>NW_027507748.1:87357427-87812427 GCF_037356315.1 Lithobates pipiens
GCCTCCTGCATGTATAACTAGCTTAGCAATGTCACCCCCTTCATCTTTAGGAACCCCGCAAAATTCCAGAATTGGTGGGCATATCTATTTGCCATCACTTGGTTGGCAGAGTCGTAACTTCACACAACTCCCCGCCCACCTCTACACTCCCCTTGGGCAGGCAGCACCCAGAGGCCAAACCTTGTGCCTGTACAGTAAAGGATAGCACGACCACAGCAGAACGAGAGCAAACTCATGGCCCCCTGTCATTTACACACCTTCCTGCGCATGTCATAAACTTGGTGCCATAGACACACTCTGCTCTCATGCTAGTGCATGAGATAAAGAAATAGGATGTCAGTCACAGCAGTGGGGGAAGTGGTGACACAGATTTCTCTGTGTGTCATTTTTTTTATCACAGTAAAAAAAAAAGAGGATTGCTCAGAACTGGATTAACTCTTTTTGGCAAGACTGGACAGAGATGACTTGACATCCTCTACTCTACCAGATAGAAGTCTCCATTCAAAAAAATAAATGAGTTTACATCCACTTTAAGTTTGAATATAGTAGTAATGGGTTATACACTGTCAGCACATTTATGGGAGATCGCTCCAAATTAAGGGGATATTCTTCAAACACCTACCGTTGGAACCAGTGTAACTATTAGAAGGTGTCATCTTTACTCTTGCTGAAGTGACAACAATAAAATTTTGGATTCCCCCTCAATGACATTGCTCTCCAGGACAGATAATGCATGTAGATATTATCAAGGGGAACACAAACGACAATAAACACCAGACAGTGGTATTACATCCACAATCCAGCCAAAGGTGAAAAATAAATAAAATGGTGGGAGTCACACTTTACGTTTTGCCTTTGCTTTTGTTTATTTCTAATTGAATCAAAATGAAAGTGATTGTGCAATCAAACTGGCATGTGCAAAGGACATCATTCCACTCTTTCTGTAATGTCCCTTACCGCTCTGTTCAGAAGAGAGAATAGTGGTAAGGATGTAGCTGATACCTTCATTCTTTGTTCCTGTATTACGATGAGACATCAGGGAAAAAAAAATGACAAATAATAAAATGTGAAACCAGCCATTACTTTCAAGGCCTAATGTGCAAGTACTTAAGTAAAACGGTGCACTTTCTAGTAATGTCTGTTTTCAATTGCTCCAGCCCATTTAATGCATGTCATTTGAAAGGTAAGAAATGATTACTGTATTCTGCAGGAGATTAACAAGAGACAGTTGCATAAAACTGCTGAATGCCTTACATTTTAATTTTTGTATTCTTTTAAATGGAATGTGTTCCTTTATATTGCTATTTACAGCAAAACTTCTAGAGCTGGTTCACACTTGAATTGCACATTCCTATGTGACTCAGTGTGGTGTGATTTTTAGCCTATTCCTTTTAATAGGCTGAAATTGCACTGGATTGCACAAAAAGTAGTGCATTCAAAAATGCACTTCAACAGATCGCATGGCACTGCAGTACCATGCACTCCAGTGCAGGCAAATGCACTGTGTTTGCGATCTGTGTTTGGGGTGTTTTTAGGATCATATTGACACCTGCAGCAGCTTTGAACACCCAGTTAAAATGTTATCAACTGCCCCTGGGTTTACCTTTATTTTATTAAATTATTCAGCACCAACAAATTCAGTATCAATTTTCATAGTGGCAGGAACCATTTAAAGAGGAATTAAGTTGAGCCCCAAAAAAATCAGGGAGAGTACACAGGACTGGTCACTGGTATCTGTATCCCTCTCTATCCTCCTCCACATAAAAACATTGATTTCTTTCTCTAAACAGTGCTACTGTCTTGACTCTCAAAGGCCTGTGTAAAGGCAACCGGAGATGGTTCTGTTTTCAACCATTACCTGCTGAACTGGTGAAAAACTCTAGAATTATGATAGACATACAAGACTCAAATGTTGTTTGGTTGTTGTAGAACTGGCTGAAATCTGAACCATGGGTGGCTCTTCAAGCTCAAGAAAAGTTGACCTCCAAATGGACTGCTACTGCTGGGTGTTCAGTGTGTCCCTTTACTTTTAAGGAGGGGTGGACTCCTTCCAAGCATACCTTTCCTCAAACTATCCATTATTATATATGTGCTTCCAACTTTGGAGACTTTCAAAATTTATAGAGATAGGATTGCCTTACACTAGGGTGCTGTGAAGTTGCCCTGCAGCTTATGTATATATTGTATTTTCACATGTGTGCAAACTAAACCCCTGGACAGGATAATTTGGTTTGTTGCAGGTTGGTTGGTAAGTGAGCTGGGAATTTTCCTTTGTTTTTTGACATGCGTCATCCTTCCGTGTACTCGTTGCTGAAAAGGCCAGTTATAGGTTGGGTGGTTGCCATTTGTTTGTACTGTTGGTTAATTGGTGAGGAGTGCACTGGATACCTTTGCTGCCATTGTGCTATTGCTGGGTGTCTAGTGCGTCTTTATACCATTAAGGACGGATGGGCTCCCTCTAGGCATACCTGCCCTCAATCTAACCATTATTATATTTGTGCTCCAACTTTGGAACTCTCAAAATGTATAGAGTTAAGACTGCAGTACACTGTGGTGCCATGAAGTAACCCTGCAGGCAGGGAAATTTGGTTTGTTGCCAGGTGATTGGTAAGTCGGTCATTTTTCTTTGATGTTTTTTAAAAATGGAATGTGCTCGGTGAAAATGAACTGGCCAAACAGTGACTGTGGCTGTTAGTATATATGGGGAATTTAGTGATTTTCTCTCATGGGGTGGATGGCTGAAAGTCAAGCTGTATATGACCAATTTAAGGATAAAGTTCTTGGTAGATGAAGTTCTCGGAGGGGTGTGGCATGCCTAGATCAATAAGGACTGACCTATCAACAGCTGCCCATTCAAGCATTTTGCCAGCTTGGCGGAGCAATAAAAGCTATTTCTCACTACAGTAGCAAGGTAAAACAAAAATAATCATGGGAAGAGGGTTTTAGTGGTAAGTTGCAGCCATTCCTATACAAAGCCTTTAAATGAGTTCCCATATGTAAGTTTAAGTGGTTGCTTGGAGTTGTCCTTTAAAGACAAATAAATCTTTACTGTCTCATCTTATAAGACAACTGTATGATTCTTAGCCTCCATTATAATGTAATTCCTTAGATGAAAACTGCTGGGTTGTATTAAGCTTTTTGTGTAATCAAGGCGTGTTGTATTGTTAACTAGAAAAAAAAAAGAGTGATTTAACACCATTTTAATCATAGAGAGATCATTTTATCTCTTCCATTCTTTGCCATCTTCGCCCTCATCTGACATGAACATGATTCTTTGACTTTTCAGAAGTCATGCAATTAAAATGATTGAAAAAATAAAAATATTCCTGAGCTGGCGGTGGAAAGAAACTCCCATAAATTATGCAAAATGGTAAAAAAAGGAACATTTGGCACATCAGAAGCTGCCTCCAGTTTAGGTAATTATCCCTCTGAATAAAAGAAAGGAGAGCAATATCTGCAATAAATATTATAAGAGCTTGCTGGTTGCCTGTACTTCTTTTCAGACAATGCATCTATTATAGAATTATAATTAGTTCAGCCAACAAATTAACAGCTATATAAAAGAGCTTAAAGTGGATTTATCATTAAGATTCACGTCACAAAAATCAATAGGACACATGTCGGTATTAAGTAAAATTAGAATTTTTTTTCGTTTCTATGAATAAAAAAATAACACTGCTACTGAGGGGACTATATTAGAACAGAGAAAGGTAGGACTTTACATGTACCTTGCAGGGTCTATGAACATTTGTATAAAAAGATAAAAATACTGAGGGGACTAGTGGTAGCTAAAGATCACACTATCTCTGGCTACTAGGAGCATTATGAGGGTTTCATATTATCAGAGAAATGTTGCCAAATAGTGTCTATTATTTTAGATATGGCCCCATTTGTATTGATATATTCATTAAATTGGCCATTTGATGCAGTTAAAACCACAGACCATCCATTCAATCGAATTAGTGAGCATTCAATGTATCTTGACACTGACAAGTTGATTGACAGTGGCAAACTTTTATCATTGGTTTCTGAATGGCATGGCTGCATATGTGGCAGACAACCAATCATAATACAGATTGATTAAATTAACATTTTCAGTAGATGGTATTTTCAATCAAAATGCATTTGTGGGAGCTGCCTTACCTCTCAAAGAATTTGTACAGTTTTTTTGTCCCTCCAGTTCTGATATTTACACATCCTCCCCGACAGCGGAGCCAGGTGAGTAACCTGACTTTTCTTTGTGTAATTAAAGTGGCTATGAAGCTAACATGTCTTTTTATTTTTTATTACATTCCATGTATTAAGGTAAAAAAAAATGTTGCCACTTACTGCCACCGCCCCAACACTTACATGAGTCCTATGGATCCAGCTCTGTGCCTGGCTGCCAGTCTTCCCTCTCCTAATGGCCATACATTATACAATTTTTATATTCAATTTCCTTTAGTTTTACCATTAACTATGCAGTGCAAGGGTCTGCCAATTTCATGCAAATTTAAAGTGTTTAGTGTTCATATGTTTTTGGTAGATCTAAAGGAAAATTGTATAATGTAGGCCAGCTTAAGAGCAGCAAGAGCCACTGGCTCTTGCTGCTGTCAATAAAAGCAAAATACTGTGAGCAGAGAGTGTGGAGCGGAGGGGGGGGGGGGGCAGTGGTGCTGTGTGTGTCTATGGATGCATACAGCCTGGCTTGAGAGAGTGCCCCGCACATATGCCAACATAGTAGGTGACTTGCAATAGGGTTTTGCAATAGGGTCATACAGAGAAGAGGAGGAGCTGAGAACATCGGGAAGGAGACCAAAGAAGAGGCAGTTCGGGGCCGCCCTGTGCAATACCTTTGCACAGAACAGGTGAGTATAAAATTATTTTATTTTTAAAAATTGCCTTTAGAAACACTTTAAGAAACACAGCTAGGTCAACTCCATGCCTCCAGGCTGTGATTGAACCTTGAAAGAGTAACAACAGGTTGGCAGGGTTATCTCTCTGTGTCCTGTAATCCTAATGCCACGCACACATGAGTGGAATTTCCGACAGAAAAAGTCTGACATAAGCTTTTCATCGTATATTCCGATTGTGTGTATGCCCCATTGGACTTTTTTTTACGAAAATTCTGACGGACCTAGAACATGCTCTAAATGTTTCAGACGGAACCAATTCCTATAAAAAAAAGGCTCGTCTGTATGCTGTCCCAAAAACTACGTATGCTCTGAAGCAAGTACGAGACGGAAGCTATTGGCTACTGGCTATTGAACTTCTTTTTTCTAGTCCCATCATACGTGTTGTACATCACCGTGTTCTTGATGATCGGACTTTGGTGTGATCGTGTGTACGAAAGACAGTTTCAGCGGAATTACGTCGGAAAAACCTTCAGAGTTTATTCCGACGGGAAAACCGGTCGTGTGTACAGGACATAATAATTTTCAGTGCAAGCAGTTGTGGGTGGTGAGGGTGATGGGGTTGGTGGGGGTTTTCTTAACCAAGCTGCGCTACTGCCACAGTGCCAGATCTAGGCCAAGTGCCAGGTCTAGGCCCAGCCTGTGTTGTGTAGCAGTAATGCCTGAAACACAAACTTGGCTGCTTGGAGTTAAACATTTGGGGTAAATGGAAGCTTTGTGTCTTATGAACTCTACAGTGTTTTGTAAGCATGCAAGCATAAAGAGAACTTAGTAACCACAATGAGTTGCAGTCATAGGGGCAACACCAATAAAATGCTCAAGGGGCATATAATGGAAATGCATCCATTACAGCCAAATGTTACAGCATGTGGAATTTTTGGCCCATTGACATTCATTTTCCAACTCCAATTAGTTTTTAATTTCAGAAAATGGTCCATGACTACATGTCTAAAATCTATATAAAATATGTCCAACACATGCATGTATTAATGAGAGGTGACTGTAGGCTGAGATACTTTACATATTTATCTTTCTTATAGGTATTTTAAACAATTTTAGAATATCAAAGGTTTTTTATATATTACAACACACTTTTTATTTTTCATCAAAAAAAAAACAAAAAAAAAACAGTGGTTGTTTTATCTGTATATGAGCTCAGTGTTTATAACAGACACTCAGAAACTGTCATAAAAAGTGCCTTCAAGATTGCATGAAATAAAAGTGGTATAGGCTTTTTTCATTGACAGTTTCACCCTGCTCCAGCAGTCCAATAAATGTGTCAGTTAAAAGCTGTAAGCGCAAGCAGGAGACAGATTACCCCTTATACCTTACAACCAGATACTAAGTTGACATTTGCGCTGTGAAGGACACACACAAAATACACACAAAATAATCTCACGGATTCCTCCATCCACACTATATAAGTGTAAATGGTCGAATCTGTGCATATTGTATTCAATTGAGGGATGTTGGATGTAAGTTGGTTGACAGGGCCAACCTCCAAACAAATTTTGGCTGGTTCATCAGGAACATTTCTTTTGTAAGGCTCTTCCAGGCAGGACAGCACAGCAAAGATCGCTAGAACAGATCAGAAGGTATCAAAGACCTCAGCGCAATCACTATGATGTAAGAGCAGTGACACCAAATTTATTAAAAAACAAACATATAATAAAGTATATGAGCATGCAATTGCCTCAAACAAAATGTGTATCTGATTATACACCCATATACTACTGCATAAACTCTATGTGTTCCCGCATGTGACAAGCAAAAAATATATTAAATAGTGCCGTGCATTATTAGATAAAATAAATAATTATTGAACTTATATAATGCCACAAATCATATATCCAAAAAAACTAACAAACATCAAAATCAACCGTGCAAGTCCATAATAATTATGAAATAAATATACTTCAATTACCAATGTGTGGGTCCATTATCATTTTCTCCCACTTATGTCATAAATACTGTAAACTTTCTGAAACGTTTGGGAGGAGCCTATGACCTCACACTGCAAACATAAAGTGTACGAGATGCCATCTTGCGTGAACCATTCCTACTGCATGTACTTGCATGTAATCTGATGTGCACTTTTTAAGTTACGTTTTTGATCCTGGGCTTAATTTTTAATAAAGATAATCTTAAATATATGGTGATAAATATATACTGTATATCCTTCTTTTTTGAGCTTCCTATATATGACCTCTGAAGCATTCCAGTGGATGGAGAAGAATTGAATGACATCTACAGTATATACAGTAGAGGGGAACAACACTTCTGGAATATCTTACCCTGTTAAAAATGAAAGCGCATGAAACCTGATTTTTATTGGGCCAAACCACAAGGTGAGAGTATTGGAATTTTGGTGATTTTACAAAATACAAGTTTGAACGATTAACAAAAATGTAGCAAGTGAAGAAAATGATAATGGACGCACACATTGATAATTGAAGGACTTCTTGTGGACTTGCACAGTTTATTTTGTTTTTGTTTTTTTGGATATATGATTTGTGGCATTATATATGTTTATTAAATATTTATTTTATATAATACTGTACGGCACTATGTAATATATTGTTCATATAAAAGAAGGAAGGAAAGTATTTTGTCAGAAGGTCTTCACTTGGATTGAGGGGAAATGATTATTTAAAGGACATCTTTATTAAAGGTACATTTTTGTTCATTGACAGATAAAAGTAACCCCTGCTATTGCTCGTGCTATCTAACAGTACCTGTGCATAGAGGCTATTGTAAGCTCTTTATTTCTCCGTATCCATGTCATAGCTCCCCAGCAATACCTAGAAACATGCTTTAAAAACCAATCCAATTGGCTGAAAAAGGAAAGATGTCACTATATCTGGGAGGCTTCACATTTTAGTTACAAACATCTAACTTTTGAAGATAAAGTTGGTTTTTACACAGAGTTTCCACAGCTGCTGCCTAGGGATTATATGAGAACTGTGGCAAAAGAGGAGGAATTAGGAGGTTACAACCACCTTTATACACAGGTAAATTTAGTTTATATACTTTAAAGGCTAAGTTTATGTCAAGGGATACTACTTTACCTTAACCTAACCTTTTTTTTTATTTTTTTTTATGTCAAATTCTCCTTAGTGAGAACATGAGTGCTTGAGCTTTGGCAATAGTAAGCCACTAGTCTAGAGGTACCAATGCACCCACGATAGTGGATGAAAAACACAACCTGTGGAGATTGCTTCTGCAAAGCAATTATTATCAGACTGGCTAAGTGTGCATATGTACTCCCTCTACCCTCTTGTTGGTGTCACCTCTGGAGAATATCCATCCTGCCTGATTTATTTACTCACTAGATTAGTGAACCTGGGGATGTAACCCACAAAAATATAATTGTTCTCTGAAGCAACCATTATCAGATAATAATTATCTTATGCCTATGTGTACTCCTAAGACCTTTATGAGCATTAAAAAAAAATACAAAAAAAAATAACCCTGAACTGGATTAAAGTTAAAAGTATTCCAAGGGGAAGCAGATGTTGCGAAAGCAATGTCTGTGTTAAAGTAAACAAAACTTCAAATTAATGAGCTCTTCCTTGTCTGTAATTAGTAGTTCTAAAGGCATGCAAAGGACAATGAACCCAACTTGTATACACAAATGTTAATATGCAGCAAAAAAAATAAATCTATTTTTTTTTTCTTCTTTCGTATGAGACATAAAACAGCCTTGAGTGAAAAGCTTAAAAGAAAAGTGATAACGTTTTTAATTGGAAGCCTTTTTCCTTCATTATGAACTTGATTGCCAAGCAGAAATTTAAGGGAGAATATAAACACATCATATTCTATCCCACATGGAAAATTCAAGAATGTAAGATCTTATAAAAATTCATGACTATAACTACCACATGCCTTCCTACAAGGAAAGTATGTCTGAATGCCATCTGTGCAGGACAGTCTAATTAGGGGATTAAACCAAGGGAAGCTCCTTGTGCTCACATGTGGAAGCACATGCTCCTTACCATTAAAGCAAAGAAAAAAATACAGAAAAATGATCAAGAAGACATTGACAGGGGTGGCATTCTTTTGGCGGTTTTATCATTCACTACTGTAAACAAAGAACAGTATGCCTCAAACAGTGTCTGAAAGGAGAGAGAGCTTGTGTTGTCCATGCCAGCCAATCACACTGTTACTGTGAATTTCCCTGTGAAGTTTATAATAAAAAAGCAGTATGATAATATATCCACCAGATAAACAGCAGTCCCCAGATTTAGAAAAAGTTGTTGAGTAAGAGTAGGTGTAGATTAACAGTCACATTAATTCCTGACTCATCATATCATTGCTAATCATTAAAACCATAGCCAATATGGAATAAATTGTTGTAGAAGAACGGCAGAAGTTAACTGTAAATGTATCCTCTCTTATGGTTCTTCCTTAGCCCTCCTGCAAAGTCTCACACATACCTGTGAGACTGGAGTGAAGTCCTTCAGATGCAGCTTCCTGTGATGGGAGTGACAACATTGGTGCACTGCTCCTGAATTCAGAGCAGCATTGTCATTCCCATCTAGGTTGTGCCTGCTTACACAGAGAAGACATTGCAGGGGACATGGCATTACCTGCCTGAAAAGCAATCAACTACAGAGGGTTATAGAATTTTGGAAAAAGTCTAGAAAGAATAGAATACCTGACAGTTTTTATTGCTGTCTATTTTTCCTGTTAACCATTATCATTGAAAGTAAAAGTAAAATAAAATCCAAAATGTTGGCTTGTACCCAGAAAAAAAATAGAGAAGAAATATTCCAATGGGGCAATAGTTCTGGTGACCTGGGTGACTCCAAGGGATTTCCTTCATTTGCAGGGATTTCCTATCATTTACTTTTTTTGACTATGTTGAAGGAAGTATGGCTAAATCTCCCCAGTGGGACACATTTGGGGAAAAAAAAAAAAAAAAACTGGCCAGGGTTATAACACTTTTTTGCTCTATTCAAAATTCCAAAATGAAAAAAAAAAAAAACTTTGCCTATAGTGCTACATTAACTTTCACTTTTCAAATGTGCTTTATTGAGAAGAGTAATAAAGGCTTACAACAATGGAATACAATGCAAGAAAAACGAAAATCTGGTGCACTAAATGATCAATCCCAAAAGTCAAATCAGGTAAACAATAATACAGTTAAATAATAAACAGCCCAAAAATGTCCTAAACGACTCAGTGGCAGCCGCTATAACGGAGCTAGAAGGAACTCTGCAATTGCAAGAACAAGATTATATGGGAAAAAAAAAAAGAACAGTAAAGGAAGCGTCTATAAAGTGTAGTATGGAAACACTTTACTCAAAATCAACAATTTGGCAATTTACAAAAGTATTATAAGAAAGCGTTCATCCTATTCTAACCATGGAATAAAGACATAATTTGACAGCATCATTGGTAAATTACGACAAGCATACATTCTGAATAATACCGTAGAACAAAAACTTGTGGTAAACAGAGATTCAGATCTGTATACAATTGGGTACCGAAAAGAACCTTGGAGATATTGAAGGATAGTGACAGATCAGCAAGAAGTAGAGAGGACACACTTGGTCAATGGGAAATATTTGTTAAGGCTAAGAACAAGCTTCTGGGACAGTCAACCAGTGGCTAATCACACATTCCAAAATTGCCGTCTTCATTATGAAGCATGTGGGTGACCCATAATGAGATCTGTCATTTTTCTAACCAAATCACAGGTTAAAGAGTAACTCTACTTTTGTTGAGAAAAAAACATTCCCCTCTGGGTGATCTCTGTTCATTGTAAGGATTTTAACAAACTTTGTTGCAGATTTCTAACTTTTCTTATTCTGTTTGTCTGTGTCCATGTGGGAAAGTGAATCTAATGGGAGTGGTTTCATAACTATTAACCAGCTGCTTCACCTGCAGAGCACTAATGAGGAAAGCTGCTGGGCCCGCATTCCTTTAGACGTGATTTCCTATTGGGAGTATCTCACCAAAAATGACATTTTTGTTGCAAGGGATGCCTGAAATCTGACTTGTTTCTTAATGCAGACTTTTGGGAAAGTCAGTGAGCCAATTACACAAGAAGGGAATGATGTTTCTGGGGGCGTTCTGTACACATTCTGTGTACAGAACACTTCCAGGCAGCCATATTTTATTGCATTTTCAGAAAATTACAGAGCTGCAGATTGAAAAGGAAAGGTAATTTTTAATAACATTCGATTACAATATGACTTGTGTCGCAATTGTATATGCTATGATTTATTTTTTCTTTGTTTGCCATTTTTGCTCTCCATCAAAGTGGAGTTACCCTTTAACAGGATTTAGGTTTTTAGTGTGCCAACTAGTAATATGACTTTGGTGTTAGGAACTTACTCAGCTTGGAAAAAATCACTCTAGTTCTCATGTTACCATGAAAATTCCACAGGACTAGGCCCAAATAAAGATACCATGTCAATAATCCTACATATGATGTCAGTTATGATTACCACTACCTCCTTTCTGCCCAGTCCACAGACTGAACTGAATAAATGCTGGGAGTTAATAAGAGTTCTTTGCTGCCAGAAACTGGAAAACTGTGTGCCCAAACCCAACTACAAAAGGTATTAGAGAATTTCTGATGTTTGTCTTTAGTCATGAAGGTTTTTGGGTTGTCTCTTTTCTAACTTGCTTTTTTGCCAATTTCATATTGTCAACAGATGCTTAAATGATGCTTACTCAGTTTGCGAACTGCTGCCAGTGAGTGCATGCTGCTTTAGCGGGCTGCTGCAAATTAATCCCAGAAGAGAGCAGTTCTATTTGTCTCTCAAACAGAGAGACGAAACACTGATGAAGAAAGATACTAAAGATCAAAAAGCCAGTAGCACGACACTGGATGCTTTTAATGCTTACCGTCTCTGTATTGTTTTCTTGCTTCCTGATTAAAGCAGGTTTTCTGGCTTACAGCATCCAGACTTGAAGTATGCAATTTTTGTAGAATAATGGGATAAAAGGCTTTTACTTTACAGATTGTACTAAACCTTATGATCCACTTTAATATTTTAGTGCCATACAAAGTACCTGGTGAATTGTTTTTCAGTGGGTTTCTGAGGTGGAACTTGGTAGCCTTGTGAAAAGGTAATTAGCTACAAATGGTAGCAGACTTGAAGCTGATTTGTGGCTGCGAACAAGCAGCTGATTGGCTGTCCTTGCCAGTTATTATTTTAAAGCTGAACAAATATAAAATCACAAATAATTAACAAGCCTAAAAAAATTGCATAACTTCCGTTTCAGTATTTCCTTATTAAAGTATAAAGCATTATAAGTTGTGCATAGATTTTATCATTCAACAACTTTAGTTCAGACCCGTATAGGATTGTTCATAAACAGGTATTACTGTGTTAATTAGCAATATACTGATTTAAACTGAATTGTGAAAATACGGAGATTCCTCTCTATAACTGAAACTGTAGTTAACTGATCAACAGGAAAATAAAAGAAAAGAAACTAAGAACACCATAGTCACAAGTAGGGATGATTAAGAAAGCTGTATATCAGAGAATGGGATTAATCCGGATATGCTGTCTTATACCAGTCAAACCATGGTTTCCAACTCAAGTTGACCCTTTAATGGTTTCCTAAGGAGGAGGCAAGCATCACTTTTTACGTTGCATGTGTATTAATAGTATTTGTCACTTGCCTAATAGAGGGGGCTGTAGAATCTTTCCAGTTTCTAACTAATGATAGTCTAGCTCTTAAAAGGATAGTCCAGGTGAAATTGAAAAAAATTATCCCCAGAACTTGTGAGAGGATCCTGAAAATTGCTGTCCAGATTGGTTTATCCAACATAGGGAGGGCGTCTGGAGTGAGAATTTGGCAAGTCTATAGGGAGTTAGGTACCATTTGAGCAATATTTCTTGAGATAGTTCCCATAGATTGGCTCTCGTTGTGGCCGTATAGGTAGTTTTAAGTGCTGTTTGCTATTGAGTGGGGGTGTAACTCCTACCTAAGTCCCGTTCCTGTGCTTTAATAGTTGTGGTTTTGGTAAATTTAGATTTGTTAGACAGTGTGTTATAGAATAGTGCTATTCCTTTGATATTGGTATTAGGACTAGTGTAGAATTGGACTATTTGCCAGGGCAGCACAATTTCAGAGTTGGGGTTGCAACGGAGAAAGTGAGTAATTTGGAGGTATTTATATTGTTTAGTAGTTGGTATACCAAACTCTATTTGAATAGACCTGAATGTTTTGGGAGTGGGGCCTATCATAATTTCTGTGATTGTTCTTATTCCCAAAGACTCCCAGTGTGTGATTTGAGGTCAGGAATGACAATAGGTCTGCTGAGGGAGGGAGAGTGTGGTTATGACAGATTCTTTAAGAGACATATTCAGTAATATCTGAAGTGATGCCTTAAAAGTTGGGGATAGATTTAGGGTTTGTTATTTTTTGAAATGGCTTGCCATGAAAAATTGTATAGGTTTGCTACTTGGATTTGATTTTGTTCCAGTTCACCCCCATCTAGTAAAAATTACACAACTTTCATAATCGATACAGTTAATGATTGCCTAGTTCTGGTTGAATGTCAATCCCTCTATGCCATGGCACTGAGGGATTGACATTCACACTGCAAAAATGCTGGTACTGTTTAATTATATTGTTTTCTTTATAGTTACATTTTAAATGTTACTTTTATTGTACTTTTCCTAGTTTAGCAGATCCAAGATAGTACATCTAAAAGCTCGAATGTAATCCCTACCTGAAATTATTACACAATGTGGAATTGCCTGCGCAATGCCTTATACTATCAGTGATCCATCTGCGTTGAGGGGTTTATCCGTGTGAAGTTAATTAAATTAATTAGGGAAATTGGGCTTGTGAATGGACAGACCATCTTACGTCTGTACATTGGACAACATATGCATTTACCAGAGTGAATGAAGGAGTTAATTTCCATGAGCTTAGCTGGTTATTACATAAATGCCATTAGAGAATTTTTATGAAGGCTTATAAGATATCCCTCTTCAAACTGAATTTTATGCCAATTGCATATTGTCAACAGATGCTTAAACAATGCCAGGCATTTTAGCCAGACACAGCCAGGCTTCCCGTATTTTCAAAAGAGCCATGGCATAAAAGACTAAATTTAAGATGGCCAGCACTCTCTCTTTTCTTGCGTAGGTAGAAATGGCATAGACCTAGCTGACTGAAGCCTCCTAGCATACCCATGACACCCATGCTAGGATGCTTTAGGGTCATCTAAAACAGATGTGCATTTGCACAATGTATCATCAGGGGCTGGCTGCAAGAACCAGGAAAAGACAGCCAGCCCCTGATGATATACAAGAGGAAGATTATTTGGGGGGTAGGGCTTATATTGC
Source organism: Lithobates pipiens (assembly GCF_037356315.1). Classification (NCBI taxonomy): domain Eukaryota; kingdom Metazoa; phylum Chordata; class Amphibia; order Anura; family Ranidae; genus Lithobates; species Lithobates pipiens. The sequence goes on from NW_027507748.1 coordinate 87,371,643, forward strand.
AGCCATCACCAACAATCACGCTAGGTCTTATTTTTGGGGAAACAGGTAGTCTATGCCAGAATATATGCTGTATATACTATAGACAAACATCCGAAAGTTAGGAAATCCGGCACTACTTGACTGATGATAAAATTGGTCAAGCTTTATTAAGTATCCATCAAGACATAAAAGTATTCATCATATAAAATAATTGCAACATTTCTGCCCCAACATTAGGGCCTTAGTCATGGAAGTGAGTGGTCTGCAGAATTTGGGAAGAAGACGATGCTGGATCCATTAAACTCGAAGAGAATGCAGAGAAAAGATCAGGGCAAAAAAAAATTGAGATTTTAGTATTACTTTATGGATCATTTATGTGCCACCCTTGACCTTTTAAACCTGGAACCATCAACCAAAGGAATAGTTAGTAGATTACCAACAGTATTGTTAATATGTTGTAAATATAAAGAGTAACTGAGCTTTTGTGTCTCGTATTTGTTCTGACAAAAATAAATGTGACACAGTGAGTTATAGTAGAAGCAGTCAATATACCTTTAGAGTATGTTAAATGTGGTCTATTTCTGCTGATTACTAAAAAACACCTAATATATTTGGAAAGTATCTGACTGATTACCTCAGTCTGCCACATCAAACGTCAGTGTGTACAAATCTGTACTACAGGAAGTGAATCAAAGACTCGGGATACTTCACTGTTCACCATCTCCCATTTCCAGATGGACAAAGCCACAAGATGATATTAGAGGAGCTTACAAATGCTACAGTCAGACCTCTAATATATACTACTGTCTGTCTGCCAATCCAGATGGAGAATTCTTTATGAAAAGGAAGGCCAATTAATCATATTGTCTACTAAATTAAAAGTGACCATATGTGGACATTTTTTGTCCAATAAAAAAAAGTTAAAGCCTTGATTATACAGATGTGCAGGAAACAATATATTAAAGGTAAACTTTGAGCAAACAATTGTACATAAGGTTGACAGTCTGTGTTGGAAATGTTTAGATATTTAGTGCCAGTAATGTGTCAATTTCCTTACTACCTGATAAGAGATAAAAACTTAAACAGGGACTGCATGTGACCATTTAGGGCTTGTTAACTCCATATCTGTTAAGCTGTGTTGAACTACAATGTAACAATTGTTGCCTATGTAATCTGTTTACACCATAACACTGCATTGAGGGGCAGTGCCACTCATCACATCGCAATTCAATGCACCACATTGAAGTAATTGATTTGAATAATGTGTTATTTTGTGACACTTCAATAAAGTAAAAAAAAAGGGAAAAAGTAAATGTGCAACAAGGAATCTCATCACCTCTCACTGCCTCTACGTATCACACAACAGCATGCACACATATTAGCATGCGGCTGGTGTGAATCGTGTAAAGCTGCCCATGCAAGTTATAGTCTTATTGGGCAATCTCCTGTAGACAGGGGCATGATATGGGGGGGGTGGGGCGTGGCACCGGGTGCAACATTGGGGGGGTGCGAAATCTCGCACCAGTTTGTGTCACTTTTCTCAAATCTGTGAAATTACATTTGCTGTGTTCCGGGTCCTGGCCACCATGTTGCTGCAGCTGGCGCCCTGTGATTGGGCGAATGTGGTCATGTGCTGCGGCGAGGCTGGCCAGTCCTTGAACACGGGTGGCACATGCGCAAAGGCAGCTCCTGTAGGAGTCCTGTCCGTGCTTCTGTAAGCCGCCACCATCTTCTCCTCCACCCTTCCTCCTGACGGCGCCGGATCTGGAAGTGTGCAGTGGACTTCATCTGGGACTTGGCAATATGGAATACCGATGGATAAGAGAAAAAGGAGGCAAGTCACGAGTGAGCCTGTGTGGGAGGCAGGGAGCCATCCAGATCATGGGAGCAGCTGCCGGTCAGCAGCAGTGTAGTGGGGTGGAGTTTAGTGGGCAGTGTAGTGGAGTTTAGTGGGCAGTGTATTGGAGTTTAGTGGGCAGTGTAGTGGAGTTTAATGGACAGTGTAGTGGAGTTTAGTGTGCAGTGTAGTGGGGTGGGCATTGTAGTTTATTGGGGTGGGTAGTGTAGTGGGTTGGGCATTGTAATGTAGTGGGGTGGGCAGTGTAGTGGGGTGGGCATTGTAATGTAGTGGGGTGGGCAGTGTAGTGGGGTGGAGTTTAGTGGGCAGTGTAGTGTAGTGGAGTTTAGTGTGCAGTGTAGTGGAGTTTAGTGGGCAGTGTAGTGGGGTGGAGTTTAGTGGGCAGTGTAGTATAGTGTAATGGACAGTGTAGTGGAGTTTAGTGGGCAGTGTAATGTAGTGGAGTTTAGTGGGCAGTGTAGTGGGATGGGTAGTGTAGTGTAGTGGAGTTTAGTGGGCAGTGTAGTGGGGTGGGCATTGTAGTGTAGTGGGGTGGGCAGTGTAGTGTAGTGGGGCAGTGTAGTGGGGTGGGCATTGTAATGTAGTGGGGTGGGCAGTGTAGTGGGGTAGGCATTGTAGTGTAGTGGGGTGGACAGTGTAGTAGAGTTTAGTGGAGTGGTCAGGATAGGAATCAGGTTGGTCAGTGTGGTGGTCCGCGAAGGAATCAGGTTGGTCAGTGTAGGAATCGGGTAGGTTAGTGTAGTGGTCAGTGTAGGAATCAGGTTGGTCAGTACCATTGTAGGAAAGGAAGCGACTTGGGTAGTGCTAAAAGTCTGCAGGTTGGGGGGGGGGGGCGCAAATTACTTGCTTTGCCCTGGGCGCTGACAACCCACGATATGCCACTGCCTGTAGATTTACTACTACCATGTAATGTAGGACATTTCTAAACAATCAGTTTAATGGGTATCCAATCAGACAAAATATCTACAAGATCCCCTTGACTGCATAGTCTATTTTCTGGAAAAGGTAAAATTAACCTTTAAAGTGGACCTGTGATGATTTTACCTACAGGCAACTGCAGACAGTATGACAATTTAATTTATTTATTTGTTATTGGTACTTATATAGTGCTGCCAATTTACGCAGCTCTTTACATATACACTCACCAATCACTTTATCAGGTACACCTGTTCAATTGCTTGGTAACATAAATGGCTAATCAGCCAATCACATGGCAGCAACTCAATGCATTTAGGCATCTAGATGTGATTAAGAAGATTTGCAGAAGTTCAAACCAAGCATCAGAATGGGGAAGAAAGAGCTTTTAATTGACTTTGAACTTGGTATGGTTGTTGGTGCCAGACGGGCTGGTCTGAGTATTTCAAAAACTGCTGATCTACTGAGATTTTCACACACAACCATCTCTAGGATTTACAGAGAATGGTCCAAAAAAGAGAAAATATCCAGTAAGCAGCAGTTGTGTGGATAAAAATGCCTTGTTGATGTCAGAGTAGAATGGGCAGACTGGTTTGAGATGATAGAAAGGCAACAGTTATTTTTATTCTGTACACTCACATCAGTCCCTGCCCTTAAGGAGCTTAAAATCTAAGGTCCCTGACTCACATTCATACATACACATACTAGGGCCAATTTAGACAGGAGACAATTAACCTACCAGCATGTGGGAGAAAATCAAAGTACCCAGAGAAATCCCATGCAAGCACAGGGAGAACATGCAAACCCCTAGCAGACAGTGCTATGTTCAGTTCAGGATTTTGTTTTACATTAAAATGTGGAATGTATATACAGGCATACGATGTGTCTGATTAGGGATTATGGTGTGCACTGGGTAGTATGGTCAAATTCTGCTTTCTATTGGACTGTGAAGTTATATTTAATCATGCTGTGTAACTCTCATAGCAGGAAAATTGAAACAAGAATATTAAAACGATATGCTCCGTACAATTGCAGGATATCTATTTCTCTGACTTGCATTGAGCTTTAGGGGAAAAATCTTTTTTTGTGACCATTCAGAAACTCCGGACTTTTAAAATTCCATTCCTGAAAGATATGTGAGTTAGTGCCATATAAATTCAATGGCAAGTTGAAAACCGTTATTAACATTATATATCCCGCAGCACACTAACTGCACATTATGCAGCATAGATCATAAAGGGGTGGACAGCTGGTTTAATGGATGAATATAATGGAATACACAGTTGGCACACAGCCTACATAGTTATTATATGGTACAGTAATGATCACGTTAAGCATTTTCTGGTACTAGAATAACCCTAAATTGAGGACAGACAGAGGCCACCCAAAAAGCTGAAATGAAAAGAGTTAGAAGAGCTTTCCATCCAATGTCCTAACCTCATGAAGAGATGTGCTGCTACAACAGCTGCCTGCGTGCTGGTGAGTAACGCGGCAGGAACCCGAAAATAAACATAAGACATCAAAGATAACTTTGTGTGCATTAGCTCATGGATGCTGAAGGTTCAACTCTGGTTACCCATTTTAAACATCATTTTTTTACATAGGCCTATATCACAGATTACTATCCAAACACATCAAGTGACCCTAGTAAGCATGCGTTCTGTAACCTGTGACAGATCACAAATAAACAATTTTCTAGACTGGAACTTAATGGACTAATTCTGTTACAATGATCGACTTTTCAACATCATTTTAAAATGAGATACTTTCAAGATGATAATTTCTGCCTGGTAGAAGTAAAAAAAAAAGTTTGATCTTCTGATATTTTTTGTCGTTTACTGGAAAAATATTCCTGAAGCTTCAAAGTAGATTATATATACAGTATATATATATATATATATATATATATATATATATATATATATATATATATATATATATATATATATATATATATATCTATATCTATATATATATATATATATATATATATATATATATATATATATATATATATATATATATATATATATAATAGTGATGTGCATATAATCAATAAATAAAAGTAGAATATGTTTATATATTTTGTCATATATGTTTATACACTTGGTACTTATAGTCACCGATGAATGAAACAGGATCTATGAATGTAGGGTGGGTGGATGATTGACAGGTCTGCCCCCTCCATTCATAGTTCCTGTTCCATTCATGGAAGCTGTAGCATGGCTTCTATGTATGGAGCATCTGGATTTAAAGGGTGGGCAACTGGAATACCATTGTCCCTGATCCCACAGATATATCTATGTCTTCTAATGGCCATAAGGATTACAGTAAACTTCTGGTCTGGACATCACCACATGGCCCCTCACTTTCTATGGTTAAGAAGGAGCTGAAAATGTTTTTATACCGTATTTTCGGTCTATAAAGCGCACCGGGTTATAAGGCGCAATATCAATGATCAACTGCTAACGGGTTTATTTTCATACATAAAGCGCACCGGGTTATAAGGCACATTAAATGACTTAACAATTTTGGGGCAGCGGGTATAGAAAATGAATGAATAAATGCACACACCTTAATGTGGAAGCACAGATCGTATTACTCCGCGAGGCTCCTTGCATACAGAGCTGTACGTATTACTCCGCGATGGCCGTAATTCTCAATCCATCAAGCAATGCAGCTTCATAGCTTACTAAGGCCGTGCTAAAACATTTTGACAGATTTTTGAGTGCATGAAATCGATTCTAGGTCTAGGTCAGAAAGCACAACCAGAATTAATTCATACATTAGGTGCACTGCATTTTAAGGCGCACTGTCGATTTTTTAGGATTTTAAGTGTGCCTTATGGTCCGAAAAATACGGTACCTGAGAAAATTTGAATCTGAACTTTGGACCCACCAAATGCTTCTCGCTGGAAAACCTTCATTGAGCATTCCTTCTCTTTGTCTGAAATACACCAACTCATGACCACCTTTCGGTTTTCTGCCTGGTACACCAAGGCAAATCTTATCAATACTCTAGGCAAACCTGAATTACAATGCCCTGCTCTCATTCTGGGCTGTTAACCCCCTCACCCTAGCGGGGGGGATTAAATACACCTATCCTCTGAAGGATGTAAACGCATCCTGTGATCACCCCTGTGTCATTTACATCTCTATCCACGTATATGACTCTGAAAAGCCTGTTCTGGCCTACTTACACTTATGCTTAGTCTGGTTAAAAATGTAATCACTGTATGTGATATCTTTCTTAGCAAGTAGAATCTGCTCTCTCTTTCACCGTGGTACGGTATGAGATGGAGACACCCTTATCATTTATGCTTCTTGGTTATTACTATTTAGACAACCATGAACCTATGGGATGCCATTGCCTATATTGGTCAACCATTATATACTTTCTGGTTGTTGTTCTTGTCAAGCTCTGTGATTTTGGCCTACTAGATCGACACTTTTGTATCTGTCATTATTTGAGTATACACCAAATCTCTTTGCTTTTGGCTTTGATGTAATATTCAAACTCTGATTAAAGATATTAAAAAAAAAAAGTGGACATAGTTGGGCTTTCTTGATGAGAGAGTTGTATTAACATCCCCACTTGCTTCAACCTTCAGGTACGGCAGGGTAGGGGGGACAGGATGGAGGAAGATTTTCACTAAGAAGAGGAATCAGCACAAGAGACACACCCTACCGACTGTAAGATATGTCCTTCCTGTTAATTTCCATTTTTTTTAAAACAGAGTCCATGGTACACATTTGGAAAATGTTACTCAATAATCAGAAAGATGAAACATATATCCACTGAAATGCATATTTGGAAGCCATTTGGTGAAATGTGAGTTAATCTCTAAGCATTTGATTTATTGAAAATGGAAAAAGTCAGTAGCTACTATGGAAATAGCAGCTTACTATACAAGATCTGTTTACAGGTCTCCTGTGCCCTCAATTAACAGATTTAGGTTTTTATTAATGAAAGCTATGGACTCTGCAGCTGTTGGTGATGGATGACATGACATTCTTACACTTGCCAAAGCTAAGTTTAGAAAAGTGTGAATCAACATTGACAAATAAAATAAATAAGCCAAGACCAGTGTTCAAAGTCCAGTAACTCATGGCAACCAAACGCATAGTTACATAGCTAGATTGAAAAAAGATACTAGTCCATCCAATTCAACTAATAAAAAAAAAAAAAATCAGAAATCAATTTCTACTGTTCTGACTGCTGATTGTCTTAGGCTCCATTAAAGCGTGGCAAAACACAGACCGCAGGTGTGATGCTGTTACTTCTTAATGGCACCCCAATTATGGTGCTTCTTTTGGATGACAACATCGTGCATTGCAATTTGCGAATACTGTGCGATTGGAGTGTCATTAAGAAGTAATGGCATCGCAAATGCATACTGCGTTTTGCCGTGATTTGGAATCGCGTTCAGAACCGCAGTGATTTAGTCTGCGATTCAAATTACTAATTGTGAATGAAGTTTTACTGATAGCAACAAACAGTACTAAAAATTCTTCATTTTAAGTAACTGCAGATCCAATATGATAATTATTAATGTGCAAAGTGCAGTAATGGCAAGCAATTATTCATCTTTCACTGACCTGACTTAAAATGAAATGTTGTGGCTAAAATGCACAATAATTTAACCCATTTTTTTTACTTTATAACCTATTTTACTTTATATGTTAAGTCATTAATGTTTTTTAACCTTGTATGCCTTTTATAATATTCTATATTTATACAATTGTGCCCAAAAGTCTTGATTTCTTTATTTCTTATTCATTATGTTTTATGTCCGTCACGTAGCCCTGATGAAATGGGGTCTGGTTACCTTGAAATGTGCTAGATCATTTTGATATGAAAGAATGCCTTTGGGATTCCCATAGACACACTCCTAAACCTTGTGGACAGCCTTCCCAGAAGAGTTGAAGCTGTTATGGCTGCAAAGGGTGGGCCAACTCAATATTGAACCCCACGGACTAATGCCCCGTACACACGATCAGACTTTCTGACAACAAAACCGTGGATTTTTTGTTCGAAGGTTGTTAGCTCCAACTTGTCTTGCATACACACTGTCACACAAATGTTGGCCAACAATTACGAACTTAGTGACATACAAGACGTATGGTGAGCCGATGAAAAGGAAGTTCAATAGTCATGTGATATCTCCATTACAAAACATTACAGTAATTCTTTTCCCCAAAAATTGCATTTCAAAAGACCGCTGCGCAAATACAGTGTGGCACAAAATAATGCAACAACCACCATTTTATTCTTTAGGGTGTCTACTAAAAAATATGTATAATGTTTGGGGCTTCTAAGTAATTTTCTAGCAAAAAATAAAAAATTATTTTAACTTGAAACCAACAAATGTCAGAAAAAAGGTTAATGTTTAAGTTGTTAAACTTTTTCACTTAGGCCCCTTTCACACTGTCAGATCATTTAGGTCCACCTGTCAGTTTTGACAGCGGACCTGAATGGGTGCTCCATGTTAGTCTATGGAGCGACGGATGTTAGTGGTGACATGTCCGCTGACATCCGACACAGTCTGATCTGCTAGAATCAGACGGATGGCCCTACGTTCGCATCCGTCCCTGGCAGATCGGATCAGGTGAGATCTAATGAAAACAGACATTCTGTCCGTTTTAGTCCAATCTCTCCATAGCAAGCAGCAGCGCTCAACAAGCCCCTCCCCGCTCAGTGAGCAGAGCGGGACCTGTCATCCACCGGCTCAGCGGAGATCAACGGAGAGATCTCCCGCTGAGCTGGCGGACTCTGGCGGACTCCGTGGGATTGTGAATGAGGCCTTACACACAAAGTCTATTCCACTGACAAATTGTTACAATGTTTATACTTAAGTTCAATTGATAAAGAATGTTATGATTCTTGGGCAGACTGCCCAGTTTTTCTCTTCCTTTCTTTTGACGGCTGTGGCTTCAGAAGAGCAGAGAGAATTCTTTGCATAGAAAGAATCGTGAAACACTTTAGTCAAAATCACAATGGGAAAAAAAAAACGTGATAAGGATTCTTGACGATTAATCATGCAACTCAAGCTCACATCCAACATTTCCCATCGGAAATTCCGATAGTGTGTATGCTGCATAAGAATAGGATGTCATTAAAGTTCATGTGCATGTAAAGTAAGGTGTTCCAATACTTTTGGTAATATAGTGTATCTTTTAACATAGCACTTTCACAACAAGCATTTTCAGAAAGAAGATTAGCAATGGCAGACCACCCATTCCTGTCAGTTCAGGCTTCTTTTAAATCCCAAAGACTTCTGATTCAGTTCAGATGGAAAAGAGGAGTCGCCAAGCGATAGAATAATTCAGTGGGTAATTCAGGTCACCAGTGTTTGCCCATAACTGGAATATCACATAAAATGACCCTTTAAATAGAACAGAAAATAATGCAGCTAAAAGTTCCTCTCCTCGAAAACCTGCCAGTTGTGGCCATGGTACAGGAGACAGCGGAAGATAAAATGACTTGCTCCAGGCTCAGACTTTTGACAGTCATTTATGATTCCTCTTCTTCAGTAACTGTTCCTTTAATGCTGGGCTATAACCGTTCCCAATTAAAGCACAAAGGCTTTGTGGAAGATCCACTGGAGGATAGTGCACAGTCCCACAGTCTTCTGTTGTGTTTTTTTTTCTTCATTGTTCTATTTTATTATGGATATTTATGATAATGCTCTCTTTCTCTGTGATGTCTTCACTCACACTGATGCGAAGGCTTTTAAGTGTCACTAGTGGAATAGCTCCTCAATGGCAGAGAAACACCATAAACTGTTACCGTGAGGTGCGCTGCTCCTTTGTAGCACTCAATTAATGCTGACACATTTAAACATAAAACGGGGACATCTGTTCAATACAACGTTAACGTGCTACACTGTAGATTTTAGTTCCCTTCATTTACATAGAGCTTAACTTGTTTCGAGCACGGGCAGACAACTGCACAACCTACTGCACGAGAGCCTACAGGGAAACACAGAACAAAGGAATGATATGGCACTTTTGCAAAGACAGGCCTTTTTTTATTTTGCTCCTTTTGTCTAATGCACCATAGAAATGACAAGATTAGCAAAGACCTAATAACAGCCAATTCTATATTGATTTTATTTTCCTCCGTGGTCAAATTTCTTTTCAGGAAAGCGTATCAAATGTTTTGTATTGGAGAATGGCAATGCTTGCTGCTATATTATAAACCTTACAAATGACAGCTATTGCAAATTAGATTATCATTATTTATGCTGTTACAGTAGGAAGATCATCATTTTCTATGGGTATGATAGTCTTTCAGCCATTTCAGTAGACTATTATTTAGCAATTTGTAGCCAAAGAAATAGGTTTATTTGAAAATCAGGAACTGCTGTTTCCAAAAAAAGGGTGTTTGAAACATTCCTGTTTACTTAAAGTAAAACTAAAGGCATTTTTTTTTGTTTCTTTTTTTAGTTTTGGATAGAGTGGAGAGGGATTAGAACACCTGTTGGGTCAATGGTGGTGTCTCTGCTCACGTCCTTTCTATTTGTCATGTTAACCAGTGAAAGTGAAATAAAATCCCAACTTTTGAGTTGCCTCCAGAACAGGAATAAAGAGGAAACCTTCTAATTGGGACACTAGTTTTGGTGACCCTGGTGACAATCAGGGATTCCTTCCCTTTGGAGAGATTTGCTCTTACGTTCTACTATAGGACAAGAAGTGAAGGGAAATCTCCCTAATGGGACACAGATGGCAAAACAAAAAGCCCTAAATGAAAATTTTAGTTCTACATTAAAAAGTACTTCAGCACATAAAAGGTCTCCCTCAAAATGGAGGCCTACGAGGCCCATAAAGCCTACGTTAAGCAAAAAAAAAAAAAAAACATTTGAATATATAGATTGTAACCACAGTATGGTAAACACTGCATAAGAAAATCTCCCCAACGGGACACAGATGGCAAAAAAAGCCCTCCCTTACTCTGTCTAAAATTAAAGTTTTAGTTCTATGTTAAAGAGTACTTCAGCACATAAAAGGCCTCCCTGAAAATTGAGGCCTACAAGGCCCATAAAGCCTACGTTAAGGAAAAAAAATAACATTTGAATATATAGTTTCTAATCACAGCATGGTAAACACTGCACAAGAAAACACAATCATTTCTAAGATAACTAATAGCCCTTTTCAACTATCTATCTAGTTCTCTCTACATATAAAATAGGTCTCAAATCCATCACAAGAATGTAGTGCTGTGCACAAAAATAACACAATAATTGTCATATTGTTATTTTTATCTCTATGTTGAACATCAGAAAGATAAGGCCTCTCAGAACTTCTCTTCTATGACTTCTATGATCACCCCCTTACACGGTTGCTTGTCTCAGATGCTGTGTTCCAATTCATAGATATTGGCACATCTCAACAGATTACACAGCTTGTAGCCTATTGACTGACTTCTATTGATCATGCAATGGAAATCCAGGTTTATTAGCACAGATACTCTTTAATCTGCTAGGAGCTTGCTCCACTTCTGGCATGAACCGTAATAATGCCAAAACAGGTATGGAAGATGCAAAAACAAAGAATGTCTTATTCCACAGCTTCCATCTATGCTTTCTTTGTATCTTTTCTACAATATGTGTCATTGCTGTGCATTCATGGGAGACATTAAGGATATTGAATATCGCAGATCTGTAATGTATGGATTGACAAGCATTGAAACCAAATAGACAAAAATTCCAGGGGCCCCTATGAATATACAGATATGAAACGACTGGATTTCAAGGCTGTGATCCTTACCATGAAATATACAGACAACATAGACCATTTTCTGAAGGAACATGTACTAACAAAGTGTGCTTTCACTGCACTATGATTTTTTGCACTTTATTGCTTCATATTTAAAGAGAACTAATCCCTCTTAATCACAAGGACTTCATTATCCTTCAATAGAGTGCGGATTATGCTGCCTTCTGTCCGACTCATGTAAATTCCTGTTTTTATACAGCAGTAATTTTGCTGGGAAATAAAAATTTTACATTATCATATATTATATCATAAAACTTGGTCAGCATGATAATGCTGTTATCCAGTTTAAAAGGGAACTGTTTATTGGTTTGGGAGTCTCAATAAAGTAAAGGTGCCATCACAAATCACCAGTAAGCTGATCTGCTACTTGTGGTTCCCTTATTACGTTTTCATGACTGCCTTTCTACAACATGCTTTGTTCCAGGACTGAGAGGTATAAGCATTGCTAGATTTCACCTGCTGGATGATATAGCACCTACATGACCATTGTTCAGTCTCTACTGTCAATAAACCTCACAAATATGTTCAAATTAAAACCCTTCTTTGGAGCAATAACTCCATTAGAAAATGTCCTGTTCTGCTCACAGTTTCACCAAACAAGTTAGGAAACGTTTGCAATGGGGACACAGAAAGAAATACAAATGTATGGGTGCTTTCACATGGGCAGACTGTTCAGGTCTGCCTGTCAGTTTTTCAGTCAGACCCTCCAGTGTCTTCTATGGAGCGGTGGGTGTTAAAAGACATGTGTCCATTGACACCCGCCGACATCTGATCCTGTCTGCTAAAAACCGATGGATGGGGATCTATTCCCCATCCATCTGGAGGATCGGGCCAGATGGCAGTCAGTCAGTTTACATCCATCCGCCCATAGAGGAGAGAGGTCTGTGTCCACTCTGCATAAGCGAAGCGGACACAGAACAGCCATCCACCTGCCCAGCGGGCATCAGTGGACAGATTCCCCACTGAGCAGGTGGACTCCAATGGAGCCTGCCCTGTGTGTAAAGAGGGACTTGCTGCTGTTGCATGGTTCATCACACTTCATGTCTGGCAAAATGTCAGCAGGCCAGGAAGTAAAGGGAAATCCCTGTAAAGGAGCCCGAAGACAGCCGTAAAAAGCCTACGGGAGTTTTAGCTATTCCCAACTCCAGAAGTAAAAAAAAAAAAGTTCTGCCTTGACATACCCTTTAACATTTTGTTTGACATTTAAATTGTATCTTTGGCAGTGAAAATTATGCAATATGATTGGAAAAAAAGGTAGTGGAGATTACGGAAAAAAGTTGGTATACAATTCTTTTTTTTTTTTTTTTATTAAAAGTAGTTTACACTTACATTTGACTATATGTGTAATTAGAATGATGCATCTGTTTCAACAAGCAAAAGTTGCCACTGATTCAGAAATACCACTTTGGGTATGCATGCCATTGGATGAGAACATATTTGTTCTCTAGGGTTTTCATTCCTAGAGAAAACAGCACTGTTTTGCTGAAGCAGGATGAAATACTACAGTACAGCAGAGATGATGAATGTGGAAAGGCTAGCAGTTTTACTTGAAAACACAGCTCAATGGAATTCCTAGATCACCCAAAATTTCACAGAGCCAGCACAAACCCCTGGATTCCTGCATGCAGGAGAAAACAACTTTATCATTGCTCACCACAATCGACAGTCCTGTCAATTGAATGACCTTATTTTTAATTGATGAATATAAGCATGAGAGTTCAAAACCCAACTAAAGAACAGCGGGCTGTGCAGCCTGCAAAATGCTGTAGGGAAAATAGATAGCAATTAAATAGGTCTTTATGCCTCACAAATAATTAAGGGAGGAAGACAAATCTAGAGAAGCATATTATTGTGAGTCACGGGTAGAGTAATGTGATATCTATTGATCAACCCACATATACAGACTGTGGGAAAGTGCACAGATCAACCTCGAAAAGCAAACTAGAAATGCTCATTGTATGAACATGATGCATAAATTACAAATAAATGTCCTGTTACAACATTTAAAGTCCTTTTTTGTGACTTAAGGCTCCATTCACACCAATGTGTTTTTTCATGCTTTTTGCTTTTTTGTGGAAATTTAGGACATGTTTTTTTTTTATATGGGTTCCTGTGGAGCACGTTCACATCAGTGCATTTTCCCCCTCTGCATTTTTGGAAAGGCTCAGGGACTTTTTTAAATGAAAATTTTTCCTTTTTTTTTCCTTTTTTGGTTCAATAGACTTCTATGAAGATGCTGCAAAAAAGCGATTAGCATTATATAGTTTGCCCAACAACAAATTGGTGAAATAAAAAAAAACGCAAAATGCGTCAAAAAACGTGTTCCCCGAAAATGCGGAAAGCACAGTAAAAAGCACTGCAAACACTCAAAAGCAACATGCATTGATGTGAATTAAGTCCATAAATAACCCTCCATCCATAAATTATTTTTTCTTTTTTTTTTGGAAAGTCTACATATATGTATATACTGTATATATCAGGGATCTGCAATTAGCGGACCTCCAGCTGTTGTGAAACTAAAAGTCCCATCATGCCTCTGCCTCTGGGTGTCATGCTTGTGGCTGTCAGAGTCTTGCTATGCAGCATGGGATTTGTAGTTCTGCCACAGCTGGGGGTCCGCTAATTGCATCTCTCTGGTATATATATTTGTATAAATTCATGAAATTATAATCATAATATCATCATTATAATTTTTCAATAAGAACTACCTTTAATTAATCATTAAAAAAGTAAGTGACTTTAATAGGGTTCTAAAGTTCACACAAAGTTTAGGTCTGTTCGCAGGTTCTGGTGCGAACCGAACTGGGGGGTGTTCGGCTCATCCTTAGTTGTGAGCCAACATCTCAGTCTAGGAATATCCCACAATCTGCTCATATACACAGGAATTCTAAGTCACCAGAGTTTTGTTTACACTTCTATAAGGGTTAATAGGGTCGAATACAATTCTGCCATCTGATATTTGCAGTAGAAGGCCCAAATTGAGAAATTACATTTTGTAGCAATTTCTTCTGCCAGTATCCAAAATGTTTTTCATCTACTGAAGAAATCTCATAAGAGGGCTTTCCCTGGATATAGAGATTCACGTGATGTGCTGAAATGATCAGCCTCCTTTTTTAGATTTGGAGCCAATCTCACTATACATACAAAGAGCTGAACAAGATAAATCAAATTGATTCTTCCATCCACGCTAAGCAGCATAGATGGAAGAATCTTCCATGCTGGCTACTCTTCAGTGGATGACAGAGCATGATGCTGAATATCAGAACAGTGACTACATCTTATTGAATTCAGTCAATGTTTGGCCAACAATTTTCCTCCCACCTCCTTTGTCAAAAGTCATTTGAAGAGTCGAGCTGGGTGGCGCCAAATGGCCCACCCACAGCTCAGATTTTGGCAGATTCAAAAAGAATCCCTCAACATTTTAACCTTATATGGCCAAATTTAATTTAAGGTGTTACAATCAATGTATACTGGGGTAGAATTATAGGGTATACTTCTCCCAAGCCCTGAATACGGTCATCCTGATGGAAGCCTGGGTGCTCAATGCCAGCAGAAGGTTGTCCTATGTTCCACAGACTGCACACATCCAAAGGAAAAGACCAGCTCCCCTCTAAAGAAAATTCAAAGACTGGAAATGTTATTCACATGGACAACATCCCTACCTGGGACCTCTTCCTCTGGTATACCAGTTGTCTTTGAGGGTCTAAGGCATGGATCTATATTTTATCTAAAGTATAAACAACTTTGAATTTCTTTGTGTATGTCTTCTGCACATGTTTCTGTATGTATTTTAGCTGTCTCCTGTCCTCAGTGCTAAGCCACTTTCTGGTACTTATTTCCTGAGTGGGGGAAAAGGAACGGAGAGAATAGGAAAGCAGACCCTCTGTTTCTCCAATAATCACTGTAAATGAAGGCAGTGGGCAGGCAGATGGGGGCATACAAATATTCTCTCATATCACTCATAGGGAAAGAACTGCCTAAAGAAAATTGCATCGTATATATATGTATATATTTATCAATCATCTATCTTTGTATCCATCCAAAACTTTCAGTCTTCACAATTAAGGATTTGCACTGTTCTTTGATGTTTGTATATGTGAACTTGTTTCAACCTCATTGCTGAATCTTGGAGAAGTTTAGGGTTATGATCTTGAGGCTTTTTTGTAGAATAAACAACAAATCACAGCAGATATACAGCAGGAAGTATTTATTGTAATAGCAGACTTTTATTTTATGGGCACCAAAATATTTAACAACGCTATTAGACTTTTAAATGTTTTCTATTCATGTGGTAATTGTACAGTGCACTGTTGTTTTAACCTGGCATAGGTCCAATATGCTGTGAAACTGTATAAAACCATTCAGCATATGAAATGAGTGTGATGAGATGAGAGCTTTAAAGAAGAAAATTGACATGTTCTTTCTTTAGAGGGGTTATTACAAGGATACCAAAATCATCCTATTTGAATAAAATGCAAAATGCGTCAAAAACGTGTTCCCCCCGTTAGATAGGGGAAAGGGCAATAGTAATATATAAAGTGCAGGCTATGTTTTCCATTAATTTGTGCCAAAATGAATAAAACTTTAATCTCCAGGGTAAAAAGAACCCCCTACTTTTCCTCTAACCAGTAGCTCTGTAAAAAAAAACACAAACCTAAATGCCCTATTTGTTTAACCAAAGGCGTGGTCATATGAACCTCACTTCTCCTATTTACTTCCAACAGGGTCTTTCATCAGGTGTCCACAATACAAAGACACTTCCTATTGGTTGTCCATTGGTGGGGTCCTATCAGGATCCAGAACAGGAGCAATATCACTGAAATAGGACTGCCGGGGATCAGCCGCCTAGGGATTATCTGCAGCACTGGATTAGTGTAACAGCAATGACAAGGGACCTGGCTGGGGGACTTGGGTGAGTAAAACTTGTTTCACTAGGTAAGCACAAAAAAAAAATGTCCAGCGCAATGCTTGAAAGTAGCTGTGAAGCCTTGCTACATTATACTATCCACTGTCATGCAATTTAATCCAATTCTTGTTGTAACAACCAAACCACCAAAAATCTGACTGCATGCAGTTACTGTTTATCTAACAATTTTCCACCTAGTTCAGTTATTTTTTCAGTCCAATCTTGTTAAACTGGATGGTGCTGATTGGACCAACAATGGTTAAAATTCCAACATATTTAGTAGGAATTACCCAAATTCAAGTGGTATATGGTAGGCTTAAAGCCTGATACAAAATGTTTTTTATTTTTTCTTTCAACCCAGCAGACTGAAAGAAAAAAAGAGAAGAAAGAGCTTGGGAGGAGCATTGCAATGTATGCAATATAATATATGCAATGTTATACAGCAATCTCTCCCTTTGTGCTACTGTGTTCTGACAGGGGGACATTACCTCTGCCAGAACACACCTGTCAGTGCTCTCAGCCATTGGCTAAGAGCACTGATCAGATAAGAATCGGCAGATCTTGTTTGGTTATGCCCCTTTGATGGCCGACTTTTGTAAGACAGGCTGTCATACACATGGGCCGAATGTCGATATTCGGTCCATGTTTATGTCCCTTAAGGAACCGTGGTGACTATAAGTAAGTCTGCTCTCAATTATTTATCACTGGATATATCTGAATATTGGTGCTCCTATAGATCATACGGAAAGCTTAGACACCAGCATGAACATATGGAACCGGAAACTTGTGGTTCTATTGAAATATTAGAAACAAGTTTTAATTAGGTTTTTTTACTGGCTAATATCTGTATTATCTATACAGATTATATATATGTCATACACTTGGGAATGATGCCCATAACTGTCTTCCCCACAGGGCAGATTTTCTTAATTTTTTTACTAGATCTGTTTTTTAACACTGTGGTCATGTCTTCTTTCTGACACATTGCCCATCCATTCTATATACAGGACTGTTGAGGTTAATTCTGGTTTCCTTCACCACAAAAGCCACGAGTCGCGTTTTGAAATTCCTAATCATTTTAATTTATTAGGTAGTAATACATAAAATAACCAAATAATAAAAACACATACATTTTGTTTGAAAAATGAAAAAAATAGATCTACAACTTGTTGAGTTACACCATCTGGACAAGTCAAGGCTATTTCCATGTGTGATTGTCTGTTCAATAATCCCATGTCACAGAAAGTACACACTCATTAATGTTGAGAGATTGCCCCTAAAAATACAGTTTACAACAAGTAAATGATTTATCGCTGTTCTGTCCAGAAGTCGGTTTGTGGCTTGAAAGTAGCTTGGTTTGCACTGTGTGCCACTTCCTAAAAAGGGCTTGTGTTTACACGGATAAAATCCAGCCTTTTAACAGCGGATCAACACAAGCAACACGTCCATCTGGGTAATATTTTTGAAAAATCTCTCACGTCTTAGTAGGAAAATTTCGCATAAGTGAAAACAAAGGTTATAGATCGTCACACAAACATGGACTGACTGGCCTGTATAAATATTTGAAGACATTTTAGGTAGCACTAATTACTTTACAGCTACTAGAGTAGAACACTACATGATAGTGTTAACATTAACATATGGAATTTCTAAATACAAGTAACACTAGTATAGGGATTTTTTTTTTTTTTTCAGTTCAGTTCCTTTTTTTCTTTTGCAAAATTTCAAATGGTCCCAACAAAAGATTTTATTCCATTGTTATGTCTGTCTTTTTAACAGACTGTTTAAGACGTCTGGACTTTTCAAGGTCTGAATTTGATAAAGTGAACTTGTTAGCCTATTTAAATATTTAAAAGTTAATGTTGCCAAGACCCCGAAGTGTCTGCTTTTAACGTTGTGAGCCAGAGAACCCATTGTGTGCGTCTCCCTGAAACTAGATTCATTTTGTTACTTGGGAAATTCAGGATTAAAGTAGAACTAAAGGCAGAACTTTTTTTTTAGTTTGGGATAGAGTGGAGGGGAATTAGAACTCCTGTCAGATTTGTATTGCTGTCTGTGCCCCTTTAGGGAGATTCACCTTCTCTATTTGTCTTGTTGACCATCATCAGTGAAAGCAAAAGTAAAAGAAAATCTCAAATGTTTGGTTGTCCCCAGAACAGGAATAGTGGGGATATCTTCCAATGGAGGCATTAGTTCTGGTGACAACCAGTGATTCTCTCACTTTAGAGGGATATTCTCTCACTTCCTGTTTTGGCTATAGGATGGCAAGTAAAGAGACATTTCCCCAATGGGACACAGATGGCAAAAATAAACCAGACAGGAGTTATAAACCTCCCTTGCTCAATCCAAAATTATTATTTTTTTTTTACCAAAAGTTCTACTAAGTCCTAACAATCAATAAGGCAACTGGCAGGGCTTAGTCCATATTTGTTAAACCCCCATAACAAAATGGAACTAGTTTTTAGAGGGGCACAAAGTGGAGAGTTTTGCTGCTGATAAATGTAATAGCAGACCTCTAGTGTGTGCCACTATTTTTGTCAAGCTTTTTTTTTTTCAAATACGTTTAATGACAGGTGCTATTTGATTGTGGAGTTTAGGTTCAATAACATATTAACCACTTCCAGACCGCTGCACGCCGATATACGTCCTAACTTTAAGAGGTATATTGTTGTTATGGCAGCAGCTAGCTGCCATAACCCCAGTCTTCTCTTCTTCAGCCAGCAGTCCGATTTCTGAAAATGGTGGTCTCTGCAGCAGATTCGCCACCAGATCACTTTTATTGGCAGCGGGAGAGGGTCTCCTGCTGTTTCCCCCGATGCCCTTTGCCGCTTACCGGAGCCGTCGGCAACGGTGGAGGCGATCGGATCCTTTTCCTTGCTGGGTATAGAGAGTGAGGGGAAGATGGCCCACACCAGTCTCCATACCATTGCAGGGTGGAAGCGACGTCAAAATGTCACTTCTGCCTATAGGTCTTAAAGGGTCTTATTTTTGTGATTTTTTATTTAAATATCATTTTTTTCCTTTAATTTTTATTGCATTTTAGTGTAAATAAAAAATAAAAGGTAAAATAAATAAGCTTTAGCCTAACTCGCGCGCAGAAGCGAACACATACGTGAGCAGTGCCCACATATGCAAACGGTATTCAAACCACGCGTGTGAGGTATTGCTGCGATCGATAGAGCAAGAGCAATAATTCGAGCCCTAGACCTGCTCTGTAGCTAAAAACATGAAACCTGTAGAATTTTTTAAATGTTGCCTGTGGAGATTTTTATGGGTAAAAGTTTGTCGCCATTCCATGACCGGGCACAATTTTGAAGTATGACATGTTGGGTATCAATTAGCTCAGCATAACATTATATTTCACAATATAAAAAGAAAAAGGCTAACTTTACTAACTACTCTGTCTAATTTTTTAATTTAAAAAGTGTATTTTTTCCACAACAAAGTGCGCTTGTAAGACTGCTGCGCAAATACGATGTGACAGAAAGTATTGCAACAACCGCTATTTTATTCTCTAGGGTGTTAGAAAAAAATCTATAATGTTTGAGGGTTCTAAGTAATGTTAAGTAAGTTTTTGTAAAAACAAAAAAAATTGTTTTTAACTTGTAAACGACAAATCTCAAAAAGAGGCTCAGTACTTAAGTAGTTAAACAAATAAAAGACGATATATGTTAGTATGGGGGTAGTGGCACTGCCCGTCACCTGAAGACACTCAGGTGGATGTTCCATCAGCCTCACACCAGGCAGACTGATGCGCCTTCAGAGGTATTCCACCGGAGTCATGGAGGAGGGGATTACTGGAACCTGACCCAACGCAAATGCCTCATATCCACAGGGATACAAGGATCTGAGATTGTCCGGGAAACTGGAGATTGTCCTTAGCAACCAAAACCATCCTTTTACATCAAAAGTGGTTTTAGACCAGCTAGAAAACAACAATAATAAAATAGAATCACTCGCAGAATTAAGCGATAGCGATTTGTGGGGTAATCCATCATCAAACACTGAAAAGTAATTACAGTGACAATTCTGCAACTGAGCAAATTTCAGTGTTTTTGATTTGATTACATTATTGAATATTTTTTATTATTATTATATTATTATTTGGTATAATTATTTATTATATTATAATTTATGATTTTGTTTTTCAAACGTTATCATACCTGGGATGTCTTCTAGACTCTGGTTTGGACAGATTTAAGTGAGTTATTCCTAATAATTACAGGCCTACAATATAAAACGCCAAATTTCCATGCAAAATAATTGTACCGTCTTCAGCACCAAAAATCGGAAATAATCACACCACCAGGGAGGTTAAGAAGTGGATGTGTATCGATTATTTTGAGAGACTAAGGATATATTTTTAGTGTCACTTTAAGGCCAAAGTGCTCATCTGTTTTTGGTTCGATACAAATATGGCTTAGATCACAAATCCTAAGACACTACAACAAAGCAGTGACATTTCCAGGCTCCAATAGTGAGTAAGACTAATGAAAAAAAAGTGACTCACCAATTTGTCTCATTATATATAAAAGCTATACAAATTACATAAAAAAGAACTTTTCAAATATACATGCTGAATATAAGAAAGGATTAATTAAACTCATTGGAAACTCAGAGAGAGAAACACAAGGGAGTATTCTAGGAAGTAGTTAAATAATGGTCACGATGCTTGCTGTGATGTTAATTTGTGTGTGAATGACTGCTTATAGAAATGAATACAAGAGGCGGCTCTTAATTAATTCCAATTAGAATGGCTCTGTATGAATCAACGATATCTAATTATTTGTAAGAGGTGGGATTCAGCGTATTCCTAAAAGTGCGCTCCAATGTAACATAAACATTTCCTCTTTACCCAGACCGGATGAAGGCGACCTGCCTAATTATTATCTTGCATTTGGCAGCTTGATGCGGTGCTAGGTAAATTCATGTGATTGTTGGCATACTTATCTACTAAATTTCCCTAAGACCTCCTATACATGTACAATGAGATGTAGAGAAAAGGCTGGGCCTAAAAATCCTGCATTGCACCTGGGGAGCCACATGTGCCACATGTTTTATGTGGCTGTACTTTTGTAAACGTTGATTTTTTTTTCTTTTTTGGGGGTTTTGGAAATTACCTGCACATGCGATTTATTTCTAGAATGTGGAACTTTCAATGGTGTTTCTAAGAAAATGACTCATACAGCAATTCCCTTGCTCTCTGCGTACGGGAAAATTCCTGAATTTTTTTACCCTGCAATTTTTTTGCCTCTCATTGTCCAAGTGCCTGAGGCCTTTATGAGTCTGCCAAAATGCAGAGGCAAGTGCAGTGAGAGGGGAGTAATTACATGTACATTCACTCTATTTCATTTAGAGTAGAACTAAACCCTCCAATCCTTTTCAGCCAAGAAAGCTGCCATCCTCTGCCCTGCAACTGCCATGGTGCTGCACATGTGATAAGTTATAACACTAGCCATGTGATGGTTTGGCAGTTTGGTTGAGAGCATAAGCAAATGCGTCAAATAATACTCCCGGCATGCTGGGAAGTTAACAGTTTTTTTAAACCATTAAATCAATGGGTTTAGTTCCACTTTAAGGCCTCCTTAACACAGGCAGCTAGGGGCAAAAACTGGATTCCAGCAGCAAGTATCAGCAGATTCCTGCAGCTGGAATTACAGGTGTATACAAACAGGGGTGGTGTTCACATGTAACTGCACATGTAGCAGTTACCTTTGGTTAGGGACGGCTGTCCAAACCTGGGTGCATCTTTCTTTGTCCAGCAGTGATCATCCATTCTTAAAGCTGAGATCCACCCAAAAGTTGAAGCTCCAATTATCTCACTCATCCCCCCACCATTTCCACATTTGGCACCTTTCGTGGGGAGGGGGAGTGGTTACCTGTATTTGCCAGGTCCCCGTCACCCACTAGGAGACTGTGCTGTGGCGACCTCGCCCCTTCTCCTCCACCACTGAGCCAGTTAGAAAGCATAGCGCGATTTGCGCATGCGCAGTAGGGAGCCAGCTGTGAAGACAAAATGCGTCACTGCTAGTTTCCATTACAATGAATAGCAGTGGCAGCACCCAAGAGCCAATCGGAAAATCGGCTGGGGTGCCAACATTGCGGGATCGATGGACAGGTATTTGTAGCTGCTGACTTTCATTTTTTTGGTCGGGGGGGGGGGGGGGCTCCTCTTTAAAATGTTACTAAAACCAGGACCCTGCATTCACTATATCTGGTCTTCCACAGTACACAGAACATGGAAATGCAATTGTTTTAGTAAATATAAACTGCTAAATACCTTTTCTCATCAGCAGTTAGAGCAGTTTTGTGACTTTTATCAGTGTCTGGTTAAAGCATGTAGGAGGAGTTTCATTCTACTCTGAGTATCCCATGAGGCTGCATGACCCCTGACCTTTTGTCTGGATAGGGCTGATTGGCCCTGTACCGACCACATGCACCCTCCAAAAAAAAAAAGAAAAAAAAAGAAAAAGAAAGCAATACACACCAAACTGAGTGTGTGCAGAGTGACTCCAAATGCTCTATCTTATCAGGAGGTGGATTAGGAACTGTGGAAGAAGGGAAGAATCAGAGATGACGGCCGCAGCTAAACACAAATATGTTTAATTTCGGCTGCCCATGTGGATATGGCCTACTATTTTAATAATAATTTTATTTCTAAAATATTTATAAGAACTCAGCCATAGCATTTTATTGCAAACTGACACAAACATGTTACACAAGATAAAATTCTGCATACTTTCAGCTATTAAAGCCATTTTAAAATGTTCAGCTCTTTCAGCTGATGTGTGCTTTTCTTCAACTTTTTTCCTACTATTTATACTTTTTAAAATATTAAGCTTTTTAACACTTTTTTTTTTTTTAAAACATTGAAGTCAATGAGAGCATGCTTAAAATCCATAAAATCTTCTTCCGCTGCCAAAAGTTTCTGCTCCTTCATACTTTCACCTACATACACCAAACAAACTTCAAAATGTTTCCAAAATATTCAGCTATCTGGCTATACCTTTTACAGTTTTTGTGAAAAAGCTGTTTACGTTTAGTGATCATTTCAGAAAATGTAATTAAATTTAGGGCATTCAGGCTTTTTTTTTTTTTTTTTTTAACAGGGTTACCAAAGCTTCTTACACACAGTAATGGGCAGTAGGGGAGAGCACAGATATACCATGTACTGATTCATAATAGAGGAATATGATGGGGCAATTTTGATGGGGCAGTTTTGATGCTATTTAGCATCCCCACGTATTTTCTCCAGGAAATGCATTTTCTAGTTAAAGAAGTTATTTCAAGTCACATTTGGACACTTTGGGGTCTATTTATAAAAAAAATAGATCAAAGTATTGGGCCTAATATGTTTATTTCCTGTTGTTTTTAGCTCCATCTAGTGGCCATAATGCTGCATTATGGTCACCAGATGGTGCTGAATATCATAAGAAATGCTTATTTATGACGGTTGTGCAAATACTTAAAGCGGTAGTTAACAACTGCAAGACAATGGCATAATGTGCTAGTATGCATTGCAGTGCCACTGCTCAAAGGGCTTCCATCTTCACCCTGTCTTCCATGTTCGAGTGCTCTGGCCGTCTGATTGGCCCGATCTGCGATGACATCACTTCTGCGCATGCATGTGGAAGCCACAGCCAAGGCAGAGAGCTCAGAAGGGACGGCAAAGGTAATAATAATAGGCTTACCTGTAGGTACAAGTTAAAAAAAAAAAAGGTCTTTACTACTACTTTAAGGTATTTGCACAGCAATTTTTATTAAAAATAGACCCCTTTATTTTAACAGGGATATCTTGGACATTTTGTATAATGTGGATTTGATACTTAAAGCAGAGTTCCACCCACATTTTACACTCCTCATCATCTAGCACTAATGTGTACCCTAAAACGAATTTATGGAGGCAATAGTTTTTCATAGCAAAGGGGCGGCACCACTCCAACGCTGCCATTACTATGGAAACCTGACCGACAGTTTGTAAGGTTGAATAAAGACACCAGTCCATCCAGTTCAACCTGAGTGAGTGTCTACAATTGTCCCTATCCCTGTACATTGCACACTCACACCGGTCCCTACCCTCAAGGAGCTCACATCTGATTGCAAGAAGGTGCTCCAGTCAAATGAGACCAAAACTTTTTTTTTACTTTTTGGCCTAAAAGCAAATCGCTATGTGTGGCGGAAAGCTAACACTGCACATCACCCTGAACACACCACCCCCATTGTGAAACATGGTGGTGGCAGCATGATGTTGCAGGGATGCTTTTCTTCAGCAGGGACAGGGAAGTTGATCAGAGTTGATGGAAAGATGGATGGAGCCAAATGCAGGGCAATCTTAGAAGAAAACCTGTTAGAGTCTACAGAAGACTCAAAACTGGGGCGTAAGTTCACATTCCAGCAGGACAACTACCCTAAACATACAGTCAGAGCTACAAGGGAATGGTTTGGATCAAAGCATATTCATATTCATGTGTTAGAATGGACCAGTCAAAGTCCATACCTAAATTGAGAATCTGTGGCAAGACTTGAAAATTGCTGTTCACAGACGCTCTCCATACAATCTGACAGAGCCTGAGCTATTTTGCAAAGAAGACTGGGCAAAAATGTCACTCTCTAGTGAGAGCTGGTAGAGACAAAAAGACTTGCAGCTGTAATTGCAGTGAAAGGTAACTCTACAAAACATTGATCCAGGGCGCTGAATACAAATGCACGCCACACTTTTTACATATTAATTTACGTTTTTAGTTGTAACATGACAAAATGCGGAACATTTCAAGGGGTATGAATACTTTTTCAAGGCACTCTAGTACTGGACATTTTTTGGGTTTAGATTTTGTTTGCACTTTACCTATGCTTTAATAAGTACATCTATTTGTAATAATTATTTTGTATATGTTTCACTATTTATTGATTTATTTAGACATTATTATTGTTAGTGAAGTTAGGTATAGTATGTTGTTACTTAGTATATTAAACTGTGTGTTACAAAGGTTACACATTTTTAATGCTCCTCAATGACCTGCTTTCTTCATCAGCCAGGACATCTCGCAGCCCCAAGGGATAAAGCAAACCTATGTCTCATTCAACCACCGACATCATCCCACAGGTACATGCTGCCATACTGTTGACATTTCTTTCTTATACAAATTTAAGGTTGACTTTTTTTTTTCTATGCAATCTTTAAAGCTACTCAAGAAAGAAAATTCCTTTGTGGATTATGACCCTTATGTAGATGAAATGCCAAAGCCAGGTGCAAAATCATCGAACTTGGAGATTGCTGTAATGGTGTCAAATGTGATTTTCCCAGCTGCTGGGATTAAGTTTTATCTCCTATTGCTTAAGCAGCTGCAGGTGACGTCAGTGGATGTGTTCTGAAATCATTACCTAAGTATTGTTTTACAGGTGATGTTTTCTAGCAGGATGCAAAAAAATCATCATCCAGAAGCTAGTGGTTAGAAAAGTATTCAAAAAGCTACATCAGACAACTAATGGAATCACCCACTAACTGCTAATGACCTCTAATAAACACTGCAAATGTGCTTAGATCTACAGACCTAATAAAGACATAGTCCAGCTTTTGGAATAAAATTAGCATATGCACCTGCATTGGGAAAATAAAAATGTGCACTTATGATTTTTTGTGCATTGGAACCTGTAGAGCACTGCAACCATGATCAGTGCTTTAATAGTCCATTTTTGATTCATGTAGTTACAAGTAAAAAAAATGGACTTATGGCAAACCCATGTAAAGAGGGCTTTAGTTTTTCTTTTTCTTTTTTTTTACACAAGTGGCTATTACTGCCACCCCTCTTAAAAATAATCAAGTTTTGGAAGGAGTTCAACAGGTGATGATTAAGTTACTTCCATATTGCCTTTTTAAGCCCCCAAAATGTGACCAACTACATTGTACTAGAATGGGTCATATGCAGTGCCAGCACTGTCTGCTGAATGTGACATGGTGTTTCATTTTCATTTTTTTGCCATGAATTGTGGTCGCAGAATGTGTAAAGCCCTGAATAGCTACATTTTTAAGTTTAGGTGGCTGGTTGTATGAACACTGCCTGCTTTACTGCTCCGTGGCCACTCTTGTGAACAAGCCCTTAGGCCCCCTTTACACTTGTAGTTGTGGGGCAGTGAAAACATGTGGATGACCTCCCAGCAGCTCCATCATAAGCTCTTGCAGCCCTAATGCTTTTGCATTGCACTGTGGCAAAAATTACCCCCCTCCCGTCCTATGGAATGGGGGCACACCACAAATGCCCTGCAGGCTAGTGCATGTGGTTGTGATGCAAAGGCGGGGTTTTATAAATAATTAGATTAAAGAAATAATACCAAGATAGAAAAAATGTAATTGATACAAATATCTGTATAAGAGCCTTGTTGATTGTTCAAATGGTTTAGCCGATTAGGTGTACCTGCAGAATGGAAAGCACATTTAGGAGAACGGCAGCCGATGCTGACAAAGTGAGGAAGTGTAAGATGAACTGACAGAGTGGTGTATGGTTTATTTCACTATCCCTGCTGGAAGGAGCACTGGGCGCAATTCTAGAATGAGTGAGAACATCTTGATTCATTTACGTCATGTATTCATTGTTCTTAATAGAAATACTTTACATTGATTGTACATTGTGTAATGCCCTCACATAAACACACCAACTGTTGAGGGACCAAATCTGCATTGATTACTACAGTTGTAAAACATCTATATTTCTATGCCCCCTAAATGAGCATTCAACCCCTACAATTTGGGCACAGTTCCAATGCAGGGGAGAATTTTCAAGTTTCCTGGAGTTCAGCTTTAAAAAAAGAAATTAGGGTTTGGTAAAGGTGGTTGTACAGAAGTAAATTGGTAGAATCATTTTTATACAACCAAAGTGCCTATACTTGGATCGAAATTGGGCTGGTTCCTCCTGAACTGGCTGAATTTCGATCCATGTATGGCTCATTCTTGTTGAAGGCTTAGATGAATATCAGAGAAGCAGTGTACGCCAGAGGTTCCCAAACTTATTTGGTCTATCACTCTCTCTTCAGAATTTAAAATACTCAGCGCCCCCCTGGAAATCTACCTTCTTTAAGTGAATGAACAGAAAGGTGCAGTGACAAATTTGCCTTGTTTTATGTACAGTATCTATATGTCTATCATATATCGCCTCTGCTCTATTCTGCACAAGACTGGTCCCCTGCAGCTCCTGCAACCATGTGCTCTAGCAGTCTGAGTCCTGATATTATCAAGCCCAGGGAAGCTTCTATAAAACTGCTTTGGGCATGAGGAAGCCAGGAACAGTCCAGATCGCAGGGGGAGCACTGTTTGTGGGGAGCGGAGGTTCGGGTACTTGCTCCCCTGGACAAAACAAGCACCTGAGCCGTGCAATGCTGCAAGGGATAATTTTTTGTCAGCCTAAAGTTGGTCTATAGGACCTGTTGATGGAATTGACCACTGATCTGTAATAACTAAATGTGAGTTTATTTGGAAAATAAAGTAATCACTATGAGTTTAACTCTATGTTAGACAACATATGAACCATGTACAAGCGTCCTTTCAAAATGTTCTTCTCTTTTCGTCTTTCTTTATGCCTCTACTGCCCCCTTATTTTTACTTAATGTCCCCAATTGAGGCTACTACTGCCCCCTGAATTGTTCCAATGCTCCCAGAGGGTGGTGTCACCCACTTTGAGAACCACTTATATATGTCTTCAATGATATTCTATGTTTTGATTTCTTGCTGACTTAAAAACTCTGCATGTTGCATTTTGGTGCAAAGCTATTCTTGCCAACGTTAATTGAACATGGCCCTCTGAAAAAAATGCATGGTGGTACACATTAACATATTGGGATTACTGTATACATGTTCAGTTATGTTCAAACCTGAGTAATTGGATGGTGATTGTAAATTCTCCTACATCTCTCTGATAAGCATTCTTGTCCATTTGGGTAACAGCGGACTTTAATAGTTTTTATTACAGCTGCGTTTCATTCATAATATGATGAAGGAAAATAGATTATTAAGCCATCATATAAAATAATGAATGAAGCAGCATCTTTCTGAAGTACCCTGCAGTGTTTAATGTCAGGTTAAACTGTCAGCTCTGCTTACTGTAACACAGTAAAATGCTTGGTTGGAAAGCCAGACAATAAAACCTGTTACTGTCTAAACATTGTGAATCAATAAAGCTGGAAAGACAGCATGTACAAATATCTACAGCAATCTGTGCATACAACAGCTGGGGTATTTTTTATTTCACGTACCCCTCTCTTCTAAACAATGTAAAACTGGGTTGTTTTAAACTTGTTTTAAGCTGACCATACACTAAAAGACTTTCAAACAAATGTTCGTATGAACATTCATACCAAAAATTCTCATCAGTACATTCGATGACTAAATGGTCATTTTGAAAGCACACTTCAAAAAACCTTTGCTTTTACTATTTGGAGGAATGGACTTTCTTATACGACACATTCACTGTTAGAAATGGTTAGATGATGAATATTGTTTACATGGTATTTCAAAATGTTGTTTGCTTTTAAGATTTGATTTTGGAATGAATTTTGTTTATTGAACAAAAACCACATTCACAGTTAGAAATTTGTTTGAGAAAAATTTCCATTTTCCATTTTTCTTATCACTACGGTTGGAGACAAACTTCAATTTGATACCAATAATGGTTAGTATATTGAACTAATGTTCTTAAAGCGGTGTTCCACCCGCAAACTATTTTTCTTTAAAGTCATCAGCAGCTACAAACACTGTGGCTGCTGAGTTTTTAATAAGGACACTTACCTGTCCAGAGAGCCCGGAATTTTCGGCCCCTTCGAGGCTGATCCATCGGATCGGGTGCAAGCGCCGCCGTCCTAACTAAGGGAAGTCGGCAGTGGAGCCTTGCGGCTTCACTGCCTGTTTCCTACTGTGCATGCGCGAGTTGTGCGGTTCTTTGTGAATGGCCAGCTGTCTTCTGGGACGCACACAGGTCCCAAATGACAGCGGGGGGGGGGGGGGGGCTCTCCACACAAAAGGATATGACATCCTGCGCTGTGGCCCAGATGGACCAGATGTACACTATGTACTTCATAAAAAGGTACCATAGAAGAAAAAAAAACATTTTTAATATCCAAAAACGAGGGGTGGAGAGGTGGTCTATTATAATACCTAATGTATATTGTCAGGTTAAAACAGAGATCTTGCGATTAATTCTGCATGGTCAGATGTTCATTGGGACAATATGATCTGTTTTTTGTTTTTTTTAAAAACCAACTCCAACCAAAATGACAGTTCTGGACAAGAAAATTAAGGGTTTCATCCTCTGTTGGATTTTTATATATGTCTGTGTCTGTGACCCCAATGGGAAGATTTACTTCCAGGATGTTATACAAGCTGGACTTTAAAGCATATCTGTCGAAGGGGGACAAAGATAATAACAATAGAGTGGGGTTAGGCTGGAACTTCTGCCTTGCTATTTTCACCTTCTTGTCCCTCAGGACACCCTTAGTAGTCCTCAATCTTCCTTCTGATATCACTGGCTTTAAAAGTGAGGGTAACTCTCCTCAATATGTTCACTGACAGCAATAAAAATACAATAGAATTTATAACATTTCCATAAGTCTTTCCAAAGCTAAAGCAAAAATGTTTTGCCTGGAGCTGGATTTTCAGATGATATAATGCAGCGATCCAAAAACTATGACCCACAAATCAAATGTGGCCCTGTGTTTGCCTTTAACTCGAACCCTTGGAGCGCTATTTCTCCCAATGACATCAATGATGGGTCACCGTTCTTCCCACCAGCACCAATGAGGAACCATCCTGCTCCCATTAACCACCTGTGTTAGGTAATTTTTTACTCCCACTGTTCACCAACTCTGGGGCATTTTTTGGACCACTGAGTCTGAAGCATTATTTTCTCCCAATTACCATTAAGCCCGGGGCATTGTTACTTCTACCTACCACTGAATATAGGGTATTTTCTACTTCCACTAGGTATAAATTACTATTCCCCTTTAGGTCTTAAGGTCTGAAACTCCACCTCTAAAAAAATCCTTGCTATGTGCTGTAAATACTGGTGTGGGCAAATTAGATTGTTCATCCCTAAATGTTAATAAAGCAGCCCCTACCAAGGGAACTATAGTTATACAGTTACTGCCTACTGGCAACAGCATAGGGCAATTTTTGCTTCCTGAACCCTAACTGCTTCTGGATTTATTACATTGTCTCCCAATAATCTATAAATTTAGGAATAGATCTAATACTAAAAAGGTGAAGCTTGATGATTGGGTGGGTTAGATACTAAAAGGTTGGCACCCATTGGGTTTGAAATAAAACAGGAAGCATAGAGAAAGGAACGTACTTATCAGCATAGACAGAGGTTCTTAATGATACGATAGAAACAGAATTCTCAGCCAAAAGAGCTGATGGTAAACGGTAATAGTGAGTTGAATGTAGACTGGATGGCCTACATGGTTGTCAGCTCATCCCTTTCATTACTGACACACATGAATAGCAGAGGTTATGTGGCTCATTAAATCTGAATAAGACAGTAGCTGAATCAGTTAGCCACAGAACCTATATAATATATATAATATAAGTATGTCAGTAATTACGTAGCTGTCTTGACCACTCTTGTATCTAGAGGAAGTATTTTTAGTTAAATCTGTGGAGTGACTGATCCAGGCAAATTATCTTAGTACAACGTATGCAGTCATGGAGAAAATGTATTACCTGACGCTGCCTCCCTGCAATTCTATATTGGGTTAATAATGATGGAATTTAAAGGATGACTATGAAATTGATAGACTTTTATCCTTTTTCAACTTACTATTTTGCTAAACACCGGAAATACAAAAGTATGACTGAAATAGGCAAAAGGGCCAATACTACTACAGAAAACAACTACTACAGAAAACAAATACAGTACATATTGTAAATCACTGAATATGTGCTGATATCAGATATTTATATGTTTCTATTAGACGATGATCTTGTTTGGATATTTTTCCTATTTTTATTGTTTTATATGATTGTTCTGTCGTGTCTTTTTCTCCCCCTTGTATTATGTGGAAACTTGTGCTAAGAAAATAATGTCATTGATGATCTCTTTTTGGGAACACTAGTTGCCTGGCTGTCATGCTTTCTGAGTTTCATTTGCATGAGGCAAACCAATCAACTCAATTTATGTGGGAGAAAACCACACTTACAAATGACAAAAGGTAAAGGTATCACAAAAACCAGCATGGTATAAAACGCACTTAACTGACGTATGCAGCATCTAATAGTGAACAGTCCTTCTTATAAGAGAAGAGTGATATAAAAAGCAGGGTGATAAGTAGACAATAGTGCCAAAAAATCTTAAAATTGAGATTCGTAGTCCATATGCAGACTTCTAGACATAGTATAGTTCCCTTCAACCCCCTGTGCAATGAGAACCTCCACCGGTGTTAAAAAATGCCTGCTTACCAGATGTACTGGACATTAAAAAAGGCCAGTAATGCCTGTGGCTGATTACCCCAGGGCCTTTAGATTGTGATCCGACCAAAGATAGACAGGCAATCTCTCTCACTCCTGATGTTTAGGATGTTCCACTTAAAAATAGTAAAAAAAAATTCCACACCGTGTGAATACAATGATTCATTAGTTTAAAAACACTTCTCATACATGTAGAAATTCTAAAAAACACTGGTTTATAGTAAAAACAACATGCAACGAGTGCACACACTTCCGGGACTTGTAAGTCGTGATGACATCAGCAAGTCATAATCAGCCACAAGCGTTACTGGCCTTTTTTAAGGTCCAGTACATCTGGTAAGCAGGCATTTTTTTATCACCGGTGGAAGTTCTCATTAGACATGGGCGCCGTCAATAAATTTGTTTCGTTCTGTTCCGTTTCGATTCGTATTAAAAAATTTTCGTGTCCAAAATTCAGTTTCGTACGAAATACGAATTGTCGTTAGGTTCGTTAATGTGTACGAACGTTCTTTACGATGAATTTAAAGGCAAAAATATACCTCAATATGACAGTCGATGCTGATGGAAGTTTGGTTTTTATCCGAAATACGAAGTTCCGTTGAAGAATTTCCTATCCGAAATACGAAGTTTCATTAGATGAGAAAGAGAGAAGCGGATTGTCTGCCATGCACTGCTGGTCCAGTTTGCGCCTGCTCCTCCTGGGGCTGCTTATTATGAGGGGCTCCCACCATCCCTGTGCTATGCTGACTTCCTCCTGGGGCTGCTTATTATGAGGGGCTCCCACCATCCCTGTGCTATGCTGATTTCTTCCGGGTGCTGTACCTCTCCTGTGCATATTATGAGGGGCTCCCACCATCCCTGTGCTGACATAAGCATAATGACCACAACTGATCCAAAATCCGAAATTCGTAAACAAAAGTTCGTAATGCGTACAGAATTCGGACGCACGGCAATTCGTATTTCGGATCCTCCCGAACGTACGAATTTTGGGAAATTCGGACTAATTTGATATTCGTACGAAACAAATCACACATGTCTAGTTCTCATTGCACAGAGGATTGAAGGGGACTATATTGTGTCTGGAAGTCTGCATATGCACTACACAACTCAATTTTAAGATTTGTTGGTACTACTGTCTACTTATCACCCTGCTTTTTATATCACACTTTTCTAATAAGAAGGACTGTTCACTATTAAATGTTTGATGCTGCATATGTCACTTAAGTGTGACTCTGTTTTATACAAAGCAATTCCATTAACAACACAAGCATCTTATGTAGGCTTTTATTGCTGAGCTTATATAGTAATGTGATGGGAAGAACAGGCCTGGGCTGTTGTGCTGTCACTTTAATTGTTGATGATGAGTGGGCAGTATCTGTTCTTCAGGGTGGCATATAGGTTTAGTGTAGAACTTTGGTGAAAAGCCATCAGTGTTTACTATTATGGATAGTTTATTTCACTTCACTTTCACTTCCTGTCTTGTGAGGGAAATGCCTTTTCCATTGAAAAATGTATGTTCTATTCTGGTTCTGGTGACAACTCAAAAGTTTGTTTTTTCTCAGACAACAATTAAAACCTGATAGCAGTCCTAGCCCCCAATGATTTGTGTAAAACTAGAAGAAAAACATTTAAAGTGGTTGTAAACAACAAACATACCTATTCTTACCTGTTCCATGCAATGGTTTTGCACAGAGCAGCCCCAATCCTCCTCTTCTGGTGTCCCCCACCAGCACTCTAGGCCCCTCCATTTCATCGCCGCTTTCCCTAGAGGCACTTCTGTGGGCTTGCTCCTGAGTCCTGCTGCTGCATCCATTAACACGGACAGTGGGACTCTGCCCCACTCCCCCCAGCTCCTGTGTCACAGGATTTGATTGACAGCAGTGGAAGCCAATGGCTCCTACTGCTATCAATCTGTTCAATAAGGAGTGAGGCAGCGGCTTGAGCAGCTGCACTCATGCACATTGCTAGATTGGATCAGGCTCAGGTAAGAAAAAGGGGGAGTCTAGGAGGTAGCTGCAACATAGAATGTTTTTTCCCCTATTGCATAGAATACATTAAGGTGAAAAACCTTAAGGCTTTAGAACCACTTTAAGATATACTGGAGAGCCAATTTACCCCAGATCTGCTGGGGCTATGCTGGTGGATATTTCCAGTGCAGCCCCTACACATAGACAAGGCCAAAAGGTGTCAGCTCACACCAATGTGGAAACTTGTTACAATGACAACTGTCTAAGCCCCTGTACACACGGTCGGAGATTCTGCCAACCAAATCCGTCGGATTTTGTCCGTCGGATTTAGTCTGACGGATTGTGTCCGAAACTGTTGCATACACATGGTCGGACTAAGTTGTCGAAAAATCCGATCTTTCAGAACGTGATGACGTAATTTTGTTACAATGGGACTACATTCAGGCTAGTAGCCAATAGCTTTGATGTAGGAATTTGATCTGAGCATGCGTGGCACTTGGTCCGATCAAAATTCGCTACACATGATCGGAGTATGTCCGATCGAACCAGTTGGTCGGGAAATATTTCCAACATGTTGGAAAATTGGGTCCGATGGAAATTCGGATGGAATCAGTCTGATGCATACCACACACAGTCAATTTTCCAACATGTTGGAAATATTTCCCAACCAACTGGTTCGACTGGACATACTCCGATCATGTGTAGCGAATTTTGATCGGACCAAGTGCCACGCATGCTCAGATCAAATTCCTACATCAAAGCTATTGGCTACTAGCCTGAATGTAGTCCCATCCTAACAAAATTACGTCATCACGTTCTGAAAGATCGGATTTTTCGACAACTTAGTCCGACTGTGTGTATGCAACAGTTTCGGACACAATCCGTCGGACTAAATCCGACGGACAAAATCCGACGGATTTGGTTGGCAGAATCTCCAACCGTGTGTACAGGGGCTAAGAGGGCATTTCCTTCACATTTGAGAGACTTCCTCTCACTTCCTGTTGTGTCTACAAGACAGGAAGTGAGGCAGAATGTTCATGCGGACAAAAGGTACAGCATGCAGTACTTTTTTCAGCGCAGTGAGTTGGGATGTGAACCACTGCATTGCACCTCCGCTGCAATAAATAGAACTGTGCTGAAAGGATAATTAAACAGTGAAATGTGCTGAGATTGGCACAGTGTCTCCTAGCGCACAGCAGCAGCCATGTGGTCAGTGTGGCTCATTTGTATGAACGGGCCATGAAACTTTTTTATGTTGCAGCAAAGTTATTTTATATTTCTTCTTTGTTTTCTATAATTTGTAACTCTGCAGGCTAAACAAATGACTTCACTTTACAGGCCCCTATTAAGATGCTTTGATGCACAGTGGAATGCTGTGGCAGGTCTGATGGAAACCATTACAGCATAAATCCTTCTTATTAAGCCGTTTTACCTAAATATCAGAGGTTCATTAAGGCATATATCGCTAATCACAAGTCTGCTTTACAACATAGGCAGAGAAGCCCGTCTGCCGTCAAACATTCCTGCGTGGTGAAAATCCCATTCAGTGGTGTCGGCTAAAGCTAAGCAGATACGTTTTCTAAGTCCTATTTATAAACTTCTATAACAGCCTCCCTTTTATGCGGCCTTCCTATTAGACACAAACCTCTGGTGATTTCTCTGATCAAACCCCTGTTGACCAAAAACCATTGAAAATATGTAAGAATGAAAACACAGACCCCCCCTTCCCGCCCCAAACACCCAATATTAGCTTCAAACCACATTTGTCTTTTTAGCACAGTTTCAAATGACAACAAAATTAAAACTGAGAATAAGTGCATTTTTTTATTTATTTTTTATTCCACACACTGGGAAGTGCATTTTTTTTGTGCAGCTATGTAACTCTATACACACGGACACCTCAAAACATATGTTTTAAATCCTGGCTGCTGGAAAAAAAAAGTATGTTCCTGCAACAGGGATTTTTGTATTGGAAGCTTTATACAAACTCTTGAATTCTAAGATATGGTTGATAATTTATGCATTTTTTTTTTTAGCTATGCCACATTTTTATTTTCTACAGAGTTACTTAAAAACACAAACAAACAAAATCCCAACAACCACTAAGATGAACTAATTTTAAGGGCATTGGTTTAGCGCTTATATATGAAGGCTTCAAACTTCAGACCAAAAATTGGGCTATTGCATGGATCAAATCTCAAGTGACTAGGTTTGTACATATACTGTATGAATTTTTATGTCTCTTGCATACTTGAAAAATCCCCAGATTAGTTAAATGAATAAAATTGTAACGCTATCGTTAACCAAACTAACATGACTGGCAGGAATGTTGATCCTCAGCTCACTACATTGTGAATGTCCAAGATCACCTACCTGGCAAATCATTTCCCAGGTGCATTCTTCTCAGGTAGAAATTTGGATGTTTAGAATGATGGACATTGGTCACCTTAGTTGAGAATTTATTACACTAGTGCATAAAGAAGTTTACCAGATTCTGGTTAAAACAGTCCTAGCTCTTCTGCATGTATTTCTAAACCTTCTTGGCCAGTTTCTCACAGAACTTTACTGGCTGAACTTCATTTTGGACAGAGCAAGGGGGGGGGGGGGTTATAACCTGTCAGGTTTTTTTCGCCATCTGTGTCCCTTTCGCCATCAGGCGAGAGGAAATCCCTGCAAATGAAAGGAGTTCCTTGGGAACCCCAAGGTCACCAAAACTAGTGGCCCCATTAGAAGATTTTCCCTCTATTACTTTTCTGGGGACAACCCAAAATGTATGTTATCTTTTACTTTCTTCTATAAAAATGGTAAGCAGGACAAATAGAGAGGGTGAATCTTCTTAATGGGGTCACAGACAACAGTAAAAACTGACAAGAACTCTAATCCCTCTCTACTATATCCAAAACTAAAAAAAAATATTGTCTTTAGTTATACTTTAAAGTGGCTGTTTGACAACTTTCTAGTGGTTCTAGAGGTAACTCAGTCTTTGGGTTCTCACGGTATCTTAATCTTAGAATTCAAGGCAGGGCAGCATGGAAAGGTCCCTTTGTTCCTTTTTCTATTCAGTCAGTTCTACACACCACATTCATGTGGGGGACAACTGCAGTCTGCTTCCTCAAGGCCCAAAGTAGCACTCCATGGCAGCCATTATTTGTCTAAGGCCCTTTAATTGTTCATAATACTGACAATATGAAAACAGCCAACAAATTACATGAATAATAGCAATCTTATCAACAGCAAAAGGAGGTAATGTCCTTAGTATATTCTTCTAAATAAACCGATAAACTGATAAACCCAAAATGCATTGGCTGTTTTAATGCACAAGTATTATAAACAAATTAAATACACTATTTGCTCTTTCACTTTGAGGTTTGGTGCCCATTTGTATGCCTATACGTTGAGTTGCTTCTGGC
Organism: Lithobates pipiens; assembly: GCF_037356315.1. Taxonomy (NCBI): domain Eukaryota; kingdom Metazoa; phylum Chordata; class Amphibia; order Anura; family Ranidae; genus Lithobates; species Lithobates pipiens. The sequence goes on from NW_027507748.1 coordinate 87,408,903, forward strand.
TACCCATAGGTCTGTGTGTTTGAGAACTGCCACATCAGCGCCAGTGAGCTAGTTTTAGGATTCTCTTGTGTTTGTACTATTGGAATAAGCGTTTAAAACTTCAGTGCCTCTTAAATGTGTGTTTCTGGATTATCCTAAAGGGATCCTGCCAGAAGGGGTGACCATCATCCCTTGATCCAAAAGGCCTAAGGACAAGACAGATGCTACAACAACATGCTCACAGGGGAAAAAATCCAGGAGGAAAGACCATGTGTTAGAAAGTGCCTCAGATATTAAATAATGCCACCAGCATGTAGGGTGCCCAAACCTACTGGAGAACACACACAGCAGGATGATAGACCAATGTTTTCTACAAGAACACCAAAAAGGAGAATTTGCACAAATACTATGCCACCTAAAATAATAAATGAAGAGTAATTATCTGTGGACTATGTAGGAAGTGTATTTAGGTTTAATTTCATTAATTAAGGAAGATTAGAGGTAGTGTTTAAAACAGCAGCTATACTCACCTATCCAGTCATGTCTTATTCACAATTTCATTAGCCTGGGACACGTATTATTCTGAAAATGGTAAAATCAGGACTGAGTTTTTTTCAAGAATCAGTCCATCTCCCGTCCTTCTGGATACTGCCTCTGTGGTGAGGTCACTTTCTTCCACATGCTGAAACACTACATGACACAAAACTTAAAAACTAGGATTATTCAACCCAATTCTCTATGTGATGCTCACACATATATTTCCTAAGGCTATGATATTTTTAAACAGTCTATACCTTGAGGGCTTTCTGACAACACTGCAAAGGCAGAAAGATTACAGCCCTGGAAGCAAAATTTGAACCATCCCTTGGTATTGCAAATTGTTTAACTTCTTAAAACAAATAACTACTGCTGAACTCATTTGGAAACATGCTAATCCTCTGGTTTTAATACCCCCTGAGTTGCTGACCCAGAAAAGTTATGCGGATTGAGTGATCTGACTAAAGGCTCTGCATTATTTGTTCTGGTCTGGGAGCTCTCTGAAAGCTGAAGACATTTAAAGGGCTGATCCATTGGGGTTGTTCCACTCATAACCTTTGCCAATCAGTAGATTAACCGGCAATGATAAGCAGCTCTGAAACTACTACTATTCATCACTGGCTGTTGTTTTTGGCTGTTGCTTGTGAAACCTGAAAACGGCCATGCATCAGTGGGTGGGGAGGATGAGGGGGTAAGAACACATTTTATCCCTGCACTTTCTGAAAATTCAGAAAGTTAAGAGTTTAAGCAATACCCTTTTTTGGCTAAGTTAAAGTAAAACAATTGTGAGTACAGTAGCCAGGCTTGTTAATTGCAGAGGGTGTTCCTTCTATAACTATATTCCTTCTGCAATAAAGGCACCTTACCTGCCTGCTCACAGGCTCGTTTAGAATGTACAAGGAACTGTGCATTAAAAACTGAAATTAAATTCTCAGCATGCCTCAATAAAGTGCTAAAATAACTTTAATGTGCATGTCATCCCTGGCTAGCCAATCAAGTTGGCCAAAGATGCCAAACTCGGAAGAAGACGTCCCTTGGTGAGGGAGCTTGCTGGAGTTGCATTGCTGAAGCAGAGATATTTGTTTAGTACCACATTAATTTATTAAATGTGTAAACTTTCTTCACCTTGATTAAGTTCTTTCCTCAGGCTATTTTAGATTTCTGTAAAAGGTTCTAAAACCCACATTTATTTCCAGAGATACAAAGAGAAGCGATGAAATACAACCATTGATACAATTATTTTTTCTGAAGACACTTGAGTAGTAATGACAGTTGTTAAGGGTTAGGATATACTGTATAGACAATGATAAGGGCTTAGGCATGTTATTGATTAGGAGATAAGAAACCTGGGCACACTTCATAACTCCAAACTTTCTACATTAATCAATGGCTAACATTGTACAACACTCTATTCTCTGAAAGTGGAATTTTGACATTAATACTGCTCTAGAAAGTTTCCATCTTCAATTCAAGAAGTAAAAGTTTAACTTTTTACATAACCTGTTATAATTATCACAGATGACATCTGTACCCACTAATGTAAAACATTCTCCATGCTACTGTGAATATTCCAATCAACTGAGTGTGTTTTAGGGAGACTTATTCAAAATTATGATGACAGCCAAGAGTGGAGGTCACAAATATACATAATAAAAAATCTGGTAAGTCCCTGTGGGTTAGAGGAGCTTTGGACACAAGCCTTTTATGGGAGAAACCACACTAAGTCCAATGCAATCAGATGTTCTCATTACCCCTTACTTTCCTAATACCCCGTGAGTAAAAGTCATTGCAGAAGAACTAATGAGATGCTAAACATAACCAGAGTAGAAGGAAAAGCATGTTGAGAATTAGCAATTTTGCACAATGGAACGCAGATAACTGATGATTCCTGTCAGAAGCTGCGGCCCAAGATTAGAGCCAACTATGAGATAACAATTAACGTTGAATATATTAAGCCCTGGTGATGGATAGGAGAATCATAAAGCATGGCTGATTCAATTGATCCTCTTTATTCCAGCCTGTCACAGAAAGTGCAATTTACTAGAACAGTATTGTATATCAACTTTCCCCACATTCAACACAGTGCCGCCGGTTCTAACATATTAACATTTCATTCTGCAGGTACAAAATATGCATTATGTGTATGTTCAGCTGTGTTTTACTAGACACAGAGAGGCATTGTGAAAAGCAGCAATCAAGGAGGATCTGTGTAGTTTTATCAAAGTGTTTTACATTACTATGTAAAAGTGATGAGTGTAAATGAACTTACCATTATGTGTTAATGTTTAGAAATTATGATTCAATGTAAAATTTGTAATAATGCATAGTGGCCCTGGTCATTACATACATACTGTAAGTTGGGCATTTGTCTGGTTTGGCCGCATCTAGAGTATTTAGTCCAGTTCTGATCACCAATCCTCAGAAGGGGTGTGCTGGAACTGGGAAGAATCCAGAGAAGGGCAACTAAATTAATATGGGGACTGGAGGACCTCAATTATGAGCAACGACTACAAACGCTAAATTTATTCTCCCTGGAGAAGAGATGCTTGAGAGGAGATATGAGAGCACTATACAAATATCTCAACAGGGATCCTTACATAAGTATGGAACTTTTCAGTCCCAGGGGGTATAAGAAGACATAGGGTCACACAATGAGACTAGAAGAGAAATGGTTTAACCTTAAGCTACGTAGGGGGGTTTTCACGGTCAGGGCGGTAAGAATGTGGAACTCTCTTCCACAATAGGTGGTGTTGGCAGAACATATGGCTAGATTTAAAAGGCTCTTGGACTTGCATCTTCGCAAAAACATAATACAGGTATATGGGAAATGATTTTCTACATGCACACACGCACGGATGCACGCACACACGCACACCAACACAGGTTGAACTGGGTGGACTGTTGTCTTAATTTAAAGCGGTTGTATACCTTCAATTTTTTTTCTACACCTGTAAGGCAAAAGGCATAATGAGCTAGTATGCACCTCATACTAGCTCATTATGAAATACTTACCTTAGAACGAGGCATCGGTAACTTACCTTGTCCACACCGAGGGAGTTGACATGTTGCATCGGCGTATCTTCCGGGTATCGCGGCTCCAGTGGTGTGTGTGGCTGGAGCCGTGATGTCGTCACTCCCGCACATGTGCGCGGGAGACTTCTTTCCAGCAAGGTCCAGCATCGGCCAGGCTTTCAGCCGAGAATCCCCTGTGCGCATGCGCCATTGAAGTCAGTGGCTCATTGCAGGGGGAATATCTCCTAAACCTGTATGGTTTAGGAGTTTAGGAGATATTCTTTTTACCTACAGGTTAGCCTTAATATAGGCTTACCTGTAGGTAAAAGTTATACAATTGACTATACAACCGCTTTAACCTTACCTACTCTGTAACGATTTCTGTGCTGCATATTGGTTATGCTTTACTGTTTCTACTCACTTTGCAAGTCTTTCAGGTAGATTTACTAAAAAAGTAGACACTGTTCACTCAGCAAGTGAATAATCACCCAACGTAGCCATTTGTCTACTGCAATATGTTTATAAAAGGTGGATTGGTGCACCATTATTTACCCAGTGCTGTTTATAAATGGTACTGGGTAAAGCACCATCAAGCAGCCATTGCATCCAGTAATGTCGACTAACCGAGCCATCCTCTGATAGCTGCATTCACAGGCAACGTGTACAGAGCTGATTTGAGCAGCTCTGTACCAGAGAAATGGAAGGAAACAGGAGCTAATTAATGGATGACTCATGAATCACTATTCAGATCAGGGGAGAAGCAGTTGCAAAGTTTTTTAACCCTTTCATTCCCTTTCCTTTTCTGCTATACAGGTTTTTTCTATAGTGTTTCCATATGTGACCTGTATATTATCTCCTCAACTTCCTGTTAGCCCCCTCATCTCCATCCTTCCACAGTACGTAACCTGTGCATTAACCCCTTTACCTCCTTCTATGTATGACCTGTATATGCTGTATCTTAGTGCACCATCATCAAGCTCCACATTGTCCTGGTGTAAGTATATTAACAGAAAGTAAACAATAAAACAATAAAAAAAAACACCTTAAAAGGTCCTACATGCTGCATCTTTGGTGAAATGTTTCAAAAGCACCTTCCACTGTAAATCAATAGAAAGGCATAAAAAGTTCATCACAATCTGATCAGTGTGAAAGGGACCTAAGAGAGACAGATTAATGGCAATAACCCTGGGAGAGCTCCCTCTAGTGGCTAATCTCCAAATATCAGAATATAAAATAAAATAATAAATATACAGCAAGCACATATTGGCAAGACATTGATGTGCATTGCATTCAAAAAAAGAGCCAGATGTGGTTTCTTGTGCACTGGGGTGAGTTGGCAGGAATTGGCTACCTTAATAAAATGCACATCAACCCACAGTGTTGGTTAAAACATGTGTGCTAACGATCTCAGCCTTACAGTCAAATTGAATTACACATTAGACATTTTTAATTAGATGGTGTGATTTTTACTGCTCCACCATTCTAAGTTTAAATACATTCTAACATGTTGTACATTAGAATACTGTGTGGTTGATCTTTATCATTAGCAAAAAAATGCAAGCACTACTGTACATTCCCACAGCACATGGCAATGCCCCTGCTTGTGTCCACAGTGATGCATTGCCATTTATTGTGAATGGCACCCCAACGCACTGTACAGTAGAGTTCAACACCCAATGAACTACAACACACATACAGTACAGTTGACATGTTTCAAAGCATCCAAAAAAAAAACATCTCCGGTCAGTACACACAAAAGTAATGTGTTAAAAATGGTCAGTTAAATTGAATGATTTTTTTTACCACTATATTTATTTGTATTAGTGTTCGGAAAAAAAAAACACTGATGTAACATGTAAAGATTTGAACAATTTAGTGCATACAGCTGAACTCCAGCCTCACCGTCAGTTTTTACTGTCATTGGCCTGCTCATTTCTTTCATTGGCTCAGAATGTGGCTGTTAGCCAGTATGGTCTGCATGAACAAAAATAAAACCTGACTAAGAATACTCACTTCTCTAGATCAGTGTTTTTCAACCAGGGTGCCTTGAGGATTCTTCAGGGATGCTTTGGCAAAATGCCTAAAAATTGTCCAAAAATTGTATACAAGCCACGTTTTGGATGAAGGCTGCCTTTTAAGTTACACTAATTCCATGTACACACGGTCGGACTTTCCAGCAGAAAAGGTCCAACGGAATCATTTCATTGGATATTCCGATCGTGTGTGGGCTTCAGTGGACTTTTTCTTTCAAAAATTCTGATGGACCTAGAAATAGAACATGTTTTAAATCTTTCCGACGGAATCAATTCCTATCAGGAAAACCGTTCGTCTGTATGCTATTCCGACAGACCAAAAACGACGTATGGGCAGCTATTGGCTACTGGTCGTTGCATTCTAAAGCTTTCATTTCAGTGGAACTCTGCCGGAACTCCATCGGAAAGACCGCCAGAGTTTATTCTGATGGAAAAACTGGTCGTGTGTATGCGGCATTAGTCACAGTTTTCATTGTGCACCATTACAACGTTCTAGCTGCTGTTGTCCTAATGACCAATGGTGTCATCAGTTGATAAGGAGGATGTCAGTCGCCTGAATAGCATCCTTGTTTGACCCTCCCCTGCCCCTCTCCATCAGCAGTGGGGGGGGGGGGGTCACATTAGGCGAGTAATGGAGAAAAACTGAGAGAGAAGAGAAACATTGGAATACTAGTCAGTACTAAGTTTCAAAAGTGTATTTGCTTTGGAAGAAGAAATCACCTCTAACCTAGTTGGACTTGTGGATGTAACTGCATTATGTAAAACTATTAGAATCATTTTTACATTTTAGAATGGGGTGCCTCAAGACTGTCCATAATTTTTAAAGGGTGCCTTGACTGAAAAAAGGTTGAGAAACACTGCTCTAGACTCATACCCACTTTTTACACCAGAGATGAGGGCTAGTTAGTAGATTACTGATATGCCATATAGAGCTGACTGCTAGTCCCTCCTACCATTCAGGATCTGCTTGCATTGCACGCCGATGTACAGAGACCCAGTGATGATGTCACTAAGTCTAAAATAAGGTGTGTCATAAAAACTGAAAGGTATTATTTAGAAATGTTTTTAGCATACTAATGAGGGGGGAAGGAGGAATCAGGGAAGACAAAATATAAGCTGAATAAATATCAGCTTAATAAATACATTTAGCACTGACACAGAACCTTTATGTACACTGGTCAGCAAACAAGAACTAAAAGTGAGAGAGTGGAAGAGAAAATAGGGACAAAGAGGATCTAAAATAGGGACTCTCCATCAAAACCAAGAGACATATGAAAGGTCTATGATGCATGTACAGTCATACTCCACTTTTAAGTACACAATGGGGTTTATTTACTAAAGCTGGAAAGTGAAAAACCAGGCTCCCTTCTGCATAGAAACCAATGAGCTTCCAGGTTTTATTACCAAAGCTTAATTGAACAAGCCGAGGTTAGAAGCGCATTGGTTTCTATGTAGAAGTGAGCCTGATTTTGCACTTTACAGCTTTAGTAAATAAACCCCATTGTGTACCTAAAAGTGGGGTATGCCTGTATTTCCCTGAGTCTGTTGCATAAATGTTGGGCATGGCAAAAACGTGTTTTCTTCTTTTAAATGGAAAATTTGGATATGGAAACTTCCTAAAAACTGGGCCGGTGCACTACTAAACTGAAAACGAAATGGAAAATGCTTATTTCCTGTTGGCTAAGCAAAAGAAGAAAAAAAAAAAAAAAGAACTCAAAATAAATTTGGAGAAACCACACACATAATTACAGGCCAAGAGATCAAGTACATCCAAAGACAACAAAAAAGACTGCACAGCATGGCAAGTACCGATCAGGTATTCCCCCCCACCACCACAAGAAAGAAAATCTGGGCAAAGACTGTATGAAATAGACATATCAGCAATTATGAATCCCATACATATAGGGAGAAGCCAATAGGCTGAAGGTCTATTTCAGTCATGGGGAACAGCATGGCTCATTATGCATATGTGTCAAACCATTACACCTTCGCTAAGAATGTTAAATGTACGAGAGATTGTATCAGGTCACGGCTGAAGTAGAGAGATCTCTGCAGTGTTGAAAGATTATACACATCCTCCTCTGTATTCTGTGAAGTAATGCTGTCCTGTATATGCAGTGAGGACTTGGTTTACTGGAGCAAATCAACGCACCTTCATTTACAGGTAAATAGGCCGCATTGTGTAAATAGTAATGAAGCCATGAGTAAAAAAAAATCAATCTAGGCAAAAAATAAAAATGGATCCAAAATGTAATGCTTCAAATAATAATCTTAAAGCAGAACTAAAGAGAAAGAAAAAATTGAGCTGGCGGGATGTTTATTGCAGAAAGAGGAGACATACTGGGGGTAGATTTTCTAAAACTGGTGCAAACAGAATTTAGTGTAGCTCTTCATAGAAGTCAGCTTCTAACTCGAGCTTGTCAGTTAAAGTAGCTGTAAAGGCAGATTTTTTTTCTTAATGCATTCTATGCATTAAAGAAGAACTGCAGCCTGCTCACATAATTTGTTATAAAAACATCTTTGCCATTCTGAAGCTTCCCTCCAACCACTTTGTATATTATTTTATATATACTGTGATTCTGTACTTGCCAAATATGCTGCAGAAATCTCCCTCCACTGAGTCTGGCTGCAACCATTTTAACTGTGGGAAGCTGAAAAGCTGCCTGTTCACTTCCTGGATTTACACAGATACACACCTCCAGCTCTGCAGCTCTCATTGGCCCTCTTATGACGCACCCTCCCTCCCTTCCTGGCAAATTCTCACGAGAGTGAGAGAGAGAGCTGTGCATGATGTCATAAGCCTAGGATTTTTTCCAGACAAGAAACAGAAAGCGGGCTGTATACTGGCAGAAAAAAAAGTTTTACTATCCAAAGTTAAAACAACAAGGGCGGAAGACTTAATAGATGGAAAGTTAAAAAAATGACTGAAGTTCCACTTCAAGATAAAAAAAAAACCTTCATTGTGCAGCAGCCCCCTTCAGACCCCCTAATACTTACCTATTACAGGCATACCCCACTTTTAAGTACACAATGGGGTTTATTTACTAAAGCTGGAAAGTACAAAATCAGGCTCACTTCTACATAGAAACCAATGAGCTTCCAGGTTTTATTACCAAAGCTTAATTGAACAAGCTGGGGTTAGAAGCTCATTGGTTTCTATGCAGAAGGGAGCCTGATTTTGTACTTTCCAGCTTTAATAAATAAACCCCATTGTGTACTTAAAAGTGGGGTATGCCTGTATTACCACCTGCAGGTACTATTTTTGTTGAGCACTCGAGCTGAGCCGCTGCTTTGTGTGTCCAATCAGACATGAAGCGGTGGCTCAGCCCCTCTCCCCTCTCCCTCTTCATTGGCTGAGACACAGCAGCTGGTGTATTTGGCTCTTATTGCTGTCAATCAAACTCAGTAATCCAATGAGGAGAGAGAGGGGAGAGGGGTTGAGCCACCGCTCCATGTCTGATTGGACAATGGACACACAAATCAGCGGCTCAGCTCGAGTGCTCGATAACAAAAGTGCCTACAGGTGGTAATAATAGTCCCGCTGTTGTAAGGTCGGAAAATAACTGATGGAACTGAAAACAAAAACTATGAACTGGAATCCCTAAACTAAAGGCTGCCATAGACATTGGATGAGCAGGCACAATATAAGGGCATCTATTCTGGTCGGCAGGCCTCTAAACACATGTTGGATTGTGTCAGTGGTATTTAGCCTATGGGGGGGGGAAGTGGGGTATGTGCACTGCAAAGGCATTGATCTGGTTAACCAGTGAGAATAAAAAATGTTCAGCTAATGTTTTCAAATTTTGTCAGTGACTTATTTTACCAAAAGCCTTGACTGACATTGTGTGGCATTAGATCAATGAATGAGGTGGAGCTCTGCTGACATCCAGCATCTAATCATGTATGAACAAAAATACAGTTTTTTTAATTTTCCTTGGTTGGGTATTCAGTGCAAAGTGAAGCTTGCCCACATTCACTAACCTAAGGAACGATTCCCTTTTAAAGTCAACACTTTATTTGCCTTTGGTAAATCAATCCCTATAGACTATTACACCTAAACCACTGCAAATCACCTGCCCTGTATCTGGTGCAAAAAAAATCATTCTGGTTACATGTTGAGGGCAACTATACATGCATTTATCTCTACTGGCTCTATGGCATTCTGGCCAATTGGCAGTAGGAATGGATGAAGTCATATGACATCAGCTGGGCACAATTTTCTTATAGAACACATGATTTCAGACTCCTGGGGAATTCTGCAATGATACTGAATATGAAGGTAACTGCTATCCAGAAAAAGAGGCAGCATAATAATCTGAATCAACCCCTGTTCAATAAATAAAAAATTTACCTGTTGTGAGCTGATAACTTCCTGTATTCTGTGCTTGTGTAGAGAGGGGTCATGGAGAGGAGAAAGGTGGAGAGGATGAGGAGGGTTTGTGGATATGAGGAGGAGTTACGAAAATGAGGAGGTGTTATGGCGATGAGAAAGGTGGAGATGACGAGGAGGGATTATGGAGATGAGAAGGGTGGAGGAGATGGAGGGAGGTCTGTGTTCTTTATAACTCATCAGAAAGGAAGTAGGCAGGGCTGGCACCACATGCTGTGTTGCCATGTCAGAGAGAACGGTAGGAGTATACGGTATTTCTGACACATCAATGGCTATCTTTATGTCCTTACAGCTTGTTTAAAGAGATAAAACATGGGGAAATGTCCATGTATTCCAAAGATGTACTAAATATATAATTATATATATATATATATATATATATATTTTTTTTTTTTTTTTTTGCCTTGACACAGTAATCAATTCAGTACATATCTATTTTGAAATCAGTTCAGACAGCAATTTTTCTTTTTATAAAATTATAATTTTAATTAGTCATATATTATTAAAATAACAACAGTTTTCTAATTAGCTTTCCCTCTCTTTTTTTTATACTTGATAAAGAACAGCTTTTTGAACCATGTTTCTTTCAGTAATATCCTTAACCTCTCTTTTAATTTATGTAACAAACAAAAGCATAAAGCAATCTTCTATGTAAATGGAAACATGCATATTCAATAGCCAGCAATGCTGGTCTCTGCCCAGATCAGAAAATTGGTAGCCAGAATAATTTATACCTTTGAATATGTTAACAAGCAAAGCATCAGCTGGGAGGGAAGCCTAGACTGAAAAACACTGATCCATCCAAAGAAAAATACCAGCTGTCTCTTCTCAGAGAAGACAGATTACCACCTGTCCTGCTCTTTAATACATAATACAGGGCGCACCAGCCATTTTTTACTGTCATTACTGTACCAGCACGATAACGCTTGGACAAGCTGAATAGTACACTTTATTTAAAAATTACTATGAGTCTGCTTTCCATAGACAGAAAGATGTCTCATCCAGAAGGATAAATGGTAAACACTTGCCCATCCTCATAACCAAAATACCAAAAACCAATACCTTTTTCCGTATGATTCCAAATTCTCCATAGAAATGCTTGTCAGCTGGAGGTGCGGTGATCCTTAAAGCGGAACGTCACTCAAAAGGCTAAGTTCCACTTTTCTGTCTCCTGGCCTTTACATTTTTTTTGGGGGGGGAAACAGGTACCTAGTTACTTACTCAGTCATCGAGATAGGAAGTGAGGGCAAATCTCCTCAATGAGGACAAAAACAGCAGTAGATACTGTTTGTCCTCAAATCCATTGAGAAACTTTTCTGGAATAAGAGTAGACATGTTCAAGCCACAATCATTTTAAACAGACATCAGTGGTCTGAGTTCATCTCCATCTCTGACCACCATCTAATATCGAAGGCTATATTTACCAGCTTGGTAATATGCGTGTATGACCCACTCTGTGGCTGTTTCAATGACCAAACCTTAAGGTGTATAATACATTGCTGTTAACATTTTCAAGATCATCCAGGTGTACACATGAATTTAAAACTACAAAAACAAGGCCTGCCCATCACATAGGTTTCCCTCTGCTTTTACTTATGAAGCTCAAATAACCAAAGCGCAAAGTCAACACTCCAGAACAGAAGTTGTTTAGGGTGTTGGCCGTACATGTTACATTTTTAAATGGCTGCAATCCAGGGCCTCTTACGAATCTAAAGTTAAGCAGCAGAAATGATGATGTGTGGCTGCAAGGCTTAAGAATATTTTTCAATGACCAACCAATATGCAACTACAATTTTCCTTCAATGTAAAATGTCTATTTTAAAAATGCTAGAGCAGACCGGGTTTAGGATGGTAGGATTGTACATTTTCAAATGTTTTAGTTGTGTTGGCTAGGTTTTAGTGTGTTTTTGTCTGATCCGATTGTAATCATGGGCTCATATGTTGTGGCTGTAATTTGCAGTGTTCTGGCTGATTGATTCCCCTATCTTTATTTATTTATTCACCTAGCTTGTACATATTCACTAAAGGGATGGGAAACGTCTTGTTCTTGTTCTGGGTCACACAGCATCCCATTCACGCCTAATGTGATGAAAACACATCTTTTCTAACATAACAATCTCTCGGTTAATTGCTCTGCTTGTTTGTGGCTGTGTCAGAACCAATTACTGTTTATCTCTCACCTGCAGGGCCGGGACAAGGGGTGGGCAGTAGGGAATGGGCTGAACATGCCCCGGTTCGGTTCGCACCAGAACATACCGAACAGGCAAAAAATTTGGCAGAACACACAAACACCGTTAAAGTCTATGGGACACAAACATGAATAATCAAAAGTGCTAATTTTAAAGGCTTATATGCAAGTTATTGTCATAACTTGGGGACCCAGGTCCTGCCCCAGGGGACATGTATTAATGCAAAAAAGTTTTAAAAATTGCAGTTTTTTCGGGAACAGTGATTTTAATTATGCTTAAAGTGAAACAATAAAAGTTAAATATTCCTTTAAATATTGTACCTGGGGGGTGTCTATATTATGCCTTAAGTGGTCAATTTTTCCTGTGTTTAGAACAGTCCCTGCACAGAATGATATTTCTAAAGGAAAAAAAGTATTTTTAGTACTCGCAGCTATAATGAATTGTCGGTCCCAGCAATACAGATAAAAGTCATTGAAAAAATATGGCATGGGATCCCCCAGTCCATTACCAGGCCCTTTGGGTCTGGTATGAATAGTAAGGTGAACCCCAACCAAATTTAAAAAAATAATTGCGTGGGGGTCCCCCCAAATTGCGGCGGGTGCCTCCCTTGGAGGCGGTGCGGTCGCGACTTTGTTTTTGTCTTTTTTTGGTCTGTCGGCATATCAAGAGAAGATAAATGGACTTTGTGGGGCAGATTTTTTATTTTTATTTTTTAAATAAAGGTCTTATCCCAAGCTGTGTCTTTTCTTTTGTACCATTTTGACACTTTTTTGTGAAATGGTAAGGGGCACATTTGCAACCCGTTACCATTTCACACAGCGGAGGCCAGGATCTGAGGGCCCCCTTGTTAAAGTGGGCTTCCATATTCCGATAAGCCCCCCGCCCGCAGACCCCCACAACCACCGGGCAAGGGTTGAGGACCTTGTCCCCATCAACATGGGGACAATGTGCTTTGGGGGGCAACCCCATGTTAAGGGCATGTGGCCTGGTACGGTTCAGGAGGGGGGCGCTCTCGCATCCCCCCTCTTTTCCTGTGGCCTGTCAGGTTGCGTGCTTGGATAAGGGCCTGGTATGGATTTTTAAGGGGACCCCCCACACCATTTTTTTTACATTTTGGTTTGGGGTTCCCTTTAATATTCATAACAGACCCAAAGGGCCTGGTAATGGACTGGGGGGATCCCATGCCATTTTTTTTCAATTACTTCTTTTATCTGTACTGCTGGGACCAACAATTCATTATAGCCGCGAGTACTTTTAAATTACTTTTTTACCTTTAGAGATGTAATTTTGTGCAGGGACAGTTCTAAACACGGGAAAAATGTGCCCCTTTACAGGCATACTATAGACACCTCCCAGGTACGAAATTTAAAGGAATATTTCACTTTTATTGTTTCACTTTAAGCATTATTAAAATGACTGCTCCTGAAAAAAACTGACATTTTTAAAACTTTTTTTGCATTTGATACATGTCTCCTGGGGCAGGACCCGGGTCCCCAAACACTTTTTATGACAATAACTTGCATATAAGCCTTTAAAATGAACACTTTTGTTTTTTCATGTCCCATAGACTTTAACGGTGTTCCGGCGGCTTTCGAATTTGCTCCGAACACAGCATATTGTTCGGTGTTCTGCAGAACATCCGAACAGCCAAAGTTCGGCCAAACTTATACCGGGGAAAACCATTTGCCCATCCTTAGTGGACAGCACTGCTCACTTCCACCAGTGTTAGACTGAGAGACTCAGGGATTGTGGGATTGTTTCTTCGAAGGAAAGGTTAGTTCTCACCCTACAAACAGAGGTCATGCATTAACCTGTGCAGTGTTAAGCTGCATGTCTTACATTTAAACACAAACAGAGACTTCTTATACTGGAATCTTCAGATGTACTCTTTTTTTTTTTTTTTCAAAACAATGATATATTCTACTATAAGCTGTGTGTACAAGGTATCAAATGACATTATGAAACACATGATCAATGTACTTTTAATGCAGGTGAAAAACACCAGGTGCAGGTGGAAAGGTTTACAATGCCTTGAAAGAGTAACTCCACGTTGATTGAGCAAAAAATATATTCCACTCTGGGTGATCTGTGTACTTTGCAGGGATTTTAACACACTGTTGCAGATTCCAACCTTTTGTTATTCTAAAGAAATAGCTGTTTCTTTGTATCCATGTGGGAAGTGAATCTAATGAGAGTGGGTTTTTAATTATCAATCAGCTGCTGCCCTTGCATGATTTTAATGAGGAAAGTGGCATGGCCTGCATCCCTTTGGGAATGCCTGAGCAAAAATGAAATTTTTGCTGCAGGAGATGCCCAAAATCTGATTTGTATCTTAGTGCAGACTTCTGGGAAAATCAGTAAGCCAATCACACAAGCAGGACATGGCATATCTGGGGGGGGGGGGGGGGCATTTTGTACACCATCTCTGTAAAAGAATACCTCCAGGTTGCCATATTGAATTGCATTTTACAGAAATTTATAGACTGAACATTCAAATTTAATATGATTTGTTTAGTAATTGTATATGCTATGTATTTTTTACTTGCTATTTGTTTTTTCACCAATGCAAGTGGAGTTACCCTTTAACTTCAAGCTAAAAAAAGGGAAAAACTCATATATATATATCTATATATATATATATATATATATATATATATATATATATATATATATATACACACACACACACACACAATATATATATATATATATATATATATTGGTGAAGAAGGTGAAGGACCACTTTAATGTAAATAGGAAAATGTATTTTATTAAGGATTCGCATTCTTTTCCACTTCTTCCAGAATATGCACTCGTTCCAGCTATAACAGACATCATTTGACTTCCAAGCATGAGGATTATATTGTTCACAACTGGCTGTCTATGGAAACATGTGGATGTGCTGATCAAAAGAAAACAAGAGGCCCTGGACATTTGCAGCTTCTCTCATCTCATTTTCTTTATGTAAACATATGCATTCTCACACGCCTTTAAAGCACAACTCCAGGCAGGATTACCTTCACAGGTTTCCAGCAGTCAAACATTCTCATTTCTCGGAAGGACCTTTTATTTCCAACAAATATACTTTTATTTCCAACAAATCAGTTAGTTTACATGCTTGAGGAGGTACAGCTCCTGGTGTACTTCCTGGCTTCTCTTAGTGTATGTACTGCTAGTCTCAGAGATTGCAGTGCTATGATCATCCCCCCCCCCCTCCTCTAAGCCATTACAACAACAGAGCCTGTGGCTGCGTGTTTTGTGAATGGCCTGGAGAAAAGTGGTTTTGGTTGTGAAGTCTAAGATACTTGCAGGCCTTAGAGCTGGAGTATCCAGGATGTACGGTGGGAGCTGTACTTCCTCTAGCATGTAAACCAACTGATTTTCAGGATATATAATTGTATCTACATGACAGTGAGGTCCTCCCATAGAACAAGAATGTTTGCCTGCTGCAAACCTGTGCGCATAACTATACCCAGAGCTGTGCTTTATGTTTTTTTTGCTGGTAGAAACCATGACTGTACATCTCCTGGTACTGAGCACAATAACGTGGATCTAAAGCCTTAACATTTTTTACAATTCCTTAACACATCGAATGTTGCACCTCATCCCACCGTCTAAAGCTCCATACACACTATCAGATTTTCTGCAGATTTTTTCCTTCAGATTTACCAAAACCATATAATATGAGGTCCAACCTTAGGAGTTTAAATTTGTATGCAATCAGGTAGGCCCTTCCACTACATGGTTTTGGCAAATCTGAAGACAAAAATCAGCAGAAAATCTGATAGTGTGTATGGGGCTTTATACTTATCTGAGTCCTCATTTGATCCAGCAAAGTGCATGTCCGCAGCTCTTCTTTCCCTTACTTCTGGGTCTCACTGGCTTTACTGTGGCACTGGGAGGCATTGGCTCTCATTGCTGTCAATCAAAGCCAGTGACGATGAAGCGAGGGACTAGGCCAAATACCATTGTCTGTGTCAATTCACTCAGCAGTGGAGCTCGGGAGAGAGCACACATGAGTGCCCCATGGGAAGTGGCTTCCTGTGGAGGCACAGAACATTGAGGAAGAGCCAGGAAAGAGTGACAGTGAGGGACCCATGAACAGGAGGCTTGGGGCTGCTCTGTGCAATTCCATTGCACAGAGCAGGTAACTATAGAGATGTTTGTTAAAAATATTTTGTTCCTTTACAGCCATTTTAAATTAAAAAAAAAGATATATATATATATATATATATATATATATATATATATAGAAGCAGTAAAACATTAATATTTTAACTTTATCATAAAGATATAAAGATACTAAAGATACTTATCTTTCAAAGATTTCCTTATTAAGTTGCCATACTGAAATCTCATTCTGCTCCCATTTAGTAAATGGAATATCAAAGTGTGCAAAATACTACATGCGGCATTTTGCACATCCAGAAAAAGCTTTCATCTAGCACAGTGTGGGACACTACCACCGCTTCTGCAGTAAACTAAATGAGCAATATCAGCTCAGCATGGATTTTGCAAAAACTATTTTAAACAAATTACTTTAAAAACTCCACTACTCAAGATATGTAACTGTCTATGCTTCCCCCAAAATAACATCTGAGCTCTTGATGCAGAATATAACAGAACATTTTACTTTCTAGTCCACATTTTGAAAATGACCCTCATGGCGGACCGTTGTTGCAAATCGAATGAGAGACAAGCATTCATTTGTTACAAAATGATGAAAAAAATGTCAGGATGCAGCAGATGCTCTGCGGACAATCCAAAACTGATTTACTTATTAAACAAATCATAATATTCCAAATTTGTTCAATTAGGTTACAAAATGAGCTTCTGCTTAATTACTCCAACTCTGTATGATTAAGCGCTCTGGACAGATCATTTTTTGGCATTGGTGGGGGACTCTCTCCACCTCCGTGTTTCTAATAGAATTCCATCTGCCGAGGATCTAACATTTTAATAATGAAACAATTAACACATTCAGACTTTGGCAGTGAGAATGATAATTAATGGCTCGATCTGCTAATTTTACAGTAAAGCAAAATTACTTTTAGCTGCATGGTTGATACGTTTACATATTGTGTTAGGAAATATAATTGATAATACAGTTAAATCATTAAATGGCATTGTTTATATTAAATACAATTTTGTTAAAAACTTCCAATCTTTTGTCATTAATATCTGAGAACTGTAATTAAAACTAAACATTTTTTATTGAAACTGAAATCTGAGACGCCAATTTTATTGCAGTTTAAAGCAGAACTCCAGCATGCAATACTGTTACCAGCCCAGGTTTACCCTGCTCCCTTCCTAATTATCTGCAGTTATGTATTAAAAACTCATTACAAATACCTAAAAAAGATCATTTCGAAGTTGTGGTCAGATGACTGCTCCAGTGTCTGTCTTCCCTTTACTTATGAGATTATGGCCAAACAGCAGTTCAGAAGAACTTCACCAAAGCAATGATTGACACATGTTGCTAGGACCTACATGTCCCATAGAAGTGAGGGGCATTTAATGATCATGTTTAAAACCATGTTAGAGGTGTCTTAAACAAAGTTCCTGCCTTGGGTGAGTCAACCAATCTGCCAAAGACCCCACCCACTACATGTGTGTGCAAGAAAAACATGTCACCAATGATCTTCAGAAAAACAAGAGGCACTGAATTGACAGGAGCTGTGACAGAAACATACTTTCCAGTGAATACTGTGACACATCTGGAAGTTACATGAGTGCCAAAGCATGGAAGGACTTCAATGATGAAGGCCAGTATATCAGGAGGCTGGAGCAATATGAGGTATAAATTAGGTAGATGCATTGAAGTTGGAGTTCTGCTTTAAGAATACATTTAAATGTAAACATAACTCCAGAGATATAGATAGAGAAGGAAAAAATTAACATTTCTGTCAGGTGTTTATTTCTGTTCCTCCCTTTGTTGCAGAGAGTCCATAAGATTACTAATTGTGTAACGGCTTTGCAATACTTTTAACTGAATTAATAAGAGATCTTATTTTCTCTTTTGCTGACCTAGTTTGGGACTTTATATCTATTATGTGGAAGAGCACATGGATCTTGCACTCTGGACAGACCTCTGAGAAGAGCATATTAGGGGTGAGCTGGTCATTGTTACAATATACAGACAACAATGGTGTCATGTATAGCCATTGCTAGCACATGAAGGCACCAACAGCAAACAAACAAACAAAAAAAAACATTGTGAGAAGTTCCAACCAATCCCCATCCTACTAAAATCTGTTTTGTTTTTGAATCACTTTTTGGTGTCACTTTTGAAGAGATTTTCTCTTACTTCCTGTGTTGACAGGAAGTGAGAGGAAATTTGCCCAAGAGACATACAGAAAACAAATTAGGCTTGGGATATTTATTTTTCAACCTGGTAATGTCTCAATACACCAGACCAGTCTCCTGAATACAGTCCTTCTGTTGCCTGTAGCCTTGTGTGCCAATTTGTAATTTTCATCCTGATATTCTAGGTTTTATAGCTCTATCCATTCACCTTTCATCAGTCTAACCATGCATATGCCTAGCATACAAAAAAAAAACATAAATAGCACTACATTGTCTCCAATAGCATATACTGTATAGTAAATATTACATGCAAACAGAAATAGATGGCAGTCTTCTCCAACATAATGATTTGCATTACAGTTAACTGAAAGGACACATGCTATCTGCTTGATGGCTCTAGGTTTCTAGAGTTGGTAATAGAAATTTGCAGAAAGAGGCAAGCACGCACTTGCCTGGGGGTCAGCAACCAGTAGATTGCGATCTACCAGTAGATTGTGGCCTGAATGGTAGATCATGGTCTGGGCTTGCTGACTTGCCATCCCAGAGTGCAATGCAGAGGGGCTACTTGTAAATTTGGAGCTGTAGTAGGGAGCAAGAGCTGCGTAAGCTGATGCCTCACCTGTAGAGCCAGCTCCTGTCCCATGCGGAGTGATACCAACTGCACCCCACCTCTTATCCCGGCTAGCAGTCTCTAGAGTGATGCCAGCAGCAGGGAAAAAGAGATTTTCAGGTCAGTATGCAGCTGATTCAAACCCACGATTGCCATGTAATGCACGTGATTGTGTCATGGTAGTACAGCAATTAGAGGTTTAAATCAGGTGCGAGGAGGTGACATTGTGCCCGGTGATCGTTCATTTCTCCCATGCTGTTCAGGTAGATCTTCAACTCTTTAAAGTTGACTAACCCTGCTCTTGGCACTGTTAACTCTAAACTCCAGATATCAAAGACACACAATAATGCAGTTTTGTATCCATTAAAAGAGAAGTATGGCCAAAGCTACTTTGGCCCTACTTCTCCTGTGGCTCAAAGGAGTGAACTTACTTGTGTTCTCCTGTTACTAGAAACAGCTGACAGTGGGCTAACGCTGATGCTCTAGGCTCTTGAAGGATACCAACCATATTGTCGGCACTCCAATGAGTGCTAAAGGGAAAGAGCAGAAACTTCCCACTCTCTGCTCAGTGCTGATTAAGCACTGAACCATCAGTGGCCATGTGATCGCTCAGTTCTCAGGTTCAGAGCTGACAGAGAACACCTGCAGCATCAACAACCCCAAACTTCTCCTTTAATAAACCATTATTTTTTTTTTTAATGCAAGCAGTGAGTTCCTGAATACATGTAATCTTAGCATCAATCCCTGTACAGCAGAAATCAGGCTGGGAGAGGAAAGGGCTACAAAAGCAACCAATCAGTAGTACTGCAGTGACCATATGCTGACAAGAAATATGCTGATAGGTTGAGAAATTATTTTGTTGCCTCTCCATTCACTGTCCAGTTACAGCTACAACATATAATTACATGTACATTCCCTGCACCTAGAAACACAATTTTGATATATTCTAGTACCACAATAGGTACACCTTGGTTTCTTTTAGTTAATGGAAACATGCGTCATAAAAAAGATCTTTCCCAAATCCATCTATTGCTAGTCTAAAGGCCACCTTTCATGGACCATTTTTCATTCACCCCATTGCCTAAAGGAAAGACAATCAATAATTTCCCTCCATGTTATTAGCATAAATGGAATCATCATTGCTGCCAGTTATTGTACACATCGTATAGGATGCAGTCCCTGTTTGGCCATTGACTTTTCACCCAGCTCAATCAATTTATAAATCAACGTTTGGTGAGCTGGTGTTGCTTGCATGGCCTCCCACACCTTGAATTTTGGCCCATTTAGCAGGTATCTGCCAAAATGCAACCTGATCTATGGGGACCATTACAGATCCAGCAGTTTTGTGTTTTTATTATATGTAAACACACAGCTTACAACAACTGTTTGTTTTACTTCAGTCCTACAATAAGTTGCTTCTGTGTGCACACCATAAGCCTCTCTGGCAAACGCCCCCACAATCACAGATAGGAAGATGAAAGCAGGCAACAGCACATATTAATTGTTTATGAAAAGCTGGCAGTCAGCGACGTTTCTAAAGGCCATTTCAGATTACAGCAGATGTTCATTAATAGTTGACTATTCTGAGGATCTAGGCATTCTAGCCGAGGTGCAGATATACTTTTACAAAAGTATGAAAATTACAAAAAAATACAGATATTCTGTCATCAAACGCATGCAGAATATATTATGAATTGTTACATAACTGGAAAACTTTTTTTTTTATGTTCCAATAACCAATACCTTTTCATGAATATTGCCTTCAGAAATTTAACAAGGATGGCTCCTAAAAACTGAGGAAATTAAAAGTGAGGGCTGTGACTACAGCAAGAATGTACAGCATACATTTATTCCCTTATCTTTGCTTCAGTCTTTGATACAGTATATTGATTCATTATGCTTCAAGTAAGGACTGAACATTTTTTGCAATCCTAACCATATATTCCATGGGCATACTCACACTAGAAAATCCACATTGTGCCCCAGCATGCTTCGCCCCCAAAGTTCAGATTTGGTTGAATAATGTATAAGCTCTGTACCAAGCTCAGGCACGGTTTAGCCTACCGTGCCTTGGTCCACTTGGTGACGTAGGCTCTGACACAGTTCAGTTGGACTGAACACAAAACTCTTACGGAACATTGAGCAAACGCGGAGCATGAAGGCAGGGATTACTGTGGTTTGCCTGGAAAAGCTGATGATTTAAGTATGCTTGTGCCCAGCACAATATTAGCATAGGCTAGTAGGGAGTGGAGAGGGAGGACAATTGTGTTGTACCAACTGTGCCTAGTGTGAGTAATCCCCAACAATACACATAACACAAAGCAGCAATACAGGGGAACAACAATGACAAGTTGTAAATGTGTCAGCAGATATTGGACATAGGCAGCTGGAGGTTCACATACATGATGTTCAATACTGGGCAGAGAAATTGTCAAACCAAGGGACCACTAATGAGGTGCTGATGACAAGGGGTGGAGGGCCAGTACTTGACGTTGCAAGCTTGGATTACTATTGGCATAACGGAGCACCCCTGGCTTGGAACCTCTGTGGAGCTCTATAAAATAGGTAAATGCAAATCTACGTGCTTGCTTCAGATTAAGCAAACCTGTGACATAGGTTGATTGTGCTAAGTACCAGCTAAATACGAATCAGATACCTTAATTTAAAGGTCAAGTCCAATCTCCCACAACCCAGCCCCTTCTATTTCCAAAAAAAGAAAACCCGGCAAAGATTTTTTTACCTATCTGAGACCACCATCCTGTGGCCTTTCAATGCACCCTCTCCTGTTGTGGAGACCAGTGATATTACGCTGACAAATCTAGACCTGCTGCCAAATGGTCTTGTTGCCGGTGCCACTAGACTTTTTTTTGGGGAGGGGGAGGCTAGCTTTAAAGCAAAGTTCCATTCAAAAGGGGAAGCCTCCTCCCTCCCTCCGCTGCCACATTTGGCACCTTTTGGGGGTGGGTTCCCTTTTGAGTGGAAGTCCACTTTAAAGCTAACCTCCCCCCTCCCCAAAAAAAATCCTACACCCCCATCCTGGTTTTGACAGGTACCCGCTACTACTTCTGGCAAACTCATCCAGAAGTCCGGCCCCCTCCTCCACCCCCTGCCTCCGAGCCATTCACAAAGGCACAGGGCCCATTGCACATGCACAGTAGGGAACTGGCTGTGAGCTGCAAAGCTTCACTGCCAGTTTCCCTTATCCAAAATGGTGGTGGCAGCACCAACTAAAAAATAGGCTCAGGTAAAGACCCGCTGGATTAGTGGACAGGTAAGTGTCCTAATATTAAAAGTCAGCAGCTACAGTATTTGCGGCTGCTGACTTTGAATTTTTTTCTAAAGGAGCCTGAAGCTCCTTTAGAAAAAGCTGCCATCTTGGTAAGCTGCCATCTTGGCCTCTTTGATTTTCAACTTCCATAATGCTGCACATGATCAGTTATGACACCAGCCATTTGATGGTTTTACAGTTTAGCTGAGAGCACAACCAATGTGACATTTATATTCCTGGGAATGTAACTGTTCTTTGAAATTATTAAATGGGTTTAGTTCCGCTTTAAGTGCTCATATTTATATTAGTTCATTTAATTCCAACTAAATGTTTGTTTTTAATCTTTTACATCGAAAGGCATATTCCTAGAGCCAGAAGTAGCTTGCCAGTTGCTACTGGTAAGGTGTCATTTATTTATCTTGATAGCATGCTGCATACATGGTTGCTCTTCAAGTGTACCTGTCATCTTTGTGTAGCACAGGAGATGGTTTTGTTTTGTGGGATATTCCAATATTCAGCTGACTCAGAACTTGTGACATTGCTCTGGCTTGGCTTTGCAAAGCCTGCCCCCATCCACCCTTTAATCCTTAGTTAATACACTTACAAGAATTGGGGAGGGAGCGTCCTAGACAATTTCCTGCCTTTTATCGCTAACTATTTCTTGTGTCACTGAGACTGAATTCCTTTATTATAAAATGGAGCCTTTGTGGTTTCACGGGCAGTGTAATGGTGGTTATTAAGAATAATACCAATGTATTGTGTCACTGTTCATACTGTTGGAAAACAGGTTTAACCACTTGACAGATGGGCTATCCTTCATATCAGCCACAGATTCTGCAAGTACAATGCATACATAGCTGCTAGTATGCAGGGGCATGCTTTATATATAATACACTGGGAGGTGTACACACTTCACCATATTGCGTTAGCTGGAAATGTAATAACATAAGTTGCTAATACTAAAAAAAGTGAAAGTTTTTGGCAGACCCCAGTTTGTAATAATAAAAGGCTTACCTGACTGTTTCAAGGCTGTTAAAAGTAGCAGCCAAGAATCCACTATCGATGTCTATGAAGAATATAGGTGGTGCTTAATTCTAAATGTCCTGGGATTCTGCAATTTGGCAAATCCTTTAAAATTGCTGAAAGAATAAGAAGATTGTCCAATGTGTTTGTGGTTTTGCACTGATTAGAGAAGTGGCTCATTTGTCCCACATTTAAAATGTGAAGTGTTTAATATGGCAATGGGAAAGCGCATCTCACAAAGCTTCCAAGAAGCTTACTTAGCCCAGAGCAGCATTTCCACTTATTCCTAAATCTGCTTCTAAAAAAATAAAGCTTTAGTTTTTGGCATGTAATGTATTAAGACAATCATTAACCTCTGCAATTTACAAGAGAAAATGCATTAAAAAGCATTTAGAGACATTCCTACAATTCCATGAAATTCACTAAACTCCCAACTAAATGCTTCCCAAAGAAAGGATTATCGGTTCTTAAGTTAAAATATAAAGCATGCTCCTTTGTCTCTGCTACAAAAGACTAGTCTCTTTTCTTGGGACCACACCCAGGTACAAGAAAGGTTTTCTCAGACCTCTACAGATGTGAAGACATACAGATAATGATCTTGATCAACCAAGCCTATTCACTAACAAAGCTTACAGCCTCTCTCTCACCATGAGAAGAATATCACCTACTAAAAGGTACATGAAAGGAGAGCAATGTTTTTTCAAAAGAATTAAAAGAGCAGCTGATCTCATACTATACAAATAAAACATAACGTCACACTGTAGTCAAGTATTAAACTTTTATAGATAAAGCTGAACTCCACGCAGATACAAAAGACACAAATAATGCAGCTCTGTATTCTTTTTAAATGTTTTTTTTTTTTTATATGCAAGTTATTCAAGTACAGACATACCCCACTTTTAAGTACACAATTTGGTTTATTTACTAAAACTGGAAAGTGCAAAATCAGGCTCACTTCTGCATAGAAACCAATGAGCTTCCAGGTTTTATTACCAAAGCTTAATTGAACTAGCTGGGGTTAGAAGCTCATTGGTTTCTATGCAGAAGGGAGCCTGATTTTGTACTTTCCAGCTTTAGTAAATAAACCCCAATGTGTACTTAAAAGTGGAGTGTGCCTGTACCTGAACTTGGCTTGACATCAGCCTCCTGTAGTCCCTTGTATAGAAAAACTCCGACTGGAAAAATGAGAAACTGCATAAAGCAGGACAGGGGTAGGCAACCTCGGCCCCCCAGTTATTTTGAAACTACAAGTCCCATGAGACATTGCAAGACCCTGATAATCACAGGCATGACTCCTAGAAGCAGAATTATGATGGGATTTGTAGTTTAACCACAACTGGAGTGCTGAGGTTGCCTACCGTTGCCATAGATGGTGCAAATTTCTTTTCTGCAACCACAGCCGAGGAGCCTTCGAGAGAAGGCGGTGAAGGCGGTGATTATTGCTAGTGGCTATAGGAGCTACTGGTGATTATAAGTTAATCCGGTAGGCTGGCTGTACCCAAGTTGACCGAACGATCAATCAACTTAGTAAATTCAGCCCACCCACACAAGGTTCTTATTGAACCGGCCGAGATTCAAATCATCTATGGCTGACCTAAGGAGTCAGTTGTGCTAACAATGAGCATACTGACAACAGGAGAAGTCAGAGTGAGAGGAAATTTAACTTAAGAGTTTGCTGCATCTCCTTGATTGTCTAGTCACAGGCTCGGGAAGGGAAAAGTCCTATAAGGCTAGCCATAGATGATACAATTTTCTTTCCTTCCACCACAGTCAATGTTGATGGGGGAATGCCTCCCACTGTGCTACTGCATTCTGCCAGTGGGGGGCACAGGGAGCATTCCTGGCTGCAGAATATAATAGTTTCTGCTATGGTAGCAGCTATAGTATGAACAAAGCTCCACTTTCATGTACAGTAAAACCTTGGATTGCGAGCATAATTTGTTCCAGAAACATACTTGTAATCCAAAGCACTTGTATATCAAAGTGAATTTCCCCATAAGAAATAATGGAAACTCAAATGATTCATTCCGTAACCATTTATTTATAGGTTCTTCAGTTTATAGTTCATATAAAAAGATTATAGCAATGTGATAGGTTGTGTAACCGTAAAATGTCCATCCACAATCGACAGCTTCCACAAGGGGATTAGAAGCAAAATCCAGCAGGAGCTACAGTGTATAAAAGAGAAGAGAGGCGCCTCTAAAACTTTTTCGCAGAAGGGAGTTTAACAAGACAGATGGCCACTCATTAAAATTAGAAG
Organism: Lithobates pipiens; assembly: GCF_037356315.1. Taxonomy (NCBI): domain Eukaryota; kingdom Metazoa; phylum Chordata; class Amphibia; order Anura; family Ranidae; genus Lithobates; species Lithobates pipiens. The sequence continues at coordinate 87,434,510 of NW_027507748.1, forward strand.
AAAAGAGTTTTAACCTTAACCTCCCTAGTGGTAATCCCGAGTCTGGCTCAGGTTGGGATTTTACTAACACAAGAGGTAGCCCCCGAGCCAGACTCGGGCTCGCATCGCTGGATACAGGGAGGACACGGAGAAGTTACTTAACTTGTCCTCTGGATCCAGCGATGTCCTCCGCTGCTCTGTGTGGTCGAGCTGTCCTCCTCTCGATTCACACAGTGCCGAATGCCGCTGAGCTCCGTTCCCTGCAAAGTTAGGGCGCACAGGAGCGGAGATCGGCGCCAAATTCAAAAAAGTAAAAGTACACAAAACACACACAGCACTGTAATCTTACAGATTACAGTACTGTATAAAAAAATACACACACCCTTTGTCCCTAGTGGTCTGTGCAGTGCCCTGCATGCACTTTTATATTATAAATACTGTTTTTTCTGCCTGAAATTTGGAGATTGTCCATAGCAACCAGAAAGTGTCCCTTTTTCAGTGTTTTAGGATTTGATTACATTATTGAATAATTTTTATTATTATTTATTATAGTATAAACTTTATCATACCCGGGATGTCTGCTAGACTCTGGTTTGAACAGATTTAAGAGAATTATTCCTAAGAATTACAGGACTACAATATAAAACGCCAAATTTTCATGCAAAATAATGGTACTGCTTTCAGCACATAAAACCAGAATGAATCATACCGCCAGGGAGGTTAAAGTGGATGTAAACCCAATGTCATCCTTTCTAAACTACTGCCATAGTAGTCATCTATAAGGATATACATGCCTCCTGTGTGTATCTTTACCTGTAAAATGTCTCCCCTCTGTCTGTTATAAGGTTGGATTCACACCTATGCATTTTTACTTCTTTTTGCATTTTGCAGATTTGTACAACAGAACGTGTTCCATAGGAAACCATGGTGATTGGACTGTAGTACAAATCTGCAAAATGCAAAAAGCATTAAAAATGCATAGGCGTGAATCCAGCCTGAGACCCAAAAAACTGCAGATTCTGTGGGTGGGTCTGTTGTCTGGAGCTCGGTGGGTGGAGTCGTGATGTCAGTAGACTCCCCGCCCACCTCTACACTCCCCTTGTCAATATGCATTTTTCCTGTGTATTTCTCACACTGAACTTCTGCTATGATCTCTAACATCCAGTGAAAATACAGGAAAGTAACCACATGACTTCAGCATGCCCAATTATGCTGAGGTGTGGAACAGCCAATCCTGGCAGAGCAGCAGAAGAAAAAAAAATAATGCATGTCTCTTAGGCTAGTGCACAAGATATGTAAATCACCTGTCACTCACAGCAAGGGGGAGGATTTGACAAAGTTTGGGATTGCCCAGAGCTGGATTAACTCTTTGTGGCAAGACTGGGCTCAAATGATAGGAAATCTTATACTCTACATTATGACATCAAAAAAAAAAAAATCTTTGGGTTTACATCCACTTTAAACTACATAGAGGGTTATTTACTTTAAGAGTGGCAAGGATGTTGAATGCTCTTCCACAGGCGGTGGTCTCAGCAGGGGGCATCAATAGTTTCATAAAACTATTAGATAAGCACCTGAACGACCACAACATACAGAGATATACAATGTAATATTGGCATATAATCACACACATAGGTTGGACTTGATGGACTTGTGTCTTTTTTCAACCTCACCTTCTATGTTGTGACATAACACTACTTGTATATCAAGACATAGCTTGTATATCAAGTTAAAGTTTATTATAAAATTTTGCTTGTCTTGTAAAACACTCTCAAACCAAGTTACTCTCAAACCAAGGTTTTACTGTATGTCATTCCTATGTTTTCCAGGCAAGAGCTCATTTAAAAATATGTGTAAAATCTCGCTTACTATAAGTGAAGACTGCTTCACTTTTACTACTCCTTGGATACAAGGAGATAATGAATAAAAACGTGAAAATATAAAAAATTGCACTGTCTCATAAATAAAGAAAAACTCTTATCAAAGAATTAGAACAAACACGGTGTCTCAACATGTGATTATTAAAAGATTTCATTAAAACAAGTGTCCATGTGTATCGAAAATAATTTCAATTGTATTCCACCAACTGAATGTGCTTTGCACCGTTCCCAGTGCTAATATAATACATCAATCCATATGAAAATTAAATTGGCCTCTTACCAAATCACAATGATCTCCAGATTACAGGAGATCATCTAATGCAGTGGTCATCAACCCTGCCCTCAGGGCCCACTAACAGGCCAGGTTTTATATATTAACTTGGGGAGATGCAGACTAGAATACTGCAATCACTGAGCAGCAAATGATATCACCTGTGATGTATTTCAGTTATCTTGCAAAACCTGGCCTGTTAGTGGGCCCTGAGGACAGGGTCGATGACCACTGATCTAATACATCAGGTAAGTAAATGCCCGATGCCTGGCCACATGCTTTGTGTCTCCCGACCTCCGAGATGGGCTCATTTTCACCAGCATTTGCATTATAACCTCTCTTTTTCTGTTTAACCCTTTTAATGCCTCCAGTGTATGTCATTTATCAGTGGCTGTGTGGGGTGAGTGTGTATATACTGTAGAAGTTTACTCATTGCTTTCAAATGAAAATTGCTTTCTCCGACTCCTGAAAGCTAATGGAGGACAATCTGTGCTCTATTAGCGTCAATGGAGGGCATATGAGACATCAGGGTTCTAAAAGACTCCTCATGTGTCATCAAAGAGAACAAATCATAACATCATATCACATAGGGGACTTTAAAAACAGGACAAAGAACCAGCCCAGGTGATGACAACTGGATCCCTAGGCTGGTGAGCAGCTGTTTATTAAAAGTCGGCAGCTACTGCTACAGTATTTATAGCTGCTGCTTTTTAATTTTTCTGCTGGAGTTCCTATTTAGGGGAGCTATGTAGTCGAGTCAAAAAGAACCAGTCCACCCTGGCATTTATAATGGTGATATGAGAATCACTGCCTGTTTTTCAGTAGAACTATTCCTGTACACAACCACTGCAGGCTACTTTCTGTCTCTTCCTTACTGGCATAAATGATTGCCCTTTGAATGATGAATTCTTCAGCCAATACGCACATCTACTAAGCATAAGCTCCTCATAGGGCAGTACACTTGGACTAATATTTAAATATTTAAAGTGTTACTAAACCCAGGAGCCTGTATTCACTATATCTGGTCTCCCACAGTACACTGAACATGGAAATGCAATTATTTTTAGTAAATATAAACTGCTAAATACCTTTTCTCAACAGAAGTATATAGCAGTCTTATGACTTCTGTTAGTGTCTGGTTAAAGTTCGTAGGTGCTCTGACTGTCTTATGAGGCTGTCTGGACAGTGCTGATTGGCCCTGTGCTGATCTCATGCACCCTCTCAAGGAAAAGAAAAACTCTCTAGCAATACACACCAAACTGAGCATGTGCAGCATGGGGACAATAAAATAAGGGGAGGATCTGAAAAGACAGGCTCAAACAACCTTTTTACACAATGCAGAGGATTAACCCCTTAGGTTCCACAGTAAGTATAACAAGCATGCTTTATTGCATATACAGACTGACTTTACTGTTGTGGATTTAAATTTGCATAGATTATAAACCTCTCAAAAATATCCCAACCTGTCTTAATCTCTCAATCATCAGAATTCATCTACTGTGATTTTTTTTTTCTCCACCTATGCAATCTGGTTGTCACATAAATGTGTTGGAATCATGTAACAATTTGACTCCACATTTGAGTGCCTCTAGAGATTTTTTTCCCTAATAATAGCTTCAAAAAGAAGCAAAGATAATGGCTCGTTCCCAGAAAACATCAAAGCTAAAGAGCAAATGATTTGTATAACAATGCTTCATGTTTTTTTTTTTTCTCTCCTGAAAAGTAGTGAATGCAAGCACTTGTATAAAATGTTTTGCTTTTTTTCCTTGCTGCACCGTGATGCCAGAATAGAGGTTATAGAGTTCCCATATATTTGATACAGCCACAAAGTGCAAGAAGCACTCAGTGTCACAGAACATTGTTCTTTGTATTTACACACTGAACCATATAATCCAGTTGACCAGAGTTCAAGGGTTCGCTATTGTGCATTAACACGATGCTGTTAAACCCACAAACCTATTTAAATTGTACGCCTTACTCCCCATTTCACCATACAATGTCAATTTTGCTACTTCTGATTCAATGTTGTTAAAATAAATGGGTAGCTTGGACCATAAACTCACCTATTCCCATCACGGTTTTTGACTTTACAAATTGACTGCACTTAAGGGCCAGAAAACTCAAAAAAATAGTTTGCCCTGTGTAAAGCATTTTCCTGTATCATAAAAATACAAATGCCTTTTCTTTTATAAAGTTCAGCAATTGTTAGGTTTTATTATTTTTTTTTAAAGATGCAGTGTATCAGACAACAAAAGCTGAGTATGGTTTTAAAATGAGAAGCACTAAAAAAAAAATAATAATGAAAAAAATGAAAACCAAAACTGACCATTATATAGCCATACATTTATTTTGTACATAATCTGATACCACAAATGTAGATTTAAGCTTTTGTGCCATTATTTTGTCAGAGAGCAGCAGAGCAATGTTGTAGGTGGGGCTTTTTCCTGGGTTAGACCTAACTAACCTTGCTAAATTCATAAGTAGAATTCAATAACTTACATAGCTGGATGGCATTTAGAGGCACAGGGAGGAGATTTACTAAAACTGGTGCAATCAAAATCTGGTGCAGCTGTGCATCGTAGCCAAACAGTTTCTAAATTCAGCTTGTTCAATTAAAGTGGATGGAAAAGCCTGACATATACCCAGTGAAGTGAACAGCCACAGATGATACACAGAAATTAAACAAATCCTCCTACATACGTTTTACATACATATCTGTTGTCTCCAGCTTTCTATATTCTTTAGAAAGTGCACATTGTGTTAGAAATTTGTCTTCCAGTTTCAGCAATGGGAGGAGTGTCTGGGCTTACACTTTGTGTGAGCTGATTGGAGGAAAGGATCACACCTCCCATCCATATAGGCAGAGGAATGCAGAAACTTGCAGAGCTGTGCTGTGAATAAACAAGCTCTCTGCTAATCTATGTATAGCACCCTCCATGCCACAAATGTTTAGCTGCTTTTATCTCCTGTGTCAGTGGAACAGAGCAGCAGAAAGACTCATGACTTAGGGCTTTAGAGAGTGATAAGTAAACACTGCAGATATATGTGCATAGGTCAGATTTCATGAATGGGGTTTACATCCAGATTAAGTTTTGGCAATGAAACCCTAAGGCTGATTGGTTTCTATGTGAAATTTCCATCAGTGCACTTTCTAGTTTTAATAAATAACCCCCATGGAGACAAAACATTTTTTTATTAAACTATAATTGTATTATTTTATGGGACCGATTTCCACTCATAATAATGCATGGCAAATTACTCTGTAAAAGCCAAAAACCATAATCAGCTGCATGAGATTTCTCAGGTCATTTTACTATGGGTGACAACAGTGGACCATGTCTGTTTATCGTGCATCAATAAATCTGTTTGTAACCTCCTTTTGTGACGCATGCAAACTGGATAGAAATTTGGGGATCGGGAAAAAAGGGTTGTCACCCTATAACTAGAGCAAGGATCTTCATGGCAGACCACCAGGCATTCTATAATTTTAATAAAAGCTGCAGATTATTGAAAGTTGAAAATTATTTTTGAAAGTATATTTAACAAGTTAAAGTAGATCTCCAGCTTTTAGTAACATTTAAATTGTTTGCTTGGACTAAGCTTATCCAAACTGACTATTAACTTCACGAACACCCAGATAGCAAGCAATCATGCTGCAAGTTTGAAAATGGCTGGCTAAGCTATTGTTAGGCTTGCCAGGCTTCACAAGTTTGTTGCACAATTGCAGCAAGTCCACATTGCATGGCTCCAAATCAACTTTCTTTGCAAACATCCTGTAAGTCTACTGCAAGTTCTGGTTCAGTTATGATGTGCAATAGTCATCCCACCACAAGTGGCACTGTGACTGAATTTTCATGCTGTAAACTCGCAGAGCTCTTGCTGTAGACTCACCACTGCAACTTTGCTCTTGCTAGAGACTTGCCACAAACATTTTCTGCAAATTGCAAAAGTGTCAACTAGAACTTGTGCTTCTAGTGCTCTTCAAGTGTGCAACTTGCCAGTGAAAATGTGCAGCAAGTTAACGGACTTCAACACTGTCACAAATGTGTGGCAAATTATCCTTGCTATCTGGGCAGATGCAGTGACTGTAAGTACTGTATAAACTATATGTAGTCTCATCGACATACTATATACAGCACTGTCTTCCAGTGGAAGAAGAACTTCTGATCTTGCTCCCATAAAACAATTGAGCTGGGCTGAAAACTGCTGAGCCATTCACAGGCAGCTTTGTATTCTATGAATGAATACAAAGCTTTCTCTGATTGGCTGAGACGGAGATTGTGACGATATACATTCACCTTTTCAGAACACAGAGCTGTGTACTGTATGTAGCTGAGACTACCTATAGTTTATACAATGCTTACAGCTGCTGCATCTGTTAGTGAAGGTTATAGTTCATTTGAACCAGCTTAGTCCATGTGAACAATTTAAAGTTCAGTAAAAGTTGGAAATATTCTTTAACATCAAAAATAATTTTCAACATTCAAACAATCTGCAGCTCTCATGAAAACAATATAAAACCTTGTGGTCCTGCCATGAAGATCTTTGTTCTGGCTCTTCCTGGTATAGGGTGACACCCCTTTGTTCCTCTCTTCCCACTGATCTCCTGCTCACATACTGCACATAGGCAGATAGGCAGTACAGAGATGCAACAAAAAAAAATCGTTTTATGTTACACAGGCCTTTCAGTTGGGGTTTACATCTACTTTTATTCAAACAGTAAAGAGGCAAACAGTTCAGTAAATGCACAGACAGAACCCTTCTGGTTCCACACCATGTTGTGGTGCTCCACAAGGGATGGATTACTTTAATGAATTACAATTTACAGTAAAAGAGAATTTTGGAAATATACCAGCATCCATATCAGATCACTGGGTACAATGAATATTTGTCGTATAGTCTTGGCCAACCCGGCTGTGGCTGTCAGTAATATTTAGTGCATTATTAATCAAAGCTGATTGGCCCCTATTACTTAACCCATATCCTATTACTGTTATCATTACTGTCCGTATACTTGAGGAAAGACTAACCTGACAGTGAAAAATGATAATTCATTGCAAACTCCTTACTTTTCCATACTCAAGTTCATATGATATTCTAAAGCAAAATGAAAAGCTTCTGGTCATGCCATTTTCCCCTAACACTATAGAAACTGTATTACTTTTCCTGTCTGAATGGTTGGGATTGTTTTAAGATTGTAAGTTGTTGGTCAACATATGTCAAACCTTTGCTTCATCGAATGTTCCATTAAAGGCCAAATCCATACAAAGCCAAGTTGCTGACACTCTCGTCTTAATGGACTCTTCACAATGAAGAATAAACATATAGGGTTCCAGATGTGAGCGTGCAATATCTTCATTGTGGAAGGGTATGGTGAGTGCTGTCTTTGTAAAGTGTACTAAAGCTAGCAATACACGCATAGGTTTTAATCATTCAACCAGTGGGCTGAACGAGAGAAGTTGAATAGATTCCCTAATTGGATATTGTATATCCAAACAGTGCTACAGGCTACTGTTCAATGGATACATTTCCACTTAGGTCCTTTCATTTTGTTTTTTTATTAAAGTTTGTTGAGCCGGGTGGTGCTGGCAAGGCCACCCATTGCTTGATTTTCAGCTGATTCAGCAGGAACCTGTAGAAATTTAAGCAATACAGTATATGGCTATCTTAAAAATATGGCAAACGTAATAATGGCCACTCCAAACTGTTATCGGTTTTAAGTGGAGTTGCCTTTTTTTGTTGAATTCTGCCAAAGCAACAAGACAAAACAGTGGCACAAAAAATATTATATATATATATATATATATATATATATATATATATATATATATATATATATGTGTGTGTGTGTGTAGCCAGGAGCTGGACATCTACTTATTCCTGCAATCAGGAGATACTGTGTGGCATTGTTTCAGGGGAAGCTGTTTCCCTCTAGTGTTCCTGTATGGGATGTCCTGTTACTTTCTTAATCACAGACAAGACAGGGTAAAGCATCTTGGGACATGCAGTCCATATGGATAGGATTCGCCCTCTGGTTGTATTATGTGAAACTACACCTACCAGCTGGCTGATGGAGAAAGAGGAACTATAAAACAGAAGGCTTGAGGCCTGGCATGCTCTCTTAGGACCAGGGTGGATATGCATGCAGGTAATCTGTTACAGGGTGAGCTGCTGTTGAGTTGTGACCTGCTCTGGCGGAGTTACCCAGCAGATATCTGGAATGACACCTGTGGACACTTCTGCTTCACTGTCCGGCAGCAGCCTGGAGACCGTTCCTGTTCCATCCACCTTTCACAGATATCAGATTCATGTGAGCCGTGGTGCAGTGCATCCCTTGAGCCACATTCCTGAGAGATCATCATCATCATCCTAATTATCATCAACATCTCCTGTCCCAGTGTGGTGAGTGGAGAGTCTTATAGACACTGTATATAGACATCATTGTCTCCTGCACACATTACCATCTTTAGTTTAAGGATCTATTCCAGCATATCATAGGCACTATATACACACACATCTTTGCCATCCATTGTTCTGTTGTTGCTTGTAGTTCCACGGAATTTTAACATATTTAAGTCAGTGATCACTGTGAATCCAATTACAGTTCTGATTTGCATATGAATATTGTCTGTTGGTTACACACCATCTATTGGATCAGCCATTTTGCTTTATCATTCAATATTTCTTGCATGCAATAAAACACCTGAGAGCTAGCTGAAGATTGACCAGATTGCCACACAGCAACACAGGACTACTTTCACCTCCCTCCCCACTTAAGGAATTTTTTGCTGAAGCTTGTAAAGCTGCAGTTCACCAAGAACTGTATGTAAGAGCAGGTTGAATTGTAATACAGTTCCTGTTTGCTAAAATTGTACTTGTTTATCTGCTGTTTTTCCATTTATTTATGAAGGATCAGTAGAGAGGGGTCTGACACTCATATGAGTCAGTCCTCTGCTCTCCTGTAGTCTATTCACATAGACATTATATGCACTTATTTGAGTATTGAAATTATAGTGTTCACTGTTGAATGCTTAAATCTTAGAGGTAAAAGTTATTTTTCTTCCAATAACAATCTTTGGGAGACTTTTGAGGTGAAAGCGCAAGTTGACTATGATTTATTTTCCCTTCATCTCATAGAGTAAACTATTTCTGATTTAGCCAATTCTGGTGTATTTCCTTATTGCTGCTGTTATCTAGTGGGACAAAAATGTTTAAACCCAGGGTGGCAAAGGACTCACAGGGTCAGGGCAAACAGAGGGGTACTGATTTATACTGAGACCCTCAAAATGGCAGCACTATATATATATATATATATATATATATATATATATATATATATATATATATAATATACAATTCAAAGACTTGATGTAGACAGTATAGATTTACACCCAGTCTATTTTTCTAATTTGACATATGTTGGTGGGTACGGTACAACTTCTGATCACCTCTGATGAACCAGTGCTTGTTATGTGCAGAAGATGCCGGTACTGGTGCACACTATGGCAGGCAGCTGGCAGTTGAATTCCTTCAAAGTAACAAACAGTGCTGACTTTTGCTGTGTGTATACAGCAGATTTTGTCTCCCATAGAGATGAATAGAGTTTCGCTTTCACCTGCAGAGAGATATCAAATAAAAAAAATATATACCTGATATCAAGCTACTTTGGGATTCATTTATAAAAGCAAGAGGAAACAAAACTGGATTTACTTCCTTCCACTGCGCTCCCCAGCAGCCAATGAGATTCTAGTTGTCTCACTTCTAGATAATACCTCCACTTTTCTTATGGTTTTATAAACATTCCTAATGTATCACAAATATACTTTATGACTGTGCTTCACAGACCCATAACGATTGCTCACAACATCTCAGTTCTGAGACAGAATCCATTTCTACAGGGTTAATAAAATTAATTATTTTGTCATTGAGGTCAAGTTCATAAATCTTGGTGAAACCCTCATTCCGATGCCAGTGGGGAACTGCCTTAGTGGTAAAGAATTTATAGATCTTAAGATGATAAAATTTGCAAAAATCATTAATGCAGTGTTTTCTTTAGACACATGCTCTAAGACATAATTTTACCTTTCACTAGCTATGTATAACCAGTAAGGCAAGGGATTCATTGCTACTTATATTAAAGCACCATGGTGATGCTCAATTAGGGGTTCAGTATGGGGCTTAGGGGTTCAGAATATCAATGCTGGAGAAACCCACAACCAACAGGGATGTTTAATTTTAAGTAAAAAAGACTTATCCACAAACCATTCCCTTCTCACCATACTTATTCTGATGTTTTAAAATGCTTTAACATGGTAAATGATAAGAAATGCTGAAATACTGGCTTTTCCTGCAGAAACAAATATTCTAAGTTACCTCCAGTGCCAGTCACATGATATAATACCATAACATTAGTTACAACAGTAGCCCTGCCTGAACTTTTTTTCTATATTCAGAAGAAAGGGAGATATGAGAAGCTTCACAGGAGAACTTCAGGTAGACCTTCACCTATTAAATTCCTGTAATCTACTCCCCCGTTTTCTTAAGTTGGCCATAGGCGGTTTGAATTTCTGATGAACTGGATGAGATTCAAACCATGTATGGGTAGGCTGGATGTACGCAAGTTGTAACCAGCCTGTCAGAGTTTACATGCAACTGTTGCTAGCAACTGTTATAGCTGCTAGCAATAATCACTGAGCTGTCCCAGAGTAGACGGCAGGGGACAGGGGGCATCTCCGCCAGGAAAACAATGACTCTGCAAGAGGATCGAGCGATCTTCTTTCCGGCAACCAAAGAGCAAATCATGTTTACTGTTAGACACAGTAAATACATTTAATTATGTTGTGGCCTGCCTCTTTCTTGTTCCTAAGCATGGATGGAGCAAATAAGCCACCCGCAGCCTCCAGGGATGTCTACCTCACATATCCCATGAGGCAGTGTTTCAGTGAGGGCAGAAGCTTTGAAGTTTAGGACCTGGCAGAGCATCCAGTAGCAAGTTTGCACGTGAACAGGATCTTGCGTATGTGTAAACACACTGTGGGCTCTTTCGAGTCTCAAATGCCTAGCAGAGCTCTGCAGCATGTCTGCACATGCAGGGGAATCTTGCATGCACTGCAAAGGCTTTGTCAGGTCCCAAAGGTCTTACATGTGGGGGATCTTGCAATCAGAAATTAATAATCCAGAGAAAAGAGTTTCAAGATGGCAACATGGAAGCAAAGAGGACTTTGGCTCAAGGAAAACAAAGTATTTTTCATTATTATTATACAGGCAAGATTATTAAGGCGATAACATTTACTTTTACCTAGGTATGGTAAAGTTTCCCTTTAAATACTTTTTTTAATCATTTTAAGAGAGCAGTATACTTAGGATTGTAGGGGCCATTGGTAAAGATCCACTTTAATTATGTTTACTTATAAAACCTTTCCTTATACTTTTTCTTTTTCAAAAGGCCAATAGTTACTTACCTCTACCATCTACCTGTACTTGACTGAATTGATTAAACTTAGCTGTGATAATCATTTTTCTCCTGTATTTGCATGAAAAAACAAATGTAGCAAATCATTAAAATGTAGTACATTCCGATGTATTTATTTATTTATTTATTTTCATTTCAATGCATCAGACACGTCCTCATACGTTGGAGTATCTTTTGAGTTTTGATTTTTTTTAATAAAATCAATATGTGTCTTATTATATTCAGGACTACTCTGTGGTTGCACCATTGTAGTAAGTGATCTATAAATATTTGAAACAAAATAACTTAGTAGACCTTTTGTATTGTAGCACAAGAAGAAGTTGTGTTTCTCCCTCTACCTCCTATCATGGTTGTTCCTGTTCCTAAAACAGAGACCCCAGCCAACGCTGCTTAATGAAATAATACACAACTTGACAGTCGTATATTCTGGCTGTTTAAACAAAAGATTTCAAATGCTTTTAAACTCATCAATCTTAACCAATCAAAGGGGGTGTGATGCTGGGATGAGTTCAGTTGCTTTAAGGAAGTAATCTGCTTCCTTTAAGATTCGTCATGATGGAAGCAGCTCAGGGCACATTTACGAGAGACATAGAATGGTAAATGAGTTGACTCTGAAACCTGACAAACTGCCTTGATGGAACATGGCTGCGGCCATGTAACTACTTCCATTGTTCAATTTCCTCATTCAATTCAGCCAAAAGCAGCGAAAGGGCCAACAAATGTGGTTGTATTAAACAAAATAAATGAGATTATGATTTGGTATACAGTTTGATAACTACAGAGTGCACAATGAAGTTTATTGGCAATGGCCCTTAAAATATGGTAACTCTCACTAAACTTGGCAAGCAACTAGGATATTTCACTAACAGAGGATGTATAAACAAATTTTTGTTGCTCTGCTGAAATGTTTCTTGACTTCGACTGTGTTTAACCACTTCTTGTAGTTTCTCCAAGGAATTGTGTGCATAACTGGTAGAGAACAAAGGATGATTTGTTCTCTCTTGTATTTTAGCTTGTGTTATACAGTACTTTTAATGCATAATTAAGCTGAGAAATGGTAAAACAGCATATTGCTGGCAAACGAATGGTATGTATCATTCATAAGTACAGATGAGACATATGTGACGCAATGATTGGTAAGCCATTTAGGTCAAATCAAATCTTGAGTAACAAAGTGAAGGCACTTGGGCACTGGGACATGCTGCTCTAATTAATTAACGGAGTCACGAACTAAGATAATTGTGCCAGCAAGAAAATCAGTTTGGCAATAATACCAGGCATGATTTCAAAATTGGAAAATCCAAGCCAGACATGACAAGCGAAAAATCTAGACTGGTTATGTGACATACTTAGAATTTTGTTAAATATACTGGAGCAAAAACACAATTCTGGGGTAAATTAGTGGTTGTTTAGTATCATAAAAACACATCTACTCAAGACAAATGTATATTTATATACTGCATATGTACGCATACTATGTGACTTTTATTTTAACTCTATATTCATTCAAGGATAATCTTTTTTTGGATCTGCTAATTTAATTACGTGTATTTTTGTTCTCTAGATTGCCTCATCAGCTGAAAGTTTGAATAATGCTTGCAGAATAGGAGTAGTAGATCTCAAAATGGGCTTCACCATTGTGGTATATTTACTGACCCCTTCATGCCAACCATCTCCTGGCTCTTTAAGCGTTCAAAAATCCAGGAGGCAGGCATTCTCTGATTGGCTGTCACAGTGGTCACATGATCGGAAAGTATGCATCGGGAGGTTACCAATCCCCGCCGACTACCATGCTAGGAGAGCACAGGGAGTGCACTCTCAGCGTGGTAACAAATAGATTCTTGTACAAATTTGTTAGTATTTGTACAATCGGATCAATTCGAACATCTGAATAGCTGAAAGAACCAAAATACGAAAATTACAAAATTATGAATAAGCAAAATAACAAATCACATGAAAATACAAACTTACGAACTAACAAACTTACGAATATACAAAACTCCAAAACAGTAAAAGAAAGAAAATGACATCTATAACAAATGATTTACATTTTGTATTTTCAATTCTTTGTTCGTAATTTCATATGTTTCGCATTTTCATTCATGTGTTGGTAATTTTGTTTCTTCGTCTGTACGTAATTTTGTTTGTTCGTGTTCTAAAATCGTTCTCTTGAATGGACAGTGTAATTGTATCTTAATATGTATGTTCGTAAATTTTGTGTTCTCGAATCGTTCTTTCGAATGGGCAGTTTATTAATGAGTGATGTATCTTACTTAATATCTTTAGCCAATCAGCTTATCCCTTTTGTGTCTGAGTCACACTGCATTCCTGAATCTTTTTAAATTCAGTTGAGGAGGAGACTGAGTCAGGTCTTGTGACTGAGGGAGTAGACTGGAGTAAATACAGGACTTATCAGAAAAGCAAGCATAGCATTATTATTCTTTATTTCCTACGAAAGTACGAATCAACGAAAAAGGTAATCTCACAAAAGTAACAATTACTAAATTACAAGTAGTATACCAAATAAACAAAAATTATTATCTAACAAAATTACGAATCAAAGAAAATTAGACGTAATTACAAATCATTTCGTATCAAAGAAAATGTAACTGTTATGAAAATACGAACGAGTCTGAATATGAAACCTTGCATCTTATGAAATTAGGAATCATTAGACTAACGGAATTAGGAATCATTTTGTATCAACGAAAATATATCTGTTACAAAAATAGGAATGAGTTTGAATATAAAAACTTGCGTCTTACGAAATGACGTATTGTTGCGAATCAATGGAAACGTAAAGAAGCTAAACAAAACAAAACAAATGTTTTTGTTGTTCACATGTCTAGTGTGTATTTGTAATTTAACCTCTTGATGCTGGCCGCACGCCTCTATGTGGCCACTCTGTGGTAAAGGCCACCCGCTGAGCGGCCGCATATATGCGTGTGGCCAGCGTCAAGGGTTCATGGTTTTAAGTTCTGGTAACAACCACATCCCCATCACTATCTTTTGTTTGGGCATCACATGGACACAAAGCGACGGAAAATCTCCTCAAAGGGTTCAGAGACAGAAAAAAACATGTAAAAAATTTGACCTCTTCTCTATGCTACCCAAATCTAAAACCAAAAATATTTTAGCAAGATTCAGACATTAAGAAGAGCAAAATGAGTACATTTTCAGACTAACTATAAAGTTAATGTTGATATATAGAGAATTTTTACATAAATCTAATACAAGTATCTCAATCTATTTCTCAAACTTTTAATTTGCTATAAAGGTAATGTAAAGTTGGTTCCAACATAAAGATACTATATAAGTCAAAATGCAAATTAAGAAAATGGTATATTGGAAATATTGGCCCTATAAGGAAATGTATACCTATGTTTTTGAAATTCATATCTAGAATGCTGACTGAGGAACCACAAATCTTGCTAATTAGTATATAATAAATGACAGTTCAACAACACAGTGTGAAAGCAGGCACCTGGGGATTTGTTAAAAGCAAGATCTCCTAACTACAGTGTTCCGGTAAAATGAATCTAAGGGGAAGGGTGACCTTTCACTTAACCTGAGAATATTTGAGAAAGGTCAATGTGAACTAAAAAAATCCCTGTTATTGAAGGTGTTGTTCAGGTCTATCACTTTCTCATATTTTCAGTGTCTCTAATACCGATATAAAAACAGGGAAAAAAAAGAAAATGTGAGCAAACAGCTTTAAAAGGACAAGACTAAAATATTCCTGGAGCAATGCAGCAGTGATACGCTACCATGTACATTACCTTCTCAGCAGGGCTGTAAATGGTAGAAGCCGCTCTAGGGCCATTGCCTAGGTAAGCAGGGATAGAGGGATTAAACTGGTTTAAAATGTACAAATTATGATTATATTTTCCTACTTTGTTTCCCTCCTATGTTACTTCTGGACATGTTTGGTAAATTCAAAAAAAGAATGGTAGGGAGAATGTCATGCAGATGATGTTAGGAGGAGTCAGAAAGTGCTCTATAGTTTTGGAAACACACATCTCTCTCTTTTCTTTTAGTTGTTGGCCTTTACAGTTAATGTAGATAACATGGTGCCTCCAAGAATACATTCTTACAGTAGTTTTTACTACAATAATCACATGACACAAAGGAAGAAGCTTGACACATGACAGTGTCATCATTCCAGTGTTCCCAGGCATGTCTAGATATGGCCCTGCTTCTCCAACGCAGTGACTGAATCCTGAGTGTTACTTGGCCTGCAGAAACAAAAGGACCACAAATCAGGGTTCATCAGCTACAGCAGAAGATTGGTGCTTTTGAGGTCATAAGCTGGCTGCCCATAGTAAACATGCCAGCAGCAGGGATCTGAAGACCAGCGAAGAAGCGTTTTGGGTGAGCATGACACTGGACTTAAGTGTCCTTTTATTAAAAGTCAGCAGCTACAGTATTTGTAGCTGCTGACTTTTATTTATTTATTTTTAATTCAGGGTAAAGAGCTGCTTTAACAACACTTCAATGGTTCCAGCTGCAGATATTTCCTCACGTCCTGTCTGATAAATGTGTTGTCACTGGGAGAGAACATTATAAATAAAAAAAAACAAAAACAAAAAAAAACGAAGCCAAGTGTTGTTCTGTTGTAATTTGCAGCACCTCTGCTGCAGACCCGGTCCTGCACCACCATCTTCCATTGTTACATTATTGGGAGCTGTCTGACTCTTCCTGGCCCCCTGATGATTTGCACCAGATGTGTCTCTACCTCCAGTGCTGTAAGCTGATGGATCCTGCGATATGTGATGTAGGTATCCCAGGAGGCTGCAGGAGAGGGATTGTAGGTCATTCTCATGTAGGTGAGAATGGAGGCAGAGGTGAGCTGGACTCTAAATAAAAAAAAAAAATCAAGAAACCAAACCCCCGCCCCTCCCCTAAAAAAAAGTTGGGTTTATTTGGATTGCGCTGGGAGCAAAATGCAATGCTGGAAAGTGAAATTTTGCTATGACGTTCAAATTAAAGTCATGGCGTTTGCCCCACTGCTTCTACACTTTCAGGAGATGGCAGAACCAGTTATGGACTGTTATTGTTAAACCAATGAGTGTCAAGGTGCATCTGATTCTGCCTATTTAGCCATTGGGGGTACTAAAGGGTATTCAGCTTATGATGTATTTAAAATGACAGATGCACTTAAACTAAAGCTGTATACTACAAGGGACAGTAAAAGAAACAATGACACATTGCACATAAACTGTAAAGATTTCACAGGAAGGCAGAATTAGTTGTGATTAAAAAAAGAGGTTTTCTTCTTCACTGCAGCTGATAGCTAAACAGGAAAAAATTGTCTTTTCAAAGAACTGACAAAGATACTTATGTTATGATGGTTCTTCCTTTGCTAACTTCTTAACATAACTGTACCGCTAAGGTCAGCCTTCTGAACTATAAACTTACCTAAGAATTATGCTGGTACTAAGTATAAACTTGAAGTTGAGAAAGAATTGGTTTCTCTTGCGTAGGAATTGAAGCTGAGACAAACACAGGCTCTGTTATTTAGTTATTCATAGCGCCTTTGTAATTGTATTACAACACATAATCACATTGCATTAACTTCACCAATTATGCACTCCTTAATCAAGTCCTTGAAGGCCGCGTTCAATGAGATAAACAAACGTGTTGCATGTGTTTAGCTGCATTTAAATCAACAAAGCTGATTTTAGATCAATACGATATTTCTTCAGACTGATTTTATGCTAAAATTAGCTGGAAAAGCAGCAATGACACCTTAGAAAAGTTATTCGTTTATAATCCTGCTCTGTCTATAAGGCAAGGCAGGGTAATACTTGCCATACATGGGACACTTTGTTAACATTTCAAATATGTGCATTATCGGAATGCAGGTAAAGAAAAATAAAATGTAAAACAAGTAGATTTTCAAATGAATGTTCGAACGAACATTTGTATGAGCATTGGTACATAAATTCTTAGCAAGATGACTTTACGGATGCTATCCGAAACTACTTCAGAATTTAATTTGCTTTCAACATTTGATTTTGTAACAAATGGCTTTTCTTAAATGAAAACCACATACACTGTAAAAATGTGTTTGTTAAAAAAAAAAAAAAAAATCCGTCCTGCTCCTTCAAAAATTGTTATCACTGCGGTATAATACAAATGTTGATTTGACCCCACTACTAATTGGAAAGTCCAACGCATGTTCTTAAAATAAAATATTTTGAAGAAAATTCTACTAGTGTATGGCCAGTTTAACTTTTACTGTATGTAGTTTCTGTGATTGCAGGGTGATTAATCACTGCTTACAATAATTGTTGTGCTTTGAACAGTAGCAGATATCTTTTAGACTTGTATTGCCCTGCACTGATCATTTATATTAATAGTTTTTCTCAAACATTACCATCTTTAGAAAATTACTATTTAGACCAATATATACCATTATCAGTTGTTTTAACACCTAGCCTGTTATACATTTTGATCTTGTTTGTTGAATATTTATAGCGCTACATAGCGTCCTGTGCATGGCCACATTTACGTGGTTGCTACTAAGCCCTTGTACACACGGTCGGAGATTCCGTCGGAATGTTTCCTATCGGATCGCTTTGTCGGACATTGTGGTCAGCATCGGACTGTTTTCGTCGGAATATCCGACGGACCAATTTTTCCAACTTGCCGGTAAAATTTTCAGACAAAATGCTCCGATCGGACATAGTCCGATCATGTGTAGCCTACTCCGACAGACAAGGTGCCACGCATGCTCAGATCAAATTCCTAGACCAAAGCTATTGGCTACTAGCCTGAACGTAGTCCCGTCCTAACGAAATAACGTCATCACGTTATGTACAATCGGATTTTCCGACAACTTAGTCTGACCGTGTGTGTGCAAAATCACTTGCGGACCTCTTCCAGAATTAATCAGTCGGAATTACTCCAACGGATTTGGTTGTCGGAATCTATGACCGTGTGTACAAGGGCTAAGAGTGGTGAAGCTAGTCCTTCTGATGCCCCAATAAAAGATACATGTTAGGATCCCTGACCCCAAACTCAATATTTCCTTTTTCAAACCTGCGCACTCAAGGACAAACATAGCGTGTGTGTATGTGTGTGTTCACAGGTACAGTGCTTGCAGGGCTGTACCACCCATGAGGTCATTTGAGGTGGCCGCCTTAGGTGACATATTTATGGAGTCATGGTAGCCAGAGTGTCCACAGCAGACTCAGCAATGCTTGAGACTGGTAAAACCATAGGCCCGATGTTACTTATCTCCCTGCCCAGCCACTACGCCTGTCTCACAGATAAGCAAAAATGGCCACCCCGGGTATCATCTCTCCCCAGCTTGGCCCTGAGTGGCTGAAATGTATCCTAATCTTTGTGACAGCTTAAACAACCCTGATGAAGTTGTGGAGTTGATTTGCATTGGGGTTGAAAATTCCAAACCATGTAAAGTAATAGTTGCTATGGTCAACTTCACTTCACTCCACTCCTCCAGTTATATAAATTGGTCCTAATCATGGAAATATTATTTTGTTTTAATGTACTTATTGGAGCAGTTTAGTATTTCAAAGTCTATTTATTTTGTTATCCATTCACACTTTGATATGCATTTGTAATGTGTTAGAACTGTGTTTTCTGCAAGAATTCTGTATGTTTCTAGTTAAAAAAATATAAATAAAACATAATTTCCTTCTGCTGGTTGTGTAATAGGCTGTCTTAACCCAGTAAAGCCCAATACATGTGTTTTATTGTATTACCATTTATTTCAATAATGTTTATTGAAATTTTCATCAGAACAGTAAAGATAAACATTCCTTAAAACATACAAGCAAAATCCACCTGTACATAAATATAGCCAATCTAGACCCACATGGATCTAGACAAAAACATAACAGAACCAACCTATATAACCAACAGGAAGTACATTGACATAACATTGGTATTATTCCGAACCCATAACAGCAAGTTTAGCCCCCAAAAAGGAGTATGTCTAGTCAAGGCACACGAGCCTCAGGTCCCCTGGCGCCCCAAACCGGAACAAGCTGCAGACCAGGGGTTGGGCCCGCCCAACCAAAACCAGGGTACTCCCGTCCCATCCCTACAGGGTTCAACTACCTGAGATGCCGAAAGGAATTTTGGGCCAATAACTAGCCCAGAGCATGGCTGCTGACTTTCTTAGAACCCCTTGCGGGGCACATCACGGTACACCAAGGGAGGTGAAGAAGAAGGGAAGAGAGAAAACGTGTGAAAAAGGAGAAGAGAGAAAGAGAGATAATGTAATATGCTTAATCAAGTGTTACCTGCCCCAGAGGACAAAGTACCAGGCTGCACCCCTGGAATAAGAGAAATATTACACAATGTCACCCAAGGTTCCCAGATCAACCGGAATCTCTCCGCTGTATTACCATTTATTACGATTACCATTTGCATTACCATTTATCTCTCTGGGCCCCAAAGGCGCATCAGTGCAGCACAATCCATGCAAGACCTGGATAACCATTCTAAGTTTCCTGTGGTTGGCCTGCAGCATCTGACCGCACTTGACAACGGTAAACTGCTTAGATGTGAATTAAGGATTACTGTATATACCCTCTAGCAACAAATGTACCAGCTCTGTCCAGTAACCTAAAATCTTCAATTCTGACTAAGGTAATCACATTACCTTTTGCAGATACACCATATTCATATGGGCATCTACTCAGATCTCTATTGCTGGCCATATACAAGCAATTTCAGTGACAGGTAAGCTGGTCATATACAGTTAGATCTTCTTTCAAATGCTCATAGAAAACTCTTCGGCAGAACATTCTTCCTTGCCATGAATAAGTCAACTAATTTAGTTTGAAAGCCCTTCAAATTTCATCCAGACCTGTTACTTGAACGGAATTGCAGAATTTCTTTGTCATGGTGGTTGAAAATAATAGTCAATATGACCTCATTAATCATCAAAAAAAAGAAATGTCGGGGGGGCGTGGCGACCGCGCAGCGTGATGGCCGCTATCTAGAAGAGCTCCGCTCAGCGCTCGGGGAATCAGGCAGCAATCACCCGCTATAGACCTGCCAGAGCCAGCAGAACGACCGATCCGCATCTCGGAAACACCCGCCGTGCATTTCAACATGCCGCGGAAACATCAGAAGCAGCCAAACGAGCTTAAACTGTCGGCTTACTACCCGGCCATAGATCGCGGGCCACAGAAAGATGGCGGAGGGAGACACACACAGCAACTACTGCAGCCTCCAGTGTGCACGGAGGCTCGAGCGGAAGATGCAGCGCAAATGGAGGAAGACACAGGAACTCCATCTTCAGACTCTGACTCTCCCAACACGTCTCCGTCGTCCAGGAGCCCAGTCAAGTCGAAACCCAGGATGGAGCCAGTCACCCACCCACAACCCAGGGCAACAGACAGGGATATGGAGGTGAGTGACCTTACCAGCGGTCGACATACCCCTCAGTGCACGCAAGACCCTTTTGCACAGTTTCCGACCACAGGGCAACCCATTTCTGACACTATGCTAAAGGAACTATTAATGCTATTGAGATCCTCATTGCAAACAGACATGACAACATGCTTACGCCAATGCAGAGTTGAAATAAACGAACTTGGCGACAGGGTACAACAGGTGGAAGACAAAATGAGTGATGTCACCTCCTCATTTAATACATTGGTGGACTCGCACTCAGCACACCATGAAGCTATTGATAAAATCCAACGGAAAATGGCGGACCTTGAGGACCGTTCCCGTAGGAACAATCTTAAAATTAGGGGGGTCCCAGAAACGGTCACTACACAACAACTCTTGCCCTACGCCCAAGACCTCTTTCGCACCTTAGTGCCGTCATTGTCACCACTGGACATGACAATCGACAGAATCCACAGGGTCCCTAAACCGTCTTTCCTGCCTCAAGAAATCCCCAGAGACGTTCTGCTTCGACTCCACTTCTATACCACTAAAGAGAAAGTCATGGAAGCATTACGAAAAGGGAATATCTTACCTGAGGGTATGTCCACCCTTAAAATTCTACCCGATTTGTCACAATACACTTTGCAACTTCGTCGCAATATGGCAACGCTAACTAAGGCCATGAGGAATCACAACATCCAATATAAATGGAAATATCCCGCTACCCTACAGGTAACCCATAACGGTTCCACCCACATCATCCGCTCCTTGGAAGAAGGTCTCCCTTTCCTGAGACAATGGCAAATTGTGCTTCCCGACTCAACGCCTCCTGTCCATCAACAGATAGTACACCTTCCAGCCAAGATTCATGACGACTGGCAAGTAGTGAGGCCCAGAAGGTCGAAAACACGTCGCACCTGATATGATCTGTTCACATGTTCTCCTCCCGTCAATGGACACATAAGAATTCCCCGAGCGCAACAGGTACCTGTCATCGTACCATTACCCCTCCACATTGGGCACATCAGTGCCCGGTCTCTGAAGGCCTTACTTTTTATCCTGGTTACGTCGTTTTGTGTTTTTTTGTTTTAGGTTATTTACCCCTTTTTTTCCCAATTACTGTTTTCACGGTTGAATATCTCATGGCGCTTAGCCTTGTTCACAGGTTGACAGTCTACAGATGGAACTATGCCTTTATAGAATGCTTTCCTCTGTTAACTACCCTACAAACTTTCTTCAGCATTTCGTATACATCCGATCATAGGTGGTCACTTCCTACTAGATTGTGCTAAATTTTTGTTTTTCCATTGCTTTCTGATAGGAGTATTTTCTAGGACAGCGAGTTGGAGTCTATTACATTTTAGCACAAGTCGCTCCATGCTATTGACCTATGAGCATTAATATAATGTCGCTTAACGCGCGGGGTCTCAACCACCCCGCCAAAAGACGATCTTTATGGCAAGAAGCAACCAAACTGAATGTAGACATATTGGCGGTACAAGAAACTCACTTCCACAAAATGTCCATGCCGCCTTGCACGCATAAAAACTTCCCATTCATTGTGCACTCTTCGATTTCAGCTAAAAAAAGGGGGGTAATGATCGCGGTAAGAGACTCGGTTGATTTTGTACTTGATAACTCCTTTATTGACCCTGATGGAAGATTCATTGTTCTGGTATGTAAAGTGAACAAAATCCCTATTACTTTTACGTGTATTTATGCTCCTAACTCCCACCAGTTAAGGTTCCTGAAGAAAGTTTTTAACCGCATAGAACTGATGCGAGTTGGCAGCATCCTGATGTGTGGGGATTTCAACATGATACTAGATAAAGATTTAGACACATCCTCTGGAGTTAGGAATCATCTCCCCAAATTTAAAGACTTCTTGATTAAAGAGGAACTTTTTGATGCCTGGCGTTGCCTTAACGCCAGTGAACGATCTTACACATATTACTCCCCCAGATTTAATTCCTACTCCAGGTTGGATATGTTTATTACGGATAAGAACATGTTACATAGAATTACAAAATCCTCTATTTTTGACATTACATGGTCGGACCATGCTCCTGTTGTAATTCATATTGATAGTGGTAGACCCCATGTCCCGGTACGTATTTGGAGAAATGATGAAACCATACTACAAGACCCGAAACTGCATAAAGAAATTGCCCAACAGCTCGATGAATACTTCATCATTAATGACCCTACTAATACTAGTCCCTTCAACAATTGGAACGCACACAAAGCGTATATAAGGGGAATCTTAATTAAAATTAAATCCAAAATCCAAAAAATCCGAGCTTCCACGCTAAATGACCTATTAGCTGACTTGCGTAATCTAGAAACCCGCAATCAATCAAATCCATCTGCTGACCTCGCAAACCAAATATATAATGTACGCTGCAAAATTAGAGAATGGTACTGCACAATACACGACCGAGCCATGAAAAGGCTCCGACTTAATTATTATGGACATAATAATAGGGTAGGTAAGTTCTTAGCCAATCGCCTGAAAGAAAAACGTGTTAAAACAGCAATTCCATTCTTATTCCACTCTAAAACCGCACAGCGAATGGAACACCCTCAAGAAATCGCAAATGCATTTGCGGATTATTATGCAGCCTTATACAACCTACACGCTGATCCCAACTCCTCCAGACCATCTAACGAACAAATAAATTCCTTTTTAGACAAAATTCAACTACCTTCACTATCCAATACCCAACTACATGACCTTAATGAGCCATTTACTCTTAGCGAATTAGAGAAAGCTATACACTCCCTACCATTAGGAAAATCCCCTGGCCCTGACGGACTATCAAATGCATATTATAAAACCTTCTCCAAAATATTGTCCCCTCATCTCCTTTCGATCTTTAATACAGCCAGGAAGACCGGTTCATTTCCAACAGAAATGCTCAAGGCCTACGTCGTTACCTTACCCAAACCAGGTAAATCTCCTGATACACCGGCTAATTTTCGCCCCATCTCCCTTCTCAATGGAGACATTAAATTATATGCCAAAATGGTAGCAAATAGAATTTTTGATCTTATGCCAACCTTGATAAACCCGGATCAAACTGGTTTCACGAAGGGGAGGCAGGCGTCGGACGCTACAAGGCGCTTGCTTAATATTATTCACCAGGCAACGACTCGGAAAACGCCTTCTCTGCTTCTATCTATAGATGCAGAGAAGGCGTTTGATAGAGTCCAGTGGGACTACATGACGGCGGCTTTGCAAAAATTCGGTTTTCGGGAGGAGGCCCTTTCTTCTATCTTAGCACTATATTCCAACCCCTCAGCTCAAGTGTTTACTATGGGACACTTGTCTAAATCCTTCCAAATATCGAATGGTACCCGCCAGGGGTGCCCCCTGTCCCCTCTTATATTTAATCTGATGATAGAACCCCTGGCGGAGACCATTAGATCACATCCACACATATCAGGTCTCAAAGTCCTCCATAAAAACCATATAGTTAATTTGTTCGCAGATGATCTCATCCTATACTTAACTAACCCAGCTGTATCTCTACCCTTCGCGCATGAAATCTTAGAAACGTTTGGTCATATTTCGTACTATAAGGTAAATTTTACCAAGTCTCTAATATTGAACTTAGGAATAAACCAACACACAAGCTCACATCTCAAAAAAACGTTCCCGTACGTATGGACCTCCAAACAAATCCCCTACTTAGGAATTCAGCTAACGACTGACTTATCTCATATAGCAGAAGTAAATATCAAAAACCTTTTACAAGATGTGAAGAAGAATATTTCACAATTCTCTAAAACAGAGCTATCATGGGCAGGAAGAATAGCGTCCTACAAAATGATGATTTTGCCAAAAATACTATATATCTTCAGAACCCTACCAATAGTATATAAACAGTCACACTTCCAGGACCTAAGTAAACTCCTTAAACAATACATATGGCAAGGAAAGAGGGCTCGATGCCCTTCTAACAAACTTATAATACATAGAAATGCGGGAGGAATGGGCCTCCCTGACATTAAGGACTACTACTGGGCAGCAATTCTTTCGCAAACTAAGCATTGGTTCCTACAGGGATCTGAACCTTTATGGACCAATCTAGAAGCCTCCATAGCGAACACCTCCCACTTAAGTCTTTTTCTACTGGCTGACACTTGGAGACCTAGAACCTTAACCTACCTTTCCCCTACGATCACGGCTACTATTCTAGCCTGGAGACACTTACGCCTGCAACAACCGAGGGAAAACCTTGGAGCCACCATCAGGTTCCCAATTCAAACACTGAACATTCTACTCCCATATAGTAAAGTTACTATATGGAAGGAGAATGGATTAGAGTGGGTTGACGACTTATACTCCGATTCACGACTAATACCTTTCCACTCATTAAAATCTACATATGCTATTCCCCAAAAGAGTGAATTTTTGTATAAACAGGTTTCATCCTTTCTCCTAAAGTTTCCTCCACCAAACACTGAAATTGACAGCTCGGCATGGAAGTTCCTTCTCTCCCCCACCACGGTGGGAAAGGGAATCTCAGTGTTCTATAACATCCTCCAATATAAAAAGGAAATGGTGAAGTCCTCGTCCATGCTAACGTGGGAAAAGGATTTGAACAAATCTTACGATGTTACTCAATGGAGCAGGGCCCTTAAATGCACATATATTGCTACTCGATGTGTAAGCCACTGGGAGCTCACTCAAAAGATCTTACATAAATGGTATAGGACTCCCCACCAACTAGCTAGAATATTTAATACACAATCTCCTCTCTGTTGGAGAGATTGTGGTAATGTAGGTACGACATTGCACATATTCTGGCATTGTAAAAGCATTTCTAGTTTCTGGAGGAAAATGTTCACCATCCTAGCTGAAATTACAGGTGTGCTACAACCTCCAGACCCCGCCTTAGCAATTCTACACCTCGGAATTGATACTTATCCGACCCAATTCCGTACAGTAGTAATTCAAATTCTGAACACAACTAAGTTGATTATCGCACGACATTGGAAAAGCTCACTATCCCCAAACCCATCAGAAGTTCTAGCTCAAGTGAATCTCAATTTTCAATATGAAAGGCTATTGGCCTTTAGGAACTCGTGTAGTAAAAACGTAGACGTGCAATGGAAATGTTGGACGGACTGGTATAGAAAGTAGCCTCCTCTATGATGTACAATGCAATTCCACGCCTTCTGTGGAAAAAGTTACTCAACAAGGCTTGGTATGACTCCTCTGACACAGCGTGATCCCATTTGGGGTGCGGAGGAGTCATATGGAAACCGTTACCTTATAAGGACATATGTTTCATTTTAGATACTAGTTACTTTTGTCGCGCTAGAGTTGAATGTTGGAGTTTAACCTAGGAAAAAAAACGGTTTCATGTTGTCAACCGTACTGCAATTCCTTTTTTCTTTGTCCTGTTATTTTCCCCTTGTGTTCTTTTTTCTTTTTTTGTATTTTTTTCCGTGATCCAGCATATCTTTTTTCTTTTTTTCTTACTTTGTTTAATATTTGTCATGTACCTGTAACACTTTTTCATCTGAAATGAGTACATTATACTTGTATTGTATACCGTTTCTTTCAATAAAAACAATTTAACCTTAAAAAAAAAAAAAAAAAAAAAAAGAAATGTCTTAAAAAGTATACTGTATGGCCAGCATAAGCTTGAGGTACTGAGGTTTATCAAGGGTTAAGACCCAACTGATAACAGAAACAAAATGTTGAATATCTGCAAATATTTCTAGAACATGACAAAGTCACATGAAGATGCATTTTCCATCCTCACTAAGTTTATACAGTATTCATTGTAGTTAGAGAACATAGATAGCATAGATAACATTAACGCTCTGTGACTTCTTGGAAGCCTCTGATCTGTAGTGAGAAATGTCATAGCGACTCTCTTTGTTCCTCCTTAAAAAAGACTGGAAACTCCACTGTGCTCAGAACATGTCCTGGAAATTAATACAAATATATCTAGTAGTAGCTAGGCACGCTTAACTGGACTTTTCCTGTAGGGATGAAGAAGTTTTGTAGTTTCTACCTTTTTCATAAGGCCGTTGTGAGAGGCCCCCTTAAAGGAAAAACACTTAGAGGGCAATTTAGGAACCTTTCATGTGAAAAAGAGAGAAAGTGACCCACTCGTACCCAACCATAGCAGAGACATGCCTCCATCCCTGAACATTTACGATAAAAAAAAAAAGGAATGGATATGGGAATGTACATGAGGAATGTTTCTGTTGATGATAATTTATGAAATACCTAGTTATAAATTTATTGAGTGTCACAATCCCCAAGGGGGAGTCCATAGATCCATATGGAATTCAATAATGATTGTTAGAAATTAATAAATATAATATATAATGCCTATGTCTAAATATGATACAATGCATAGGGTAAATGAAGAAACCATAATAAATACAATAATAATAATAACCTATTTAATATCAATGATAGTTGGAGAAAGGGTGCAGGAACTCTCCCTCCCCGGCCAACTGTCTGCCCCCAACCACACCCAAACCCACCCCCAACCATGCCTTCCTTAGGGTAGAGCAGTACAGCGGCACCAAATAAGGGTAATAAGTAGAAATCCCCCTTTCCCTGTTATCCTCTCTGCACAAATCTCCCCCTTTCCTAGTTCTCCTCTCTGCACAAATCTCCCCCTTTCCCAGTCCTCCTCTCTGCACAAACCCCCCCTTTCCCAGTTCTCCTCTCTGCACATATCCCCCCCCCCTTTCCCACCTCTCCTCTCTGCACAAATCTCCCCATTCCCAGTTCTCCTCTCTACACAAATCTCCCACCTTTCTCAGTTCTCCTCTCTGCACAAATCTCCCCATTCCCAGTTCTTCTTTCTGCACAAATCTCCCCTTTCCTAGCTCTCCTCTCTGCAAAATTCTCCCCCTTTCCCAGCTCTCCTCTCTGCACAAATCTCCCCCTTTCTCAACTCTCCTCTCTGCACAAATCCCCCCCTTTCCCAACTCTCCTCTCTGCACAAATTGTCCCCTTTCCCAGTTCTCCTCTCTGCACAAATCTCCCCCATCCTGCTCTCATCTCTGCTAAATTTGCCCCCAGCTCCCCTATCTGCATAAATTCCCCCTCATCACACTCTTTCCCAGTTCTCCCCTCTGCAAAATCCCCCTGTTCTCCTCCCTACTAAACCCCCAGCTCTCCCCTCTGCTAAAATTTCCCCCAGCTCTCTTCATCTTCATTGCACAGATTAACCCCCCATCCCAGTTCACCTGCGTACAAATTTCCCAAAACCTCACTTTCACCGTTCTCTCAGTCCATGTTCACTCTCCCAAAAGCCCCCCTCACAGCCCCCTTACCTCCTCTTCTGCAAAGCAGCCACTATGGTATACACAGGATCTTTTCTTTCAAACTCTTCACAGTAAAGTGACAATTGGAGAGCTCCGCGCATTGGAACTGTCAGAGTAGCTGTGGAGGTGGCAGGCGGAATGTAAGCTGCCTCTTGGATGGCCACAAGTAGCTGCAGTACTGTGACCCGACCCGATCTAGGGCAGGACTCACATGGGCTAGCACAGAGAAGCCGGTAGAGGAAGTAAGTTGTGCAGAAAACTTCCTCTACCAGCTAATGTGTTATATGACACGTAGGAGCAGAGAGAGCTGCCATAGGTGGCGGATCTGAGTTCCGCCGTGTTTCGGCAGAAAAAAAGCCCTGATATACCATAGTAATATCTGAAAACAGATCTAAAAACACTGACGCAGCAGACTTTGTGAAAATTTATATTTGTGTCATTCTCAAAACTTTTGGCCATGGCTGTACATACCCAAGTATGGTAGGCATTATCAGCACAAAGTCGAATAGAGTGGCTAAGGAATTCCAACAAGGTAGATCACATCAGGAATGTAGAAATTAGTCCAAGGGTGCACTTACTCTAGGTAAACCTCTGATAAAACTCAAAATGTGAAAAATACATGATGGTTTTTATTTTTTATTCAAATCAGTCTTGCCCCACCTCTATATCTGACGAGCCTCTTTATTGGTTAGTAATGCTAACCATCACAGTAAAGGACAAATATGAAATCTTGAGAAGGGTGTGGCCAAGTTCAGCATTTTTCAAAAAAAGTTTTTGTACTCAACTTTAGCTGCCTATATTTCTGATCTACTTTGTGACTACCCATGTGCTGTTCACTGAAGGTAAACACTGCTAATGCTTCTTTTCATCATAAACTTTAAAATCCCCAGGTTTGTTATAAGATTACCGACTTTGTCTGTTTTGTTGGGGATCTTCTGATATTCTCTGCACTGCACCATGATAAGTTGGCGGTAGAGATATTAAAGTGGTTGTAAACTTCAATCTCTTTACTTACCTATAATAAGGCTTACCTATAGGTACTGTAAATACCTCCTAAATGTGCACTGTTAAAGCAGATATTTACTATATATGCAGCCGATGACATCAGCATGTGCAGTAAATGGTATGCACGAGAGTGAGGTCATCTCAGCTCTGGCCAGTCACACAGCTGGAGTCCGCAGACCCTGAAGGAAGATGGGTGAAGATAAAATGGACTCAAGAGATGACATCATGGGAATGCTTCATTTTCAGGTATGTTTCATACATTGTGCGATGCATGCTAGCACATTATTGCATTATCTTGTAGGTCTGAAAAAAAAACCCCTCCCCCCAGCGGTTTACAACTGCTTTAAGGTATGCTTACAAGAGGGATAAAGCAAAGGCTAGCCATTCTCTGAATTGTAAAGTTTAGTGGTCCAGACAGAGTCAAGACAGCTAAATTTGTTTACGCTATACCATACTGAAGCCAGGGTCGCTGAAACAAAATTATTAATGTTACTTCACGATTCTTTACCGGCTAAAACCAATAGTCTATTTACTGTATGGAGTTGTGCATTAAAACTTTAATAATATGCAAAAAAAAAATGTGTCCAATAATCAAAGAAAATGGAAAGAGAACAATTTAGAGGGGATAGAGCAATGATAACCTTCCTGGTTTGCTGAATCACATAGACATACGCTAGTCTATAATAATACAAAAACAAATATCTCCATGGCATCATTAAACAATACACCTATTTTTAAACCTGTTTACACTGGTAATATTTCCCAGCAGAGTAAATCTACAGTGTTAAAGGGCCCAGAGACAGCCAACGCTGGGGATCATTATTTTTACACAAGTGAACAAAAAGACTATTAAGCAACACACGTGAATACAAAGCTCTGTAGGTGATTTAATTATTTTATCACACAGACTGACTAATGAACTAGCAATGCACTAACATATATGCTCTGACACCATAATGATTATTCACCAAAATCCTGGTGTCATTTTCCCATTTGGCCAGCAATATTACTAGTTTAGTGAAAAAAGCCGGCCATTGATGGTCCGAATCTTAGCCAGTTCGGCAGGGACCACCTGAGATTCAAACTATATAGGGGCAGGCTGATTGTACCCAAGTCGATCCATCGATTGACTTGGGTGCCACCGGCATGTCGGATTTTTACATGCGATTATTGCCAGCAGCTATAGCCATAATCACTGTGTTCTGCCAGCAGGGGGGCTCACCACCCCCCCCCCCCCCCCCACTAGGAGAACAGAGTATCTCCACACAGGAGGAATTCCCCCATCAACACTGACTGTGGTTGGAGTAAAGAACATTGCATCATCTATGGCCTGCTTTACCATGGTTTGCAGGAAAGGAATTCAATTTTCTGCTCCTGGTGGGGGTAGCCGGGGGAAGCCGCCCCTACCGGGAGAAGACAGTGATTATCGCTAGTGGCTTTAGCGGCCGCTAGAGATATTTGCAAGCAAATCCGACAGGCTGGTTGTACCCAAGTTGATCGATTGATCAACTTGGTACATTCAGCCTGCCCATTAATGGTTAGAATATTGGTCGGTTCCTGCTGAAGCGACTGAGTTTCGAACCGTGTATGACCAGCCTAACTCCAGTGGTCACTCAGTTTCAAGCTGGCAAAGACCGAATATGCAAATGGTCAGCATGTAACATCAGCTGCAATAGAGGTAGAGAGCAATGTGCATGTGTAGGTCGTCTGTGAACAAAGAGAACGCTCATTCCTGTGATGCTGGGGATACACTTAGTGAACAACGTATCCCAGTTTCTATGGCAGGATGGGCAGATTGTTCAGGATGGTCATTTTTTTGCCAGGCTTCAGGGAAGCAGAATTATGTCATGTAGACTAAGCTGTAGGACGCCACAGTATTTTTTTAAGGGGAACTAACCTTTCAATAAGGTACAAGGTAAAAGAATCTAAAGACTATGAGATAAATAAACTTATATATAAAGAGGCATATCAATGTCTAGAATCAAATATCCACATGAAATAAATGGCAGATATAAAAGATCCAGAGCCTATCCATAGCAGCCACAAATCTTTAAACAAAGCCAAGAGACTTATTTTATTAAAGCAGCAACCTCTAATTTACAAATATGCAAATGCCTTAGGGCCCTTATGTCTGATTTGTGTAGGTCACCTCTAGTGCACATAATTATTTTTTTAACTAATTTATGAAATAAACCCCCAAGTGAACTAAACAATTTACTATGGCCTTGTACAAATAAGTAGCTGATTGCACAGCCATACAGAGTACACAAAACCATCAGTGCGCACCCCAGAGGAACTTAAAGTGGTATGTCTTTGTGGGTCAATTGTAGGTCATAGGTCACCATGTTCCCATTAACTTGTTGTGCATATGTGCTTACAGCACCCATGTCTTTTGAATCACTTACTGTAACTTTGAAATGTAACCATAGCCAAGAACATTAAACCTAAGGAACTGGGCCTATCCCTTAAGAAAAAGAGTCAGAAGGGGTAGCACCAAAACAACTTTCTTTATTATTACTATTATTATATACAGGATTTATATAGCATCAACAGTTTATGCAGTGCTTTATACTTATTTATTTTTTTACTTGATGTGGTGACTTCTAGACATTTGAGGATGAATCCAGCCCAGTAGGGTTGTAGGGGCTGTGTAGAGTCGGTGCAACTTATGTCATTGTATCTTTCTCTGCATACCTCAGTATGGTATAGTTTTTGACTTCTGTATTTACAGGTATGTATAGTTTAGCTTAGTCCCCCGAGTGAGTAAAATTCCTATGTTAGAAAACCGTAACAGGGATACCCATTGGAAGATTTCCACTAACTACTTGCTCTCATGGAACAAATCTAAAAGGTAAGCTTTTCCCTCACTTTTCTTCTTGGTG
Organism: Lithobates pipiens; assembly: GCF_037356315.1. Classification (NCBI taxonomy): domain Eukaryota; kingdom Metazoa; phylum Chordata; class Amphibia; order Anura; family Ranidae; genus Lithobates; species Lithobates pipiens. The sequence goes on from NW_027507748.1 coordinate 87,466,679, forward strand.
ACAATGGTCATTAGGACTAATGGAGGGGTGCATCTACCAAGATAACAATAAAAACGTGGCAGGGGGTCTAAAGCCTGGTACACACTAGCTCAGCTGACAGCTCAGGTCGGAGCCACTGTACTAAAAATCCAACGTCAATACAGCGATCTCCCCTGCTGAGCTATTGTGTACTGACAGGGGGGCGCCCCCCCCCCCCCCCCGCCAGAACACTCCAGTCAGCACTCTGAGCCAGTCGGCTGCTGGTTTTCCAGCACGGTTTTTATTGAATCGGCCCATATCACCCAACATTTGGCCTGTGTGTGCTAGGCTTATACCTCCCCGCTCTATCCAAAACAAAACAAAAAAAAGTTTTGTCTTTGTATTTACTTTATTCTTTGTGCAATGAGAGTCAAGTAATATGGTTGGTAAATAAAGAGGTAAAGAAGTAAGACTTGATGGATTTTCCCCTGCAAAGTTAAAGCATAATGGGCTAGTATGCATGGCACTTTCCAGAAAAAGAAGCCCACGTTGTCCCCCTTGGTGGCCGCATCCATCTTCGCCCCTCTTCCTTCCGGGGGCTGCAGTATCTGGCTCTGACTGGCTGGAGTCACGTGACGTCAGTCACGGCACTTGCTAGTGAAGAAATGGCATGGAGGGCCGTTTCTTCACAGCACATGCGTCGATGACGTTGGCGCAAGCGTATATGGTAAATAGATATTTACTGTATTTACAGTACCTGTAGGTACATGTGGTATAACTAGGCTTAAAAACACTTTAAAGAGTGCAGTCTTTGTGAAAAGATACTTTATTCATGTGTGCCTAGAGCAGCATAAACACTAAATCTAAATCAGCAGAAGTTAGAATCCATATGTATCAGGCTTCATTTATAAAATTGCTAAGCTCATGTCTATACAGCAGAACTGATATATCCATGTCTGTATTTCAGAACAGCTATATGGCACATCTCCGACCCCAGAGACCTCTTAGAAGTAACTCCGGAACTGGCTTTCAATGAGACAGCTTTCATAAGTAAAAGTGTTGGACAGTCTAGCAGAGCCCCGTCTGGAGTATCTCTCTCTTCAGCTGAGCTGAATTCTCAGCACGGAGCTTTGTTCTTAGAGACGCACACCGGCACTGTAAAAATAATTCAACAAGAATAAGGCAAAAGCTGGTGAATGCGTTTTTTAGATGACATAAATTCACTCAGGCGAAGGAAGCAGAAAAACAAACATCGGCCTATTGAATTCTGTCACAACAGAAACATTTTACAAAGAAAAAGAAAGACAACAATTTCTCTCAAGACACAAGCGACTGAAAGATGTGGGCGACACCCAAAAAGAGTTCACTTCAGAGTGAAGACAATACAGTTTGTCTCTTATTCAGACATCTGCAGGAAGTTCTCAGTTGGGGAAGATGATCTGTTAAAGAAGGAAACAATTTGGGACTCATTTAAAAAGCCTAAAGCAATTCTATATCTAAATCTTGCCATTTGTCAAGATTTATTATAGCCCATGTCCGCCCTATGCAGACCATGTGTGATGTATGTGTGCAATGTAATGTGAGCTGAATGCATAGCTGCCACTGATGTCCCATCTTCTTCGGGTCTCATGAAGGGGAAATTTGAATTTATGCTGACAGATCTTCAAACCCTTCTGGGCGTGGTGCTGAAAAATAATGGCCACTCTGCAGGGCAGGACTTACCATTGGGCTTGACTGGTCTCAAGCCCATGAGTCCCGCCCAATAGGGGGCCTGGCGGGCCCCATCGAGATACATAGCCGAGTGTACTCACAGTCACGCCCAGTCCCACACTATGATGGACATAACACAGGGACTGGGCATGACTGTGAGCCGAGCCTAGTACACTTGGCTACTCTCGGCTCCGCTCAGGACTGCGAGAGGACCCGAGAGCCGCCGAGATACACAGGACACTGTATCTTGGCGGCACCATTTTTAAACCTGAAGACTGCAATGACAAGGCTGCAAATGACACTGGGGCAAGGCTGTAAATGACAAGGCTACACTGACAAGGCTGCAAACGACAATGACAAGGCTGCAATGACACTGACAATGCTGCAATGACACTGGACAAGGCTGCAGATGGATGGGCAAGGCTGCATTGATGGGCATTCAAATGTAATTTGAAATGTTTTTTCCTTAAACTTCCTTCCTAAAAGTTTTTTCCTTAAAAGTCCCTCCTAAACTTGGGGTGAGTGTTATACGCCGATGCATGTTATACGCAGATAAATACGGTAATGTATAGACAGTAGGGCCCGAAAGTGACTCAAGCCCAGGGGCGCCCACCACCCTAAATCCTGCCCTGCCACTCTGACATTAACGTGCTTGAGTCACCGCAGTCCTTAGTGACAAAATCACACAGATTGAAAGGGCAGAGTATAGGGGGAGCTCATCCTCTTGTTTCCTTTCATTAGTGGCTAGCGTTAGATGATGAGGATGAGTCAAGTCCTCATCCTTCTCCCCATGGACACTAAGGATTGTGGGAAATTAGGTTTTTGATTAACTACATGAGGAAGCCTGCTAAAGAGGAACACCCGGCCATTTCAACAAGAGAAGCCATTGTAAACTGACCACACCCTTTTCTGACCTGAGTAAGCTTTGTAGGCCAAAGGATGTTTCCAACGTAAGATGACTATGCACAGCTCGATATTCGAGCCATGGGTGACTCTATTCACTCAGCAAATTATCATTGAAAAATGAAAGGAGCTGGGTGGAAAATTGTTGGCCGAATAGTGACTGCAACTTATCAGATGCAGTCACTGTTCAGATATTCAGACAGCATATGAACATTGCGGCACAACCAACATGCTCCTAAGTCTGAGCTCTGCTGTATAGTAGACTGCAACCGACTTATAATAATTTAAATACAAGTGCGTATAAAAATATGGCAAATTGTTGAATATGGCTCTGCACTATTTTCTGCCTTCAAAGCAAAACTTCTACCAAAAGAGGAAGTTCTGCTCTTTCTCCTAGACCCCCACCCCTTTTCTTTCACATTTGGCACTTTATTTTTCTGGTTGGATCACCAAACTCCAAGCGGAAGTTCGGCCTTCCACCTTCTCCCGCAGCCTTTTGGGACACATTACAGGTCCCAGAAATCTGTTGGACCATTCAGATGCAGCAGAGTGGCTTGCTCATGCACAGTGAGCATCCAGCTGTGCAGCCACAAGCAATTACAGCCGATGCCAGGAACTGAAGCCCAGAGAAGAAACCGGCCAGGTGATGACAACTCTGGATACTGGGACAGGCGAGTGTCTAATTAATTAAAAGTAGAAGCAAAAAGTAGCAATTGTATCCTGGGTAACATGGCTGCTCCATCCCTAATAAACGTTTGGAAATGTATCTTTCATGGAACTTTGTTGCAGCAATAGAAAGAAGAATGCTTCACGTAGCTGAAACGCATTGGAAGATTTTGGTGGTTATGCAATTTTTCATTTTATAATATGTAGTGTTTTGATCATCCCTGCCCCCTGCAAGGTCAGCAGGTGATGACTTCAATTCATTAGGATATGGAATGTACATACCAGCAATGTTAACCTACTGTTTAATAAAGAATTGCTACTTTTATAAAAAAAAATATTTGTGTGATTTCTATTGCTGCAACAAAGTCCCATGGGAGATACCTTTTCAAAAATTATTAAAAGTCAGCAACTACAGGTTTTGTAGCTACTGACGTAAAATTTTTTGAAAGGTGACTGAAGAACCGCTTTAATATATCTGCCCAAAGCTTAGCTTTAACATGCTGGAACGCAATAGGGTTGTTTTACTAACCAAGTAGAGGCTGTTCACTTAGCAAAGTAAATGTCCATTTTGAACTGGACCTAAGTAAATACTGTTGAATCCCCAACCATGTGTTAAAAGTACTTTTTTTTTAAAATATTCCCATTGCACATGATTAAAAACAAAAAGACAGGTTAACAAGTACAGGCAAGTCACTAACAATGACTGCAGAATATCACACATGAAGATGGAAATTTGGACCCAGCGCCCTGAGGGCGGATCGATATGCCTCTGAGATGTGCCAATTCTGGTAATGAGTCTCGCAAGCCCCGTAATAACACTTTTTAAATCCAGTTGTCACATCTGCTACAGTCCAGCAATCTCTTAGAGAACTGAATAACATCAGATTCCTGTTCGGTTACATGCACGGCCCAAAGCACACAGCTCCTTTTAAGACACAATGATACAGAAGGCTGCCCAGGGTCTGAATTTCCTGTTCTAATATAGTATGGGTGATGCATTTTACAGAAGGCTGAGTAGACGCAGTTAGCGACGGCACAGAACTGTTTGTCTCCTGTGCAGGATTCTGAAACTTATCTGACAGCTGCAAGTGCATGAATATCAAGTAGCACTTTAACAAAGGATCTTACCATAGTACTGCTGGGGTCACGCCTGGATTTTTGGAAAGGCCACATTGTCTTATGCCTAGGGCAATGCTGGTAACAGGATATCCCTCAAAGGAAAAAAATCAGCCAGACATTTCAATGCTGAGTGGGTGCTGGTGTGTCTAGTATAGGTGGTGAGAATCCTCTACTGCCATCATTACTTTAATTATTTTGTTCAGATGTATGCTAACTGAATTAGTTAAAACCCAACTCTGGGAATTATATGAAAAATTACCCTTGCAGGGGTTACTCTTCCTACATTGAAATGGTTATATGCTTGTTATGTCTAAGGACAGAGGAATAAGATGATATACTCACCTTATTCCTCACTCCGACAGGCTCCCTCCATCTGTGCAACCAGTCCCTTGAAGCCTCTTCTCTATGACGTTGCAGGCTGGTGTAATCAAGTACAATGCAGGGCAATTCAATACAAGCCCTTCATTGTGTGCAAGGACAGCGAGGGCTTGGATTGTCAAGAAGAAGAGTAGAGCACCAAAGCCTGCCAGAGTGTGGATTCAAGTAGAACTATCCCCTAGACGACTTGACAAGCATTTAACCCTTGAAGTACAAGTTGAGGGTGAATTACTGCAAGGGTAACTTATGTTATTTACCCAGTTGTGATTTAAAGTAACTCCATTTAGAAATGCTATTACCATTCAGAACACGAATAGAGGGGGAAGCTTCCAATGGGGACATTTGTGCTGATGACAACTGTCTAGTATACACTAGTAGAATTGCGGCATTTATCAATGTAAGAATGTTGTAAGAATATTTATGCAATTTTCTAATCATTAGTTGAGTCAAATTGATAACAGTGTATGTGGCTTTCATTCATTCCAAAATTTAATGTTAAAAGCAAACCAAATCCTGAACCAAATCCTGAGCTACTTTTGACCGACATTCGGATGTTCTGAGAATTTTCGTATGAATTTTCCTAATAATTGTCAGAAGAATTTTCGCTAAAAATTCTACTACTGTAGACCCAGCTGAAGAGGGGGTTTACCTCAATAGAGAGGTTTTACATGGGACACATATAACCAGTAAACCATTCCCTACTCCAGTGGTTCTCAACCTCAGTCCTCAAATACCCCAAACAGGCCATGTTTTGGGAATTTCTCTCATGCCCCGTACACATGAGCGGAATTTCCATCGGAAAAATCTTGGATGGTTTTTCCGACGGAATTCTATTCAAGCTTGGTTTGTAAACACGCGGTCACACAAAAGTTCTCAGAACTTTCGTCAGTCAAGAACGCAGTGACGTACAACACTACGGTGAGCCAAGAAAATTAAGTTCAATGCTTCCAAGCATACGTCGAATTGTTTCCGAGCATGCGTAGGAATTTTCCGTGTCGGAATTGCTACAGATGATCGCAATTTCTGATCTGAACATTTTCCATCGGAAAAATACCTGCTCTCAGTCTTTTGCTGCCGAAAATTCCACCAGCAAATGTCTAATGGAGCATACACACAGTCAGAATTTCTGACCAAAAGCTCACATCATACTTTTGCTGGCAGAATTTCCGATCTTGTGTACGGGGCATTAGATAAAATAGCTGTCCAAAATACCAAGCCATTGACTCTGATTTAAAGCACCTGTGCAAGATAATGGAAAACCTGCAAATATGGCCTGTTGGGGGTACTTGAGGACTGATGTTGAGAACCACTACCCTACACTATTCATTGTCAAAAAAATATTTGCGTTAGATATCAAGGGTTGGAACCTCTCAAGGGAGGATAGTAACCTTCTATATCAGTGGTCATCAACCCCGTCCTCAGGGCCGACTAACAGTCCAGGTTTTATGTATTACCTGATGCAGACTAGAATATTGTATTCACTGAGCAGCAAATTATAAAACCTGTGATGTATTTCAGATATCTTGCAAACCTGGCCTGTTAGTGGGCCCTGAGGACAGGGTTGATGACCACTCTTCTATATAACTGAACATGCGTGATCCATAAGGTTCCAAAATATATTCAACAGCTGAAAAAAAGTGTGTAATGAACCATCTCAAGTTGCAGATTGGGTTTCCCTTTGTGTGTGAGCAGGAAAATGTGGATAGCAAAAAAAGTGGATCTGTAGAGTAGGGAAAGATGTGGAGTTGACTGGGATGAGGGATGCAATGGGGGCTAAAGAGCATTGTGTAATAGGGGAAAAAGGGGGCTAGCACAGGGCAGGGGAGAGTTAAATAGGGGGGGGTCCATGAGGAAGAGTGGTATAGTTGGGGGGAGGGGGATGTAAAAAGAGAGGAGGAGGGGTGAAAATAAAGGGGCGTTTTTTTCTTATTTTTTTGCTCCACGGAAGAATCAGAATCTTTGTCAGGTTTTTTCACTGTTTATGTAGCACTTACTGTAAGAATATGTTACCTCTCTTCTTGTATAGTTATTGAGACATAAAGTAAGATAAATCTCTCCACCAGCTACAACCAGCAATACAACCTTTTTTTTTTATATGAAAATGAATAAAGATGAGAACTTCTGTCAGCTTGTTTTTTGTGTCCCCATTAAGGCAGCATCCTCACTTTCCAATAATCCACTGGATAGAAAATGAGAAGAAATCTCCTTAACATGGAGGGAAAATAACATCTTAACCATTCCAACCTCTAATCAAGTCAATAAAATATGTTTTGGCTTGAGTTGGGCTTTACCTTAAACATGAAGAAATATGGAGCCTTCACTGCTGTCCTGATGTTGGTTGACTGACTTGACATGCTCACCCACATGTTTCAACACATGCGTCAATACCACTGACCCAAAATAAGTCAAAGCAGATCAGAAAAGTCAAAATTAAGTCAGTCCTTATTGTAAAACTTGTTTGGGGTAAACTACTCAAAGTACTGTAGTCAGAGGATCGGCGTGACAGTCAAACTAGAATGTTCAATAGAACTATAACAACGGCAGCCACAATGTTTCTCCAGTGACAGGTCCTCTTTGGTAAACAAAGTTGCAGTGCTCTACATCTAAATTATACATACACACGTGCTGATTTTCCCTGGGAAATAAAGCTGATTAATGTATTATTCTGAAAAATGCAACAAACATGCACACTTATCGACATTTTACACCGCATGCAGGCAACAAATAATACATCACTGTTATATCCCTCCTACCGTAACTATTGACTTGTCAAGCGATAACTGCAAATTCAATTGCAGAATACATGAACATAATACTGCGATCAATAGACTTATCCCTTCACACTAATTAGCTGTGTGCTCCGGCAGGCAGGGGGATTATTGAAAGACATGTTTTGTATAGCAGGAGACTTAATTGGATTAGGGCATTTTTGGTTAATAATTTGGGCTATTTATATACCATGTCTAGGAAGCCATAACAAAGTTTGAAGTATATATCAACATATCTCAGGGAGCTTATCTGAACCTTGATGCTCATAAAACAGTCTGGCTGTGATAAGAACAGGCTATAATGGAGGAATTATGCATTCTTTTCTCTGTGATATGAGAAATATTGCCAGATAATATTCCACTAAAGCTTGTAAGAAGAGGCACACAATCCTGCTTCCTAGAAGAGATCCTGATATAAGGGCAGCTGCTACTTGAATGCACTTGAACGTTGCCAACGACTCTTACCCCCAAACACCTATCACTGCATCTACTACAACGTACTACCTAAGCCTCATGTGTATTAAGCAGCATTGGTTATGTGTTGCACTGATGATAAAACCAGTCTCTGTGATGACAGTAGGCACCTATATGTATTGCTAATTTGCGCAAACCAACCTTCAACCTAGAGTTGTACTGCCTGTTTAAGTACAAACACAACTGGGGACTATTTTAAGGCTTAATGTACACGGGATGTTTTTAAAACCTCTCCTGAACGATTTAACTTAATAGATAGTAGCACACGTTTAAAACGTCCATTTTGCCGCGTTTACATGCCGTGTTTGCGTCTAGAAGCATTTGAAAAAAAATGTTTTATTTTTTTTTCAAAATAGCCAAAAATGAAAAATGCCTGTAAACAAAACGCGGCTAAATGCGAATTACCGCATTCAGCCATATTTAGCCGCGTTTAGAAGCGTTTGACGCTTGAAATGCCTCAGCGTCTGAGCTCATTTTTTTGCTTTCCAAAAAAGCCCTCTAAACTCAAATGCCTAAAAAGGACATTAAACAAACATGTGTACATGTACACATAAGATAACATTGGATGAGTTCAGGGACAGCTGAAAAAAGCAGCCAACTGCCTCTGAACATCCGTTTACCAGCAGCAGTGTACATGAGGCCTAAATGTCTCTCTGGTCATTAAAAAACTAGCGTTGGCTGTTATATTCAGATCTGTCCCTTGTAGTACCTCTTCTTTGCCACAAGATGTCCACAATCTTCAATTTTGAGTGACTGCGAGTGGTGGGTGTCATGGCCCCACCCCTAAGTATGGTTCTCTGCACCCACTGTGCATTTTTGCAGAGACTGGCACTGATATCATCGTATAAAGTAAAAATTGAAAATCACACCATATTGCTGGTGGAGACCTCACGGAGTTGAGAGTTGTTTTTCTCCGAGTTGGGCTTTTGGGCTTTGAAGAAAGGCTATCATAACTTGCAAGTAGTAAAACTTACATAATAACTGATAAACTCTTCTTTTGCAAATACTAGTTCCCTGCCTGTCAACTTGGTCCTATGGCCAGTAAGTCACTGGCCTGTAAACAAGTATGAAGATTGCTAGTTCATCCTGATCTCTATGCTTGTTCTGACATTGTGACTCTGTATTGAAACCTAGAGATAACAAGGATTTTCAGAAGGAGGTTTTATAACATAAGTAAGGATTTTTTTTTTATTTGAAAAATGTTGGTCATTAACCACTTCAGCCCTGGAAGATTTGGCTGTTCAATGACCGGGTCATTTTTTGAAATACAGCACTGCGCCGCTTTAACTGACAATTGCGCGGTCATGCGATGTTTTGCTCAAACAATATTGGCATCCTTTTTCCCCACAAATAGAGCTTTCTTTTGGTGGTATTTGATCACCTCTGCGGTTTTTATTTTATTTATCAACAAAAGAAGAGCGACAATTTTGAAAAAAAAAACACAATATCTTTTAGTTTTTGCTATAGTAAATATTCCAATTTAAAAATAAAAAATAAAAACATTTTCCTCAGTTTAGGCCGATATGTATTCTTCTTCATATTTTTGGTAAAAAAATTGCAATAAACGTATATTGATTGGTTTGTGCAAAAGTTATAGCGTCTACAGTCTATGGGAAAGATTTATGGCATTTAAATGGTGTTTTTATTATTTATTTATTTTTACTAGTAATGGCGGTGATCTGCGATTTTTAGCGGTATTGCGACATTGCGGTGGACAGGTTGGACACTTTTGACACCTTTTTGGGACCATTGAAGTATACAGAGCAATCAGTGCTATAAATGTGCACTGATTACTATGTAAATGTCACTGGCAGGGAAGGGGTTAACACTAGGGGGCAATTAAAGGGTTAACTGTGTTCCCTATGTATGTTTTCTAACTGTGAGGGGATGGGACTAACTAGGAGAGATGACAGATCGCTGTTTCTAGTTTGTAGAAACAACGATCTGTCTTCTCTCCTCTGACAGCACAGGGATTTGTGTGTTTACACACAAAAACCCCCGTGCTACTGCTCATGCACGCAATCGCCAATGGCCAGCGTTGAGCTCCCGCAGGCCATGTGCATTGGGTCCCCTGCTGTGCAGCGGGTGGTGCTCGTGGCCATATATGTACGGGATTTCGCCCAGGAGAGCCATTTTGCCGCAGTGTATTTGCGTGAGCTGGTTGGGAACCAGTTAAATATAACCAAAATAAGGTTTTTTTGGTACAGCACAGTCAGTAACTTAGCAGTAGAACTCCTGTCTTATAGCACCAGCATCCTTTGCTGGTTTCCCAACTAGGACATTATCTATATGGTATGTGCATGTTCTTCTTCTCGTTATATGGATTTTCTCGGGGGACCCCAGATTCCTCCCACACTCTAAATTCATGTAGGTAAGTTAACCACTTTCAGACCGGACCATTTTGCTGGTAAATGACCAGAGGTCTTTTTACACTTTGGCACTGCGCTGCTTTAACTGGTAATTGCGCGGTCATGCAATGTTGTACCCAAACAAAATTTGCGTCCTTTTCTTCCCACAAATAGAGCTTTCTTTTGATGGTATTTGATTGCCTCTGCGATTTTTATTTTTTGCGATATAAACGTAAAAAGACCGCAAATTTTGAAAAAAAATGATATTTTCTACTTTTTGTTATTAGAAAAATCCAATAAACTCAATTTTAGTCATACATTTAGGCCAAAATGTATTCAGCCACATGTCTTTGGTAAAAAAAAAGTCAATAATTGTATATTTATTGGTTTGCGCAAAAGTTGTCACATCTACAAACTAAGGTACGTTTTCTGGAATTTACGCAGCTTTTAGTTTACGACTGCCTATCTCATTTCTTGAGGTGCTAAAATGGCAGGGCAGTACAAAACCCCCCCAAATGACCCCATTTTGGAAAGTAGACCCCCTAAGGAAATTGATAAGAGGCATGTTGAGCCCATTGAATATTTTATTTTTTTGCCTCAAGCGATTGAATAATGACAAAAAAAAATTTTTTTTTTTTTTTTTACACAAAGTTGTCACTAAATGATATATTGCTCACACATGCTATGGGCGTATGTGAAATGACACCCCAAAATAAATTCTGCTGCTTCTCCTGAGTATGGGGATACCACATATGTGGGACTTTTTGGGAGCCTAGCCGCGTACGGGGCCCCGAAAACCAAGCACCGCCTTCAGGCTTTCTAAGGGCGTAAATTTTTGAGTTCACTTCTCACTACCTATTACAGTTTTGAAGGCCATAAAATGCCAAGATGGCACAAAACCCCCACAAATGACCCCATTTTAGAAAGTAGACACCCCAAGCTATTTGCTGAGAGGCATGTTGAGTTCATGGAATATTTTATATTTTGCCACAAGTTGCGGGAAAATTACAAACTTTTTTTTTTTTTTTTTTTTTTAACAAAGTTGTCACTAAATGATATATTGCTCATGCATGCCATGGGCATATGTGAAATGACACCCCAAAATAAATTCTGCTGCTTCTCCTGAGTACGGGGATACCACATATGTGGGACTTTTTGGGAGCCTAGCCGCGTACGGGGCCCCGAAAACCAAGCACCGCCTTCAGGCTTTCTAAGGGCGTAATTTTTTGATTTCACTCCTCACTACCTATTACAGTTTTGAAGGCCATAAAATGCCAAGATGGCACAAAACCCCCACAAATGACCCCATTTTAGAAAGTAGACACCCCAAGCTATTTGCTGAGAGGCATGTTGAGTCCATGGAATATTTTATATTTTGCCACAAGTTGCGGGAAAATTACAAACTTTTTTTTTTTTTTTTTTTTTTTCACAAAGTTGTCACTAAATGATATATTGCTCACGCATGCCATGGGCATATGTGAAATGACACCCCAAAATAAATTCTGCTGCTTCTCCTGAGTATGGGGATACCACATATGTGGGACTTTTTGGGAGCCTAGCCGCGTACGGGGCCCCGAAAACCAAGCACCGCCTTCAGGCTTTCTAAGGGCGTTACAGTTTTGAAGGCCATAAAATGCCAAGATGGCACAAACCCCCCCCCAAATGACCCCATTTTGGAAAGTAGACACCCCTAAATTTAGGGGTACACTAGTGAGACTAGGTAATAAATGGCGGGTGCCCTGAAACTATAAAAAAATAACTAACCAACCAGCGTCACCTGTAACAGTTATATGGTGATCACTGGTGAAAGGGTTAACTAGGGGGCAATTAGGGGGCTTTATGCGGTAGTATATGGGGGTCCCTGGCGCTATAAAAAGCTGCAGCGAACCTAAATACCTACCTGCCTAACTAGCGTCACCTGTGACACTAATACAGCGATCAGAAAAACGATCGCTTATTAGGCTGGGTTCACACTGGAGCGATGCGGGAACGCCACGAATGCGCGGCGGGTTCCCGCATCGCATGCCTCCCGGCGGCAGTTCACACTGCCCTATGCGAACTGCTGGGAGTGTCAGTGAAATGTTACTGACACCCCCAGATCAGTTCGCATATCGCAGTGCGATCTGCAAACTCGGATCGCATGGTGTGAACACCCATGCGATCCGATTCTGCTGCGGGCCAAAAAAAGGGTCCCGTGCGAATTTGCGGCGGGTGCGGCGGGTGCGGCGAATGGCTGAACTTGAATCGCACAGAGATCGGATGTGATTTGCACTGCAGTGCGGTGCGAATCACATCCGTTCTCATAAACCGCTGCAATGTGAACCCAGCCTTAGTGACACTGGCGACGGGGGGTGATCACGGGGTTAAACCTTTATTGGGGGGGTTAGGGGGGTACCTTAGAACTAAAGGGGGCTAACCCTAACTGCCCTAACAGTTATTAGTCACAAATGACACCCGCCGGGTGATCAGGGGGTTAAACCTTTATTAGGTAATAAATGGCGGGTGCCCTGAAACTATAAAAAAATAACTAACCAACCAGCGTCACCTGTAACAGTTATATGGTGATCACTGGTGAAAGGGTTAACTAGGGGGCAATCAGGGGGCTTTATGCGGTAGTATATGGGGGTCCCTGGCGCTATAAAAAGCTGCGGCGAACCTAAATACCTACCTGCCTAACTAGCGTCACCTGTGACACTAATACGGCGATCAGAAAAATGATCGCTTATTAGGCTGGGTTCACACTGGAGCGATGCGGAAACGCCGCGAATCCGCGGCGGGTTCCCGCATCGCATGCCTCCCGGCGGCAGTTCACACTGCCCTATGCGAACTGCTGGGAGTGTCAGTGAAATGTTACTGACACCCCCAGATCAGTTCGCATATCGCAGTGCGATCTGCAAACTCGGATCGCATGGTGTGAACACCCATGCGATCCGATTCTGCTGCGGGCCAAAAAAAGGGTCCCGTGCGAATTTGCGGCGGGTGCGGCGGGTGTGGCGGGTGCGGCGGGTGCGGCGAATGGCTGAACTCGAATCGCACAGAGATCGGATGTGATTTGCACTGCAGTGCGGTGCGAATCACATTCGTTCTCATAAACCGCTGCAATGTGAACCCAGCCTTAGTGACACTGGCGACGGGGGGTGATCACGGGGTTAAACCTTTATTGGGGGGGTTAGGGGGGTACATTAGAACTAAAGGGGGCTAACTCTAACTGCCCTAACAGTTATTACAGTCACAAATGACACCAATGCAAAAAAAAAAAAAAAAAAAAAAAAAAATGACATTGGTGTCACTGTGACTGGGGGGCAGGGGTAATTGGGGGGGTGATCGGGGGGTAAAGGGGGGGTGTGAGTGTGCCTGGCATGTTCTACTGTGTGTGTGAGTGTTGGTGCAACTTACTGATCCGCTCTCCTCCGTGTCGGAACGAAAAATACCGACACGGAGGAGAGAATACATCACTTCCTCTCCTGTGTTTACATTACAGGAGAGGAAGTGATGTCACCGAGGATTTCTATTCGTCGGGAGCGATCGCGAGGGGGTGGCCATGAATGAATGGCCGTCCCCTCGTCCGGGATCGCTCCCGTACGAATACCGACCGCCGCAGGCACCGGGCGGGGGCCCGATCGGGCCCCCGACCCGCGGGAGGCAAGGGACGTACATGTATGTCCTTATGCCTGCCCGTGCCATTGTACCGACGTACATCGGCGTGCGGCGGTCGGCAACTGGTTAATTGGTCTGAGTATGTTTATATATGCATGTAAGGTAGGGACCTTAGATTGTAAGCTCCTAGAGGGCAAGGACTGATGTAGAAGTACAATATATGTAAAGCATTGTGTAAAATGTTTCTGTTCTCTCTCTCTCTCTCTCTCTCTCTCTCTCTCTCTCTCTCTCTCTCTCTCTCTCTCTCTCTCTCTCTCTCTCTCTGTATGTGTATATACAGTACAGACCAAAAGTTTGGGCACACCTTCTCATTCAAAGAGTTTTCTTTATTTTCATGACTATGAAAATTGTAGATTCACACTGAAGGCATCAAAACTATGAATTAACACATGTGGAATTATATACTGAACAAAAAAGTGTGAAACAACTGAAAATATGTCTTATATTCTAGGTTCTTCAAAGTAGCCACCTTTTGCTTTGATTACTGCTCCACACACTCTTGGCATTCTGTTGATGAGCTTCAAGAGGTAGTCGCCTGAAATGACTTTCCAACAGTCTTGAAGGAGTTCCCAGAGATGCTTGGCACCTGTTGGCCCTTTTACCTTCACTCTGCGGTCCAGCTCACCCCAAACCATCTCGATTGGGTTCAGGTCCGGTGACTGTGGGGGCCAGGTCATCTGGCGCAGCACCCCATCACTCTCCTTCTTGGTCAAATAGCCCTTACACAGCCTGGAGGTGTGATTGGGGTCATTGTTCTGTTGAAAAATAAATGATGGTCCAACTAAACACAAAGCGGATGGAATAGCATACCAGTGCAAGATGCTGTGGTAGCCATGCTGGTTCAGTATGCCTTAAATTTTGAATAAATCCCCAACAGTGTCACCAGCAAAGCACCCCCACACCATCACACCTCCTCCTCCATGCTTTACGGTAGGAACCAGGCATGTAGAGTCCATCCGTTCACCTCTTCTGAGTCGCACAAAGACACGGTGGTTGGAACCAAAGATCTCAAACTTGGACTCATCAGACCAAAGCACAGATTTCCACTGGTCTAATGTCCATTCCTTGTGTTCTTTAGCCCAAACAAGTCTCTTCTGCTTGTTGCCTGTCCTCAGCAGTGGTTTCCTAGCAGCTATTTTACCATGAAGGCCTGATTCACACAGTCTCCTCTTAACAGTTGTTCTAGAGATGTGTCTGCTGCTAGAACTCTGTGTGGCATTGACCTGTTCTCTAATCTGAGCTGCTGTTAACCTGCGATTTCTGAGGCTGGTGACTCGGATGAACTTATCGTCCGCAGCAGAGGTGACTCTTGGTCTTCCTTTCCTGGGGCGGTCCTCATGTGAGCCAGTTTCTTTGTAGCGCTTGATGGTTTTTGCGACTGCACTTGGGGACACTTTCAAAGTTTTCCCAATTGTTGGGACTGACTGACCTTCATTTCTTAAAGTAATGATGGCCACTCGTTTTTCTTTACTTTGCTGCTTTTTTCTTGCCATAATACAAATTCTAACAGTCTATTCAGTAGGACTATCAGCTGTGTACTGTATCCACCTCCTGCACAATGCAACTGATGGCCCCAACCCCATTTATAAGGCTTGAAATCCCACTTATTATACCTGACAGGGCACACCTATGAAGTGAAAACCATTTCAGGCGACTACCTCTTGAAGCTCATCAACAGAATGCCATGAGTGTGCGGAGCAGTAACCCAAAGCAAAAGGTGGCTACTTTGAAGAACCGAGAATATAAGACATATTTTCAGTTGTTTCACACTTTTTTGTTCAGTATATAATTCCACATGTGTTAATTCATAGTTCTCATGCCTTCAGTGTGAATCTACAATTTTCATAGTCATGAAAATAAAGAAAACTTTTTGAATGAGAAGGTGTGTCCAAACTTTTGGTCTGTACTGTATATATATATATATATATATAGTCAAAAGTATTGGGACACCTGCCTCTACACACACATGTATTTCAATGGTATCCAAGTTTTAGTCCATAGGGTTCAATATTGTGCTGGCCCATCCTTTGCAGCTATAACAGCTTTAACTCTTCTGGGAAGTGTGTCTATGGGAATGTTTGACCATTCTTCCAGAAGCACATTTGTGAGGTCACGCACTGATGTTGGACAAGAAGGCTCGGGTTGATGTCAGGACTGTGCATGCCTGTCAAGTTCCTCTACCCCAAACTCACTCATCCATGTCTTTATGGACCTTGCTTTGTGCACTGGTGTGCAGCCATTTTGGAACAGAAAGGGGACATCCACAAACTGTTCCCACAAAGTTGAAAGCATGAAATAGTCCAAAATGTCTTGGTATTCTGATGCCTTAGGAGTTCCCTTCACTGGAACTAACTCAACAGCTGAAAAACAACCGCACACCATAATCCCCTCCTCCACCAAATGATTTGGACCAGTGCACAAAGCAAGGTCCATAAAGATATGGATGAGTGAGTTTGGGGTAGAGGAACTTGACTGGCTTGTACAGAGTCCTGACATTAACCAGATAGAACATCTTTGTAATGAATTAAAGCAGAGACTGAGAGCCAAGCCTTCTTGCCCTACATCAGTGCCTGATCTTACAAATGTGCTTCTGGAAGATCTAAACCTTATGGACAGCCTTCCCAGAAGAGTTGAAGCTGTTATAGCTGCAAAGGGTGGGCCAACTCAATATTGAACCCTATGGACTAAGACTGGGAGGCCATTAAAGCTCATGTGTTTATAATAAAAAAAATGTATATTTGAATGTAAAATAACTAAAAATAAAATACAGTATTGCATGACCGAGTATTTGTCAGTCAAACTATCACATCACTGAAAAATGGACTGGTACTAAAAAAGGAATTACAGACTGGTACTCAATTGGTTAAAGTACTAACTTTGTCTGCCATTATAAGCAGATCTGTTGGTTTCTGTAGTGAGGCTCATGCTCTGTAATTCCTTGTAGAGATTAGTTTATCGCAATTCTATTATTACGTGGGTTTTTCTTGAGCTGATGAATCAGACATCAAAGAAGTAAGTTCTCGTTAATTATCATCAGAGACTGAACCGAATAAACTGAGAATAAACTCAGATGATTCTTATGTAATATTTTGTTTCCAGTGTTCTTTGTAGCCACAAAGCTGTTTTATGGTGTCATGCAATATCATTAGCACTTGGGGATTCGGGAACAATGTATCAAATCTCTGTAAATTTTATGATGACTTAGCAGCCTAAATCATTGTACACACAACCCTTTGGCTCACCACACTGATATGTCACCGTGTCCGGAGAGTTTGCATCCAGTTTATATAGTGAGTGTTTGGTGTTCATGACTAATCGTTATAAACTGAATCTGGCTGTGATGTTGCCTGGAAAAGATGCTGAAACCGACCCCAGGGGAAAATCTAAGTCTTTATACATATGGATAAGCATTACTCAGATACATTGTTTTATTCATCTATTATAGGTCATGGGATCTGGTAATCTCAGTCTGGAACTGACCATCATTTCCTGATTTAAATGAGTCATCGTCTACATACCAATTGTCATATGTGAGCCCTTTAAAGAGCCACTAGGCTTCAAGTGGTCCAATTACTTAACTGTGTATGTAAAATGAAGCTTAGTTTTGGCACCGTTAGTTCTAGCCACCAACTATCCATTACACAGCATGCTGATTTACATCTATATTTTACATGCCAACCCACTCCTCCAATCCCTACACTAGCTCCCAATCACCCAGCGAATTAAATTCAAAATACTAACCACAACATACAAAGACATTCACAACTCTGCCCCGAGCTCCATCACCAATCTTGTCTCCAAATATCACCCAAATCGTCCCCTCCGTTCTTCTCAAGACCTCCTACTCTCATGCTCTCTCGTCTCCTCCTCCCACACTCGTCTCCAGGATTTCTCCAGAGCCTCTCCAATCCTCTGGAACTCGCTACCTCCACTGGTCTGGCTATCCCCTACTCTTGCTACCTTCAGGCGATCCCTGAAAACTCATCTATTCAGGGAAGCCTATCACGTCTCCAACTAATCTCCTACCACTTCCATCAGCTCATTCCCCACAGTTATAACCTTTTGTACCACCTGCCCCACCCTATTAGATTGTAAGCTCTTCTGAGCAGGGCTATTAATCCTCTTGTATTTTATTGTATTGTAACTGTATTGTCTCCTTTTTATATTGTAAAGCGCTGTGTAAATTGCTGGCGCTATATAAATCCTGAATAATAATAATAATAATACATGTTGATGCCTTGCGTGCCACTAACACACCAATGCACAAGCTGCAAAGCAGGGCAATGCAGCATAGTGTGTTGTAGCACATTGTGGCAACAATTCTGAGACATTATGGTTTCAATGGCCTGCCTTAAGGGAGAGGTACAGCCAAAGCTCGTTTGACTGTACTTCTCTTGTACAGCACAGAAGTCCAGTTCGTTCTGCACTCCTGTGACCTGTTTTCAGCACAGCGGAATGTTGGCTGATGTCACAGAGCTGGTCCAGGCTTGGAAAAGATTGTGACCATATGGTTGGGATCCATCCACATGCCTGGACCGGCACCTGGCTCAGCCTCTCAGTGAGCGGGGCGGGGGCAGATTAGACAGGGGTGGTGACTGATAGTCACCAGCTCTCTGATTGGGGAGTACTGAGAACCAAGTGGTAGG
Source organism: Lithobates pipiens (assembly GCF_037356315.1). Taxonomy (NCBI): domain Eukaryota; kingdom Metazoa; phylum Chordata; class Amphibia; order Anura; family Ranidae; genus Lithobates; species Lithobates pipiens. The sequence goes on from NW_027507748.1 coordinate 87,485,306, forward strand.
CAGTGTTTGATCGCTTGGCTCTCAGTCTTAGAGCCGGCGGTAAGGCATGTCTAGGCAAGTATGATTCTGAAAAAAATAACATTCTTCTCTTTTAAAGAATATGTACCCAACATTTCCTGATATGTGCCATGTACTTGTATGAAAAAAGTTCTCTTTGTGTTGCCTCCTTTCCTGACAGTCCCTCTGCTCTCCTGTGAAAAAATGACTACACTAGGAATGAGAGAAAAGTGTGGTCAGTTCTCTAGCTATGCTGAGCCAGCTCTCCTCCAATAGTCAGATTTCTGCTGATACGCCTCCCCCCTGCACAGGCATTCAGAACAGTGTGCTGTTGTTTCTTCTCCCCCCAGCTCTCTGTTCTCAGCTGTGTAAGGATCTTAGATGATATGTGTTCACTTATAAAAGAGGGGGAAAATGTATTTATAATTTATATATATATTTATATATATATATATATATATATATATATATATATACTGTTTGAGTTACTGACCTGGACAAGCATCTTTTCTGATCTTCCTCTTCTTCCACTGTTCCCAATCTATCTGCTGATAGAACAGAGTGTTGCGGGCACGCTTCACATACTCAGTTCGGTGTGTATTGCTAGAGAGTTTTTTTCCTTGGACAAGTGCATGTGATCAGCACAGGTCCAACCAGCACTGTCTAGACAGAGGGTCGGGGGTTCTGCAGCCTCATCGGACAATCAGGGAAGTATACAAACTCATTCTACAAGCTTTACCAGTGCTCTGATGGACACTGATAGAAGTCACAAGACTGGTAAAGGTATTTAGCAGTTTATATTTACTAAAATAATTGCATTCCCATGTCCTGTGTACTGTGGAAGACCAGATATTGTGAATGCAGGGTCCTGGGTTTAGTAACACTTTTAAGTATTTCGATTAGCATCACCAATGGGCAGCTAGCATTGTCAGAAGACTACATAAACAACAGCAGTCTCCAGGCTCCCTGGGTAAAGTGTTTTTTTTAATGTAACGTATACTTGTTATTTTATTCAAAGCATAGTTCTCATTTAGTCTAAAGAGTCCATTCTAAAAAAAAATGTTTGCCCACCAAATGCAAAGTATATAATGTATGTTACACATATTTCTGTTTGTTCTTTTAGCAAATATTGCACTTGGGCACATATACATCATAAGAGTGATGATTAGAGCTAAATAAAGCTCCAACCACTAATATTTTCAGCATAATTATAAATATAGTCTACTTATCCCTCAGAGACATGTCTACATGGAGTCATTAAGCACCTGCAGCACTCAATTTAACTAAGCTTCAAATCTTATGATGCCTCGGTGAGCAAGGAGCCTCTCCCTCTGATCCATCATTTCATTAGTATACACAGGTCATATACCCAGAATGATGCCCACTCATGACAGGCTCACTTTCACAGCCAAGAGATAATAAGGCTGTCTCATGGCTCAGCGCCTGTGGTCCCCCTGGACCCAGTCTGTTCTCTGACCTGACATGTGACTGCGTGTGCTCTGACTGCTACAAGAGCCATTATCAAGTGCGTAACATGTTAGCCAGATAAGGGTTCAACTTAAAAGGGAATTATTCGTATATTTGCCAGAGCATTGGAAAATTCCTTTATCATTATTCAAATACAGCCCAATATAAACCGTACTTGTATGCAATAAATCAGTAAAAACAGAATATTTTGCATTGCACACATACACTTTACACAGTCTGTTACCATTGATATAAGGCCTTATTGTTTTCCAACTGCCAAATTAAAATCTGCCACTTCCAGGTGACAGTTTGCACAGTAATGTTAGCTATTAGGAGAAATACGTGTAAATTATTACACCGCAAATGGAATCTAAAAGGCAATTCACCACAGGGCTCGTTCACACCAGGTGCATTGAGCTGCATTGATTAACATAGGCTCAGTGCAAGGATGTGTAGAAAACAATTATCTTCTATGTGTCGTGTTCACCTCATAACAGGTGTATAGTGTCGGTTGCATAAAATGCAGCACAAAGCAGCACAATAATGCACAATACAATGCTTCACAATAAGCTGTTGATCATAGAATTGAAAGAAGTGTGTGCTTGTTAACTTTCGATAAAGTTAAAAAATAAACAGACAGGAAAATATAAACACTTATGCCCTGTACACACGGTCAGATTTTCCATCAGAAAATGTTCGATGGGAGCTTGTTGTCGGAAATTCCGTTAACGTGTAGGCTCCATCGGACATTTTCCATCGGAATTTCCACACACAAAATTTGAGATCTGGATCTCAAATTTTCCGACAATAAAATCTGTTGTTGGAAATTCCGACTGTGTGTACACAATTCCGACGCACAAAGTTCCACACATGCTCAGAATCAAGCAGAAGAGCCCCACTGGCTACTGAACTTCAATTTTCGGTATACGTCACCACGTTCTTGACGTTCGGAATTTCCGCCAACATTGTGCGACCATGTGTATGCAAGACAAGTTTGAGCCAACATCCGTCTGAAAAAATCCCATGGATCCACTGCACATGCACATTGGTGTATCTATTTAGCTTTTGTCCTTACAGCATATGTGGGGTACTGTAGGGTACTGCAATTGAAAGTAGCTTAGTTAAGCATAACCCTAGCTTAAACTTCTTTTTAGGCAAAGCTCCCAACTGTCCTTGATTTCGAGGGACTGTCCCTGATTTGGAACAATGTCCCTCTGTCCCTCTTTCCCCCTCATTTGTCCCTCATTTTGGTCTGATCTATATAGTTGTATATAAATTGCACTTTTTATCTTTCAAAATGTTTTTCCCAGTGCTAAACCTTTCATACAATTTCTAAATTACTGCATTTGTACATTGTAAAAGCCAATATAAAGGAATAGTAGTGGTAAAGAAAAGACCTTGTTGATGTAATTAACCTTTTTTTTTGGTTAATTCTCCTTTAAAGGGGTGTGACAAGGGGCATGTCTTATGCCTACATATGTTTGACAGTAGGTGTCCCTCATTCCCATCTCAAAATGTTGGGAGGTAGGCTTTTAGTGTCCACTCAGATATACTGTACGTATCTGCCTAATTGCAGTACTTAAAAAAAAAACACATGTTAAAGAGGAGCTCCAGCCCACCCCCAGAACAAAAACAAAACAAACAGCAGCTATAAATACTGTAGCTGCTGACTTTTAATATTAGTACACTTACCTGTTCAGGCTTCCGGTGGTGTCCTCACCCAAGCCAAGTCTTCATCGGGTGCTGGTGCCGCCATCTTGACTAAGGGATACCATCGGTGAAGCCTTGTGGCTTCACAGCTGGTTTCCTACCACACATGCACAAAGCGAGCTGCACTTTGTGAATAGGATACTGGAAGGAGGGGGGGCCAAACTTTCAGTTTAGTCTGCCACGGCAAACTGAGCTAGAAGTGGGTACCTGTCAAAACCATGTACCTGCTCCCCCCCAAAAAGGTGCCAAATGTGGCAGCAGAAGGGGGTGGGGGGTAAAGCAGACAAGTGGAGTTTCCCCTTTCAGGTGGAGCTTCAATTCAATGTTGTGCGTAAATTAGCTTTTTTTCAGGGAATCATATTCAATTGAATGGTCCTCCAAACACACCACAGCACTGTAAAAATCAGGCCTGCAGAATTTGTTTTGGTGCAGCACACCACAATGCATGGTAGTGTGTTACTGTTTGCTTTGGTTCACTGCAATCCAGGGACATTAGAGGTGTGTTGGATTACTTAGTTGGGGTGGCATTCAAAATGAATAGCACCTGAGAACACCAGAGATCATGTGAATGAACTCATAGTATTTGGGAAGGGTCACAACTTCTGACAAGTTTGTAATGCTGTGTCTCCATCACAAAAGATTTCTTCTGCCCTGTTTTGGTGACATCAAATGAGGAGTGGATGAAAATCTCTCCAAAAGAGAACCCACAACAATAAAGGATATAAATATTCCCTGCTCTAAAATGAAGAAAACATTGGCTTGTGTTCCACATTTTAGGAATAACCTGCAGCTCAATAATCTGTAACCTTACACGCCAAAAGGAACTCTTCTCATACGCTATTTTAGAAGGAATAAGAATCTTTAATAGCTTCTTCACTTAAAGTGAGAACTTTGAATGTTGGCCAGATATAGGTGTACTACTTCAGAGACTATGGGGTTGATTTACTAAAGACACATAAACTGTACACTTGTGCAAGTGCAGTTGCTCCTGAGCTTAGTAACTGAGGCAAAGCTTCACTTTACAAAGAATACCCAAACGCATGCAAAGAAAATAATATAAGCCATATTTTTGCTTGTACGTAATTGGATGATGGAAGTCAGCAAAGCTATCCCTCATTTACTAAGCACTGGAGCGACTGCACTTGCAGAGTGCAACTGCTCTTGCAAAAGTGCACAGTCTATTTGTCTTTCGTAAACCAACCCCTATATATAGTATATAAATAAACATAAATGCATACAAATTGAATCTTTTATATCATTTTCTCAGTTTGCTATACTGAATTCGGACATTTTTGAAAGAGAGTCATGTTTACAAATCAGCTACTAAGACCCGCAATGTCCGTTCCGGGGAACCCAACAATCTGTACAAAAAAGGATATATAGGAATTTAGGAAATATCATAGCGGCCCTCTCCTCCATTTCTCAAAGTGATCTTAGCTTCTTTAAAGTCACCAGTTAAGCTGCGTGCACTCAGCATATGGAGGCTCCTCTCTCGATTTAAGCTGTTTTCTCCAGAGAAAGGAAAATTCCCTACTGACCTGCCAGACATCTGCTGGTGTGCTTACCAGCAACACCACAAGGAAGGATAATGATATCCTCCATGTGATTAAAAGAGCGGCATCAAAAGAAAGCCCCTGGCTTCTGTCTGATTAATCAGACTGCTAAACCTTTGTGGATTTTCAAAAGTAATAAAAAGTCACTGCAAATTTTACTTTCAGAAATAAAACAAAATAATAAGTTGTATTTACGTTATTGTGTGTCATTTAGTTGTTTTTAGTCCACCATGCTCATGTGAAAATTGCCATTTTTAGTGGTCGACAATTTTTTTTTTAGCTATACACACACAGGTAAAGCCGCGTACACACGGGCGGACTGTATGGCCAACTTAGTCCGTCAATCCAACGGACAGTCCGTCCTACTTTCGAATGAACGGATTTGACCACACACGGATGAACAAACAGTCCGTTGAAAGCTTGCGCGATGACGTGTACAGCACGTACGACGGGACTAGAAATAGGATGTCCAATACACAGCAATGCAACCTTCCGCCGTGTAAATCCTTTCTGAGCATGCGCCATACTTAGTCCGTCAAACTAGCCTACTCACGAGCGGATTGTCCGCTGAAACCAAAGTATGACGGACAATATTACGGAAATTCCGAAATACTTAGTCCGTCAGACTGCACGCTGAAAAAGTCCGCTGAAGCCCACACACGAGCGGACTGTCCGCTGAAATGTGTTTCGACGGACTAAGTTGGCCAGACAGTCCGCCCGTGTGTACGCGGCTTAAGGCTTTCTTTGCTCCCGGAAAGCCTTCATTTTCAAGAAAGTCATGATGATGAAAAAGCTCAGCCTCCTAACCTCCACAACCGTCTTAACCTTTGAGTAAGGAGATTTTATCTATACCAGACTTGGCGACCAACGTATATGGTCAAACAAATACAATCCGCAAGTATGGCACCTAAAGTGGAACTTCACTCTATAAATCAACATTGACTATTTGTAATTCTTAAGCTACTAGCATTAGTATATAGATAGAAATTTCATCACATTTACTTGTTTTTAACTATTTATTTTTACATTTTTTCAGTTACTTCCTGGTTTCTTGCCTATGCAAATGATATCTGAATCATCTGCACTTATTCAAGATGGCCACAACCAGAAATGCTAAGGGGGTTGTTTTTCAAAGTGATTTCTCAGAAAAATAAAGACATGGATGAATGGGGGAGTTTGCTTTGAATTTTAAAAATTAATTAAATAGCAGTTTTGCCTGGTTGTGCGCAGATGGCGCATAGTTCCGCTTTAAGTTGAACTTTCACAATGAGCCTTTGAGCAGCAGAAATGATCAGATATGGATCACATTTATTGTATTTGCTGTCATTGTGCATCTGGAAATTCCATCCCAAAATTTTTAAACACCCATATACAGGACAGATGATATGATCTTTCCTATATCTGGCACCCCTTTCACTGATCATACCTGTATGGACTCAGCTCAGCTGCCCCCCTGATCTGTATATATGTCAGGCCCTCACACACACATCTGCAAGCACACACACACACACACACACACACACATACACACATACACACACAGCTCTGCCCCCCCTTTACACAAACAGCCTCCTCCTTTCACTTGTACTCACAGCCCCCCACTTGAAAGGTGGTCTTCCTTCTCCCAAGTCCTGTTTCCCCATGTCCCTGTGAAAATACATTAGAGGCAACAAAGCAAACACGAGGGGTGCACATACAGGAAGCAGCCAGAGGTGTCAGTAAAGAGCACTGTAAGTTCAGTGACACTGATCTGCAGCAGCTGTGGAGCCGACTCGCACAAACCCAGATAGCCAGCACAGCTACAGATGTGGCCAAGGCAGACCCTTGCCGATTCCAGGGGGGTCACTCGCCCCCCCCTTGCCCCTACCTGTGGACGCTCATGACATGGTCAGACAGGAACCCAGCCATCCAACAACACAGCTAGCCAAGGCTTCTCTCTGGCTCCAAGCACTTGTCTGCCAGCAAGAGGAATGCAGAAAGGGAGGTATGTCAGTCTTCTTGCTAGCTGTCTCCTTGTTAGATGTGTCTTTGGAAGGCTGGGGTAGTGTCCAACCAAGTAGCTAGCCTTCCACAGTACACAGTAAGAGAGAACTAAGTACTAAGTGTATGCACTTTGTCTCCTGGATGAAATAACTCTGTTATAAAAAAAAGAAATTATACTTCTTCTTTATGGAACAAAAAAAAACCTATTTAGCTACCTTCTGTTATTTTCTGTTAGGATTGATATTTGTATTTATACACAATACGTTAAGAAATGTCAGCATTGCCATGCATTCAAATGTTGTACATCTTTCACTCTCCCAGAATAACAATTTCTGCTTACTCATATACTTTTGAACCCAATCTATCATGAAAAATATCAGATCTACAACAGACTAGCTCTAACTCTAGATAATTATCTGCACACTAGAAAATGCACTTTGAAGTTGTGCGCCAGGCATCTTAAGTGACATTTAAATTGTTATTACATCACTGTACATTTTTATAAATCGTATATTCATCCTGACTTTCTTATGTAAAAATGCAGGCAGAAAGATTGCCGAGACAAGTCCCTGACTTGTTCTAAGATGTCTTACTTGTCCAACTCCATGAACAATGAGAGAAATGTGAAATAAAGTGCATCTCTACACATATAAGTCATTTCATCCAATCTGAAACCTTAAATTTGTGTCTGAGTCAAGCTTAATGGAAAGAGCTTGGATGGAATCTCGAAAATGATTTATTACAGTAAACATAAAAAGGGACACAATTTGATTACAGATAGCCAAGTACAGCTTTGACGTCTTATCAGAAGGTAATTACTGTTTTCACTTCCACCAGAAATTCAAAAAAGCAAATGCTATATTATGCATTAAGGGGCTTTGGGCAGAGCCATTTAAATGCTTCCATTATGTCCCTGTGGTCAACTGTACATTATTAAAAATATATGGCTTGTTTTAAAGTACATTTTAGTTTTTTTTTTTGTTTTTTTTTTTAAAGTATAAGTCCACTCTAATGCCGCGTACACATGATCGGAATTCTCGTCGGAAAAGCTTTGATGGTTTTCTTATCGGAATTCCAACGGAATTCCACTCAAACTGCCTTGCCTACACACGGTCACACCAAATTCTGACCGCCAAGAACGCCTAGAAAAAGGAAGTTCAATACCTAGTAGCCACTAGCTTCCATCTCGTAGTTGAATCTGAGCATGCGTAAGTTTTTGCACGTCGGAATTGCATACACATGATTGGAATTTCCAATAGAAAGTTTTTCCATCGGGAAAATTGAGAACGTGCTATCAAATTTTTGCTGCAAATTCTGAATTTTTGCTGCAAATTCGGAATTCAGCCAGCTAAATTCCGATGGAGCATACGCACGGTCGCATTTTCCAATGAAAAGCTCTCATCTGTCCTTTGCTGGCCGAAATTCCGAACGTGTGTACGCAGCATAAAACTAAAATCCCTGCATCTATAGACATCCACAATCTAACACTAACCTATCTAACCCGGTAAAGAAGAAATCAGTATACATAACTTTTTTTAAGTCGATCCAACTCGATCCTATGTTGAGCTGTCATCTGTGGCTTTGCCGTGTAGGCAGGTGCAAAGGACACAGCCTCTGCAGAGCTTCCGCTGCTGGATCGAAACGGCTTAAAAAAAGCATATGTATACTGATTTGTTCTTTATAGGGATAGATAGGTTAGTGTTAGATTGTGGATGTCTATAGATGCAGGGATTTTAGTTTTAGGGTGGACTTCTACTTTAAATTTATTAATAAGATGAAACTTCACCTTTACAAGGTATACATTGCCATATTATACAAAGTATTGCATGAACAGAACTATACATGTAACAGCTAGAGTTGAGTAGGATGTACACATGTTTTCTTTTTTCAAATGCAAAATGTAACTGGAAAATAAATTATTGCAACAGTAACCATTAGCTTGGTTATGCGGTGGTGAAAGATATACAAGTATACAATGGCTTACAATAAAAGAGATTCACTGTACTCATTTCATTGTGAGAGTGCTTTGACTTCATGCAAACAAACCAAAAAACTATTTGGGAAAGAGACTCAACTTATTACAGTTAAGATGGTAAGGCAATAGTTAACTGTTCACAGGAGTTAAATTGATATTAAAGTCTTGTTTATTTTTTGTTATTTAAAAAATAACAAACATATTGTAGTTGCATGCTCTGTGTAGTGGTTTTGCACAGAACAGACCAGATCCTCCTCTTCTTGAGTCCCTCTTCGGTGCTCATGGCCCCTCTCTCCTGCTGAGTGCCCCCATGGCAAGCAGCTTGCTATGGGGGCACCTGAGCCGAGCTGCTGCTCTGTGTTTCCATTCATGCTTGGCCCTGCCTCCCCTCTCTCCTCATTGGCTCATTGACTTTGATTGACAGAAGCAGGAGCCAATGGTGATTGCTGCTGTGTCTCAGCCAATGGAGAGGGAGAATGGCAGGCAGATGAGGCTCTCGTGCAACATCGCTGGATCTAGATGGGGCTCAAGTAAGTATTAGGGGGACAGAGGGGTTTGCTACACACAGATGCATTTAGATAAAAAAACTTCTGCCTTTGGAACCACTTGATAACAAAAGGCCTGCTTAACCAGATTTTGTCTAATTTTGCAGGGCAGCAGCTAGCTTTATGGTAAATCAATAGATAGGTAGCACTGTATTTAGTAATTGTTTCCATACATTCCTCATGCACACTGCATGTTTTTTTTTTGTTGCTTCTTTTTTTACTGCCTCTAAACGTTGCTGCATGTTGGCCTATGTGTCCATGCAGATGCAGAAGAAAAACCCACAATGCGTTTAAGCGTGCCTAAGTGCTAGGCACATTTAGCGCTTGAGGGATAATTCTTTCCAATGACCAGAATGTTCAAGTAATGATAGTCATAATAGATTTGTTTACAAGCGTCAAGCATTTTTTTCTGCCAAAACTCTGCTGTCAGGGAGAAATAAGGGTTCAGTGAATATCCAGCTTAAGATGATAGTTTTCCTGGTGTAAAAGAGGAGTTTTAAGGCCTTCATAGTTCTTACTAAGTCCATATCACCAACAAATTTGTGTTTTCCTTTGCTCCAAAATTCCCTATTCTTTGACTCTTTAATCAGACCTAAATTTTCTGCAGATTCAGTTGTAATTGGTAGCAGCCCGTAGCAGAGGTATTAGCTTATGATGAGATCATAAGCTAATAAATCCTTTCTCCTCTACCTCATGCTATATACTGTAAGGCAGTGGCAGCCTGTCCATCAGGGACGCCTGACCATTGTTTCCAGTGGGAGGTGTTTTTTTTTTTAAGCATGTGGTTAGAGTCAGAGGCTCTAATAGGCTTCAAAAAAGAGTGGGCTCAGGAAGCAGAGCACTGCACCCAAAGGCCACCGAGTTGTGTGACAATAGCAAATGAAAATTTGCTATTTTCACACTAAATCTCCTCCCCCCCAAACAGGAAGCAGGTTGTGAGACCCGTTTTCCGATTGGCAGAAAGGAGAAACAACCTTATTGGCCAAGGGGGAGGAGGAGGAAGGAGACGTGTGGAGGGGAAGGCTGACCCAGCAGCCGCCACAATTGCTCAACCACAGCAGCTCCACTCCCTGGCTCGGACAGGGGAGGGAGGAGGACAGGAGACTGGAGTCATCCTGGGCAGGCAGGACATCTCCCTTCTTAGGTAAGGAGGCTGTCCGCCTCCCGCGCGCGGGGGGGGGGGGGGTGTTGGTTGCACTTTGGTGTGGTGTTGTTTTCCCCACAATAATCTTTTCGAGGGGGGGGAGTCATTGGTTTGTCAGGGGTCAGGTTTTAAGATGGACTGTTAGGACACCAGAGAAATACTATAATGGTTCTTCTTATTATCTGTACTACCAGGATCTACAAACATTGGGTTGATTTACTAAAACTGGAGAGTGCAGAATCTGGTGCAGCTCTGCATCGAAACCAATCATCTTCCAGGTCTTTTTGTGGAAGCTTAATTCAACAAGCTGAAGTTAGATGCTGATTGGCTACCATGTACAGCTGCTCCAGATTTTGCACTTTCTGGTTTTAGTAAAATATCCCCCATTGTTTTAAAAATACAGAGTACATGTATCCACTCATATGGTTTTATGTGAACTTTTTGGTAAGCGTAGAAAGCAAAGAAACTTGGAGCTCACACCAGCGGCAGCCTTTATATCTTCCTGAAAACTGCATTACTTGTAATACAGCCTGTAATAAGGGAAAATCCCCCCAAAGTGAGAAGAAATCCCACCTTTCACATTTGACCGCAAAACAGGTGCTCCATTGAGAGACATTACCTCTCCATCTGTTCCAGTTACAATTTATAAATTTCTCCTTACCTAATTAAAATGCATTTCTTATAATCACTGATGTAAAGACAGAGGTGCTGTGCCACACTTTTTTTTTCTATTACCATAAGATCAACAAACATGGACATATGTTGCTGATCACAGAAGCATTTTGTTAGGGTAGGAGAATAAACAGAAGACTGGGCAGTTTTAGAAGTTGGATGAGATGAGCCTCCAGGGAACAATGAGGAAGCCCTTAGTCATGAAGGTGAAAGATGTTGAATTCATGAAATAGCATCACAGTAGGGGAGGCTGGAGGCCAGTGACACCGTAATTGAATACTATGGATATATATGTAAAAACTGAAAAGTAGTAAGACAAAAAAATATCTCATAGTAAAGCTCAGGCCTCCAATACAACTGTGAAAAAGGAGTGCCATAACAATTTGTATCTATAACAGCACCTTCTTTACAGTTTACACAAGATTTAACATTTGAGCATGTAAAACTCACCCAGCTAATGAACATGATCACTGCCAGTAGGCATTTTAAAGGATCTGAAAGTACTGTCTCCCATTAACAAAAAATACTTTGACAAATTAGGAGACAGACTGGGTTTGGTCAAGATTCTGAAAATTGTCCAGCCCTTAGGGTTCTGATAGATACAGGAGTGCTAACATTGATGATCCCCTTGCCCTTTGGCAACTACTGGGCAGAAGTACTCTATGAAGAGGAACATTCGGCCTTGTCATACCTCCCCCTCACTATAAGTCTGAGTGTGGTGGAGGGTGTGCCCCCCCCACTCAGGTCTCAGATTACACTGAGCACTCCTCTTTATGCTGTGCATTGTGTGACATCAGATCTTCACTGCCCCCCTCCCCTTTCTACTGCTGAGAAATTGAGAGCACTGCAGATAAACATGTACGATTTATGTAGAGGGGTTTTATTATTCTCTGTTTATCACTGGGGCTAGTCATTTCGGTGAGTATTTGTAAAGGTTTACAACCACTTTCATTATTTTCTGGTGAATCAAGAATAAATCAGAAATATACTCCTTGAACAAAGTCAGATAATCCACAAGTCAACCTAGGCAGGAACCCAAGGCTCAGTGGATGTTCAGAGGGTTCAACTTCTGCAGCAAACCATGGGAATAGTGTAATTGGCCAAAATGCATGTCAATTACCATGGGAGGATGACTTGTTGGGCCGATGATTTCTGATAGAGCAGACAATGCCAGTTCAGTCAATGAAAACAGTGCAGATTGTGGAGGTGGATAAGAAGTGCCAAGTGTTACCAGAGAATTATGAAAACTTCAGCTGGTTGAGGAACAACAATCACTTTATTAGTGTATGATATAAAACATAGACAACCCCCTTTTGGGGAGAATGGGGACTCTCCCTTGTTCTTCAGGGCTTTAGCATTGTTAGATCTGTTGGTCTGCGGTCTGTGTACTAATTTGATAATGGTGTTCTGGAGTGCCTATTGTCCCTGCAGTGGCAAAAATCAGTGCTTGCCGTGGCGATTTGTTTGCCAGTACATGCACAACAGGGACTCTGCTGTTGGACTCAGCTGCTGCTGACTTGACTAGAGTGCCGTATCTGCCTTGCAAATTAATTCAGGGCCGATTCACACCACACCACAAATTGCACTCCAGATCTAGTCCTGGTGCATTTCTGCATGCATGATTTTAATGTGTTTTTGGTGCATTCTGGTGCATTTTTGATGCGTCTCCGGATGCATTACAGTTGCTTTTTTTCTTCTTTTTTATGTCCCCCCACTATATTAGGGTCCAATTTTTGATGCATTCTCAGCTCGTTGTAGTGTTGTACGTCACTGCATTCTTGGCGGTCGAAAGTTCAGAGAATTTTTGTGTGACCGTGTGTATGCAAGGCAAGCTTGAGCGGAATTCCGTCGGAAAAACCATCCAAGTTTTTTCTGACGGAATTTCTGATCGTGTGTATGGGGCATTACTCTTCTTTTCTGTTGCTTCCTTATTTACTTTATTTTTCATTATTTATAGCCAGAAGCCCATGTGTGGAGCTTGTTATTGTTTTCTGGACACACTTTCTGGATACATTTTTCTGCCCTTTTTCTCAAAATAATTTTTATATAGATATATTCTTTAAATTAGTTTTGGTCGTTGAGAAGATTCTCACACTTTATTCCAAATATGAACAAATCTCAGGTCTTGTATGATATTTGCTACATGGTGATGTCTGAAATATTGTTTTGCCTATCATACCTTCTAGGCTTTGATCATTCAGAGCTATATGGTTTGTTATTACCCCATAGACGTGGTGCTGAGGCATCCTCACCTGGTTACTTTTTGTCTTTGTTTGAAGCTACTAGCTACACCATTTAAGCGACCTAATTGTCTGAGGTATGAGTGTTATTCTCCCCAAGTTACTGTTCGCCACTGGCTTTGGCGTCTGTTCGCTGTTTTGTTCAATAAAAATATCGTGAAAGAAACTGTAAGATCCCTAGACAGGCAAAATAGGTCTGTAATAAACAAGCAATTTAACAAGAGGTTACAAGGCCAGCAGAATGCAGATTAGGTCTCCCTGGAAATCAAGAACTTTTGCCCAGTATAAACAAATATTGGTTTTATTTAATTCACTCCCTGACTGCTACAGCTCTGAGAGTCTTTTGACTTGGCATATAGTAGAAAATGATATCAAAATTCTGATAAAAGCATATCTATATGTATTTATACAACCAGCCAAAGAATAACAATGACCGCGGGTAAAAAACACATACATAACCTCAACAATGGCCTTCACAGTAAGAAAAATAGAGAATCAGAGAAATAATTATTCCAAATTACCCTGTAATGCTCTCATCGTTTAGTGTTTTTCTAGCTCAAATGTATAAAATAAATCAGGCGCAGAAAAAAAGGTCATTTGTTTCATTTTAAGACAGCAGGCTAATCTGGACCAAACCCAATCTGTCCCACACAGTTAACATATCAAATATTTATGACATACCAAGTATTGGACATTAATTATACCATTCAGTTTTTCACACTTTATGTGGATCACGTCAATAGGCTGGTTTGGTTTTGGCTTATGTCAGGGTTATTACTCCAGCATATTAAATTCACTTGACAGTTTCTAAATATGCAAGTGACTTCTGTTTCAAGTCAACCTGATAAGATTACAGTGAAAGGCTAAATGGAAACCATTACAAACACTGAAGCCTTTTCCTGTTCCAAGTCCATCAAATACAATCAAATGCTACTGCTGACCCACCAAAATTAAGCTGTTTGATGTTAAAGGGTATGTAAAACCTAACAATAAACTCTAATTTTCTCCCTTTTCATTTGAAAGCGTTTTATCATATCTGTTTGATGAGTGCCAAAAAATACTGGACTTAAGCCTTACCTTTTTCCTATACCTGTAACAAGTCATCCTCTATGTTAACATTAATTATTCTCAATTCCCTGCTAACTTGCATATCCACAATATAACAGTCATCAATGACCTTTCCATAGGTGGTTGCAGCCTATTACACCCCTGCTGGCCACTGGGTGCTGCAAACTTTGGTGGGGCAATCTGCTCATCAGTTGCTTGATTATACTATTATGCCACGTACACACGATCAGAATTTCCGACAACAAATGTTTGATGTGAGCTTGTTGTCGGAAATTCCGACCGTGTGTATGCTCCATTGGACATTTGCTGTCGGACTTTCCGACAACAAATGTTTGAGAGCAGTTTCTCAAATTCCGAGCAAATTCTGAGCGCTTGTACACAAATTCCAATGCACAAAAGTCCACGCATGCTCGGAATCAAGCAGAAGAGGCTCACTGGCTATTGAACTTCAGTTTTCTCGGCTCATGTTATGTGTTGTACGTCACCACATTCTTGCCGGTTGGAATTTCTGACAACATTTGTGTGGCCGTGTGTATGCAAGACAAGTTTGAGCCAACATCGGTCAGAAAAAAATCCACGATTTGGTTGTCGGAATGTCCAATTGTCTGTACGTGGCATTAGAGTGTAATAAAACAACTAATTAGCAAACTACACAGATAACATCTGCAGCACCTAATAGATATCAGGGATGTATGTCTTAGGTTTCTTTCAAACTGGGGCACTTTGCAGGCAATACAGCCTGAGGGATTTCATACTGGAGCAGTGTGCTTGCAGGACATTAAAAAAACTCCTATAAACAGCATCTTTGGATCGGTGAACTTCACCTCCTTCACCGCTCCTGTTCATTGAAACAATGGGGCACCGTGGCTATACTGCTGGAAAAGCGCTGCCATTTTAACCCTTTTTTGACTGCTAGTGGGGATTAAAACTGCCACGCTAGCAGCCGAATAATGCTGCTAAAACAACGGTGTGAAAGGGACCCCAGTGTGAAAGAGGCCTAAATGGATACCAGGGATGTGTTTTTTTTTTATATAAAACATGAGGGAGGAGGCTGTGCCATATAGAGGAGCCTGCTGGCCCTCCCACTAAAACAAACTTATCAGCGGCGACCGGTCCATAAGGGGCACAGGGACGCCGCCCCTTAATCTCTATGCGCCGGCCCATAATTTCCATGTGTCAGGGTGCATAGATTTCTATGAGTTTTTTTTTTATAAGCTCATTATTAAAGCCACACCCCCTAAAAAATGGGTCTCCAAAGAGGCATGGTTTTAAAAAAAACTATTCAATTCAAA
Organism: Lithobates pipiens; assembly: GCF_037356315.1. Taxonomy (NCBI): domain Eukaryota; kingdom Metazoa; phylum Chordata; class Amphibia; order Anura; family Ranidae; genus Lithobates; species Lithobates pipiens. The sequence continues at coordinate 87,500,952 of NW_027507748.1, forward strand.
CATTTTATTTTCATGTTGATTAGGAGTGGGGGGGGGGGATTTGACGATATTATATGCATGCATTACATTTCACCTTTAATCCTGCATGAAACTTTGTGATAACTCCCTGTGCTCCCTGCTTCTTCCCATTGGTTACACTGTTCCCAGCTATCTACAGGCATACCCCACTTTTAAGTATACAGTGGAGTTTATTTACTAAAGCTGGAAAGTGCAAAATCAGTCTCACTTCTGCATAGAAACCAATGAGCTTCCAGGTTTTATTACCAAAGCTTAATTAAACAAGCTGGGGTTAGAATCTCATTGGTTTCTATGCAGAAGGGAGCCTGATTTTGCACTTTCCAGCTTTAGTAAATAAACCCCATTGTGTACTTAAAAGTGGGGTATGCCTGTATGTTAGTGAAGAGGAGAGTAAGAGGAATTCTTTAGTTCTGTCCTTGGGTGACAAAGTTTCTTCACCAACTGCACAGTAAACAAATGGTATCACCCTAGGACCAAGAAGAATGTTACTTGGATCACCAGCCTGAAAATAATACTAATGCAGGCTCATACAAGGACTTGTAAGCTGCAATATATTAAATGTTTGTTCTTGGGTTTAGATGCAATTTAAAGGGCCAGTAAACCTAAATCCATGTTTTACTTAAATAAAATCACATCCACCAACTGTCCCACAATTGATCTCATAAGCAGGATGAGCAATTTAAAAGGTTTTGTCAAAAAAGACGACTAGTTGGCTTAGACCTGGGTGGGGTTAGAGTGGATAGGAGAAAAAGCTATGTTGAGCCATGTTTTTTTTTATATTTTGATCTTGTCAGAATTATTTTTTCTATTATTGTAATAATATTCTCAATTAAACAATTTGAAGAAATCAAGAAATCATCACAATTGCATGTGTTGAATTTATTTGGTGACAGATGTATCCACAAACAGATGACCCCCTGCCAAAACGTATGGCTTTTAATTGTGAATTTTACTAACAGTGAGTTAATAGAAGGTACAGTAATTGGCATCTAATATTTACTGGTCTTTTAATATTGTCTCTAAAGTACGGTAAGTGCAAATAAGGTTAAAATACAGGTGCGCTTGAATTTACATGTACAAGTGGTATGGAGAGCACTTGTGTATTACTCATGTGCTTTGTAGGTGAATTCAATTAAAATTCTTTTGCAAACAAAGATAAATCTATTTCTGTATGCATGAACATATTTTCTTAAGAGAAATGGATATCGTGACATTTTTCGATTTGCTCTTTTCTTGTGTTTCATAATTAGGTTATTTAACATCCAGTATAACTGAAAGTGCACCTGTACTTAAAGTGGAACTTCAGTCATTTTTTTCATCTTTCAATCTATTAAATCTTCTGCCCTTGTAGTTTAAATTCTGACAACAAATACCTTATACAGCCCACTCCTGTTTTTTCTCTGGTAAAAAGCCTAGGATTATGACATCATGCACAGCTCTCTCTTCCTCTCCTGATAGTTTGCCAGGAAGGGAGGGGGGTGAGTCATAAGAGGACCAATGTGAGCTTCAGAGCTGAAGGTGTGCCTCTGTATGTCTGTGTAAATCCATTAAGTGAACAGGCAGCAGCTTCAGCTGCCCACAGTTAAAATGGCTGCAGCCAGACTCAGTGGAGGGCGAGTTCTGAAGCATATTTGGCAAGTAGAGAACCACAGTATAAATAAAATAATATGGAACGTGTTTGGAGGGAAGCTTCAGAATGGCAAAGATGTTTTTATTACAAGTTATGTGAACAGACTGCAGTTCCTCTTTAAGTTATGGCAAACATTCTGCCTGCAAAGAATAAGGGCAAGTACCTAGTAGTTGACACATTTGTATGGCTGCACAGTTCTTCATAAGCCCTGAAAAACGAGGAAGGCTTTTTTGAGCTGGTTTTGACAGGTATCCGCTCCCACTTTCTGCTTAGTCCCCCACAGCAAACTCAGCTGGAAGTTCAGCTCTTGCTGTAGCTGGCCCATTGAGAAAGTGCAATGCAATTTGCGCATTTGAAGTAGGAAACCGGCAGTGCCGATTTCCCTTTCCCCTAGATGATAGCCCACACACGAGAGCCAATTCAAGAATGGGCTTAAGGGGAGGACACCATAGGATCCCTTTACAGGTAAGTACCCTAATAGTAAAAGTAAGCAGCTACAGTATTTGTAGCTGCTAACTTTTCATTTGTTGGTGGAGCTCCACTTTAAGTACAATGTTGGTACAACCAAGAATTAAAAATAATAATAACAGATATATACCAATAGACCAGTGATATGCAATTAGCGGACCTCCAGCTGTTGCAAAACTACAAGTCCCATCATGCCTCCTTCTCTGGGTTTCATGATTGTGGCTATCAGAGTCTTGCTATACCTCATGGGACTTGTAGTTCTGCAACAGCTGGAGGTCCGCTAATTGCATATCCCTGCAATAGACCAAGTATGAAAATATTCCTGCACATTACTTCTTGTGCCCAAGAAGTCCTTAAACTGAGAACACCCTGCATAAAATCCTTGATTTTGGCTCCGGCATTCTCTACCTAATGTCCAACAACACAATGTGACATTCTCAGCCATTAACCATGAGTAGACCACATTTATTAGCCTTGTTTGTGCACAACTGTTAACAGCTTCTTAAATAACAATAACACCTTCCAAAAATGTGCAATGAGATACTATAATAAAAAAAAAAAAATAGATTTCTTCTAAAAGGCAAGACATTAGGTTTTAAATAAAATGTTAAGTAAATGTAAAAAAAAAAAAAAAATGCATAAAATTCGAGGTTTCAGGATAGTCAATGCTTTTCTCCAATCCAGCCCTGGAATGTGAGTAGGCCCTCAATGTCCTCAAAAGCAATGCAGCTGGGAAGGGGAGGGAGCACCCACAGAACCAGCCAAGAAGAGGGATTTTTAGGGATCAGCTGTCCACCCCAGAAAAAAGCCTACAGGTTCAAGGAATAAGGTCATTCTTTTTCTTAATGGCATTTGCCTGTCAGTAAAAATGCCTCAGCCAGGGAAGCAGAGGGGAAGATGGGGGCTACGTCAGAACAGAGAAATGCTAAGGTTAGAAACCTTTTGAAAAACAAGAAAAAAATCTCCAATTGTTGAAAAAGAAGGGAGGGGCCAGTAAGAAAAACGTTTTCCCCATTTTAATGGGTGAGATAGATAGGGAGAAAACAAGAGTTGAGTTTGAAAACAAGATAGACCTGGAGGACATTTGTACCATTTTGGTAACTCCGTCACTAGACTTCTTTTTCCTTTGCTTTTTCCCTTATCTTAACGTAGGGATTTATTTTAGAAAAAAAATAAGAGAATAAAAAAAGATCAAAAAAATTCACTAAAACACAATTAAACAAAGCAGATATTTTCCATCCAACACATAAAGGAATGTAGATATTGTCACTTACTGGCAACTTCAAGTGATGCATTGCGACTCACTGTCTCCCCAAGATAATTCCGAGCCACACAGACGTAGACCCCTTCGTCCGGTCTGCTCTTGCGTCCATGGACGATTCGTAAAAAAAATAGAGATCCAGACGGCAGCAGCATTCGATGGGAGCGAGGGTCATCTTTATCTGTTTCTACTTTTTCCCCCCCTTTATACCACTCGATGGAAGGCGCTGGTCTTCCCTCTGCTTTACAGTTTAATGTGGCAGGTTCACCTTTGGAAACGATGAGATCCGAGGGATGTTCCACTATGCGAGGAGGGAAATCTTCTTGTCGAAGACGTGAACCTAATGAGTTATAAAAAGAAAAAAAAATTACAGTAATTGACAGATTAAAGGATTATGGACAGATGATGGGTGATGGGAAAAGTGTGCCTAAAAAGAGATGCTATCCATTTAAAAGGTGAACAGTTGGCACATACAGACTGTGTTAAATAATTCACAATTCACCTGTCATATAAGTGCATTAACAATAGACATAATCCTATAGAATATACCAAAATAGACACAAGGTAAGATACACAGCTGGTGTTTGTTGGGCTACCCAGGTAATGAGATATGCTCCATAATGGACTGCTGAGTGTAAAATAACTATATAGTGGACTAAAAGCAGCGTTTTCAGAAACAAAAAAACAAGGTATTTATTTAATAATTGTGTAAAACAGCAGAGGATTGTCGAAACCTGTGTCAACCAATCAGATTTCAGTAGCTTAACATCTGCAAACTAATTTAAGGTGATTTCTGGCTTACTGAACAGTGCTGTTGTTTCTAGGGTATTATTATGTAACCTCAAAAATGTGACAACAAAACAGTAAATTGCAGTGTTCAGTTCAACATTCCAAGGCAACCAATCAGAATTAAAGTGAAAAGCCTGCCAAAACTTTTTTTCGTTTTCTGTTCAAACAGCATTTGGAAGAGTTACAACTTCTATTAGGTTTTCACTACTATATGCGTCCCTGGTAATGTCAGCCAAATAGAAGTATACATAGCTGAAACATATAACGTATATTGGGAGTGCCAGCACTTAAAGTGGAAGTAAACTCTCCTATCGCTTTCAGCCAAGGAAGCTGCCATCTTGGCCTTTGTTTAATCTTCAACTGTCATGATGCTGCACATGTGATCAGTTATGACGCCAGCCATTGGATGGTTTGACAGTTTGGTTGAGAGCACAACGAAAGTGATAGTTAGCATTTCCAGCATGCCGGGAATGTAACTGTTTTTTAAACTATTAAATTGATGGGTTTGCTTCCACTTTAAAGGAGAAGTCCAGCCTGAGATTTTTAGGAGTGCAGTTCATTTTGCACTCCTGTGACCTGTTTTCAGCAGAGTGCGGTCTGAAGTCCATTCTCCGCTGATGTCACTGCCAACAGTTGAGGCACCTCGTCATCCCGACTTCAGGAGTGTGGATCCACCAGGTGCCTGGACTCAGCCTCTCAGTGAGGCGCTCCCCGCCCCTCCGCAGCTCAGCGCTCCAATGAGCATGGAGGATCAGAGCAGGAGAGATGTTGACTGACAAGCAGCAGCTCTCGGGGAAGTGAGAGAGCCGAGCCATTGGCAGTGTTCGGTGGCTCGGTTCTCAGTGAAGAGACAGCGGGGGAGAGATGCAGCATTGGTCTGATGCTGCATCCACCTAGGTAAGTATGAATAGGCAAAAAAATATACTTTTCTTTTAATCAGATCATGCGGTTCTGCATGCTTAGTGTCACTGCTCCCCCTCCTCCGCTCTTTGATCAGTGTGATGCCCATCCCCAAATCCTCTCCCCATACATGACTTTTTTAAATGTTGACTATCACCCTCTTCCCACCACCCCCACAACTATGAGCTTGCAGAGTAAATATTCCAACTGAAGGCCTAATTGATATTAAAGTTTCAATTTTTTTTAACCACTTCAGCCCCCGGAAGAATTTACCCCCTTCTTGACCAGAGCACTTTTTGCGATTCGGCACTGTGTCGCGCAGTCGTGCGACATGGCTCCCAAACAAAATTGCCGTCCTTTTTTTCCCACAAATAGAGCTTTCTTTTGGTGGTATTTGATCCCCTCTGTGGTTTTTATTTTTTGCGCTATAAACAAAAAAATATCGATAATTTTAAAAAAAAATACATTATTTTTTACTTTTTGCTATAATAAATATCCCCCAAAAATATATTAAAAAACATTTTTTTCCTCAGTTTATGCCGATACGTATTCTTCTACACATTTTTGTTAAAAAAACAAAACAAAACGCAATAAATGTTTATTGATTGGTTTGCGCAAAAGTTATAGCGTCTACAAAATAGGGATAGTTTTATGGCATTTTTATCGATAATCTTATTTTTTCTAGTAATGGCGGCCATCAGCTATTTTTATCATGACTACGACATTATGGTGGACACATCAGATAATTTTGACACATTTTTGGGACCATTGGCATTAATACAGCGATCAATGCTAAAAAATTGCATTGATTACTGTAAAAATGGCACTGGCAGTGAATGGGTTAACCACTAGGTGGCGCTGTAGGGGTAAAGTATGTCCTAGGGAGTGATTCTAACTGTGTGTGGGGGGGGGGGGGGGGGCTGTGTGTGACATGTCAGTGATCACCACTCCCGATTACAGGGAGAGCTGATCAGTGACAGTGTCACTAGGGAGAACGGAGAGACGCTTGTTTACATTATCATCTCCCCATTCTTCCTCACCGTGAGACGATCGCGGGTATCCCCACAGACATCGGTTCCACAGGATCCATGCTCACGGTCATGGAGCTGCCAGTGGGCGTGAGTGCGCCTGCAAGCCACCTCCTAAAGGGCAACATACAGGTACGTTAATCTGCCTATACGTGCCCTTCTGACGCAGTATATCTGCATGAGGCAGTCAGAAAGCGGCTAATTAAAATATTAAACATGTTATACTTACCTGCTCTGTGCACAGAGCAGCCTCAATCCTCTTCTTCTGGTGTCCCCCACCAGTGCTCCTGACTCCTCCTCTGTGGCAAGTGCTCCCACAAAAAGCCACTCTATGGGGGCACTCATGTGAGCTCACTCCTGAGTCATACTGTCTGCAGCTATTGACACAGACAGTGCAGTTTGGCCCCGCTACCTCATCACAGCACTTGATTGACAGCAGTGGAAGCTAGTGGTTTGTACTGCTATTAATCTACCCAGTGAGGAGGGAGCGAGCTGCTGCTCTTGTGCACAGTGCTAAATTAGGATCAGGCTCAGGTAGGTATGGGGGGGGGGGGTGGGATCCTGCAGTGCAGAATGTTTTTTTTTTACACTAATGCATAGAATGCCTTAAAGTGGTTGTAAAGGCACACATTTTTTTACCTCCATGCATTCAATGCATGAAGGCAAAAAAACATCTGTCTGCTGGATCAAGAGGGGGGCTCAGGTATGTATGGAGGGGCTGCTGCAATGTCCACGAAAGACCCTTGCCTCTCTGGGGACTCACACCCCAGATTGGCTTTAGGCAGCAGCGAGAGCCATTGGCTCCTGCTGCTATCAATCACAGACAGTTAGCCAATCAGAAAATTAAGGGGCGGGGCTCAGACATGTCTCTATGTGTGAAGCCGTATTAAACCCAAAACCAAAAATGTAATATATTGCTGCTTATCAATTCAAATGTGGTGACTGCATTCGTTTTCATTTCTTAGGCCTCTCTCTCTCTCTCTCTCTCTCTTTTTTCTCCTCTATTGTCACCTGGTGATCTGGCCAGTAACACACCTCCTGTATTAGATAGCTGCATTAGACTAGCTGTGTATTAGACATCATCTTTGAAATGTAGACAAATGCATTCTGAAAAAAATAAATCTATAAAGTGTAATGGTGAAATTTGAGAGGATAGTATCAATATGAACAGTTCATATTATCTTATAATGAATAGTGATCTCGCCTTGTTTTGCCCGAGTGTAACAACATTAGAGAGAGTAACAAGCATGTCCATTACCGGCATCCTGGCTTTGCTTACTGTAACCTGACCTTCGATTTAGAACCTCGGAAAATTGCTAGAAGCCGAACAGGACAAAAGATCTAAAACACCCTTGATTGGCAGATTCTGCGCATTAGTAGGAACACCAGTGACATGCTCGCCCAAGGGATGTAATGACCTTGACAACTGAATCCTAATCTTCCTCCTTATGTACTAGTTATTAAAAAACAATTCCATATGCATGCCAAGCTTGATTTTCAAGCCCTATTAAATGTGCATTTTGCTGAAAAGGAGACCATTTATTACTGGAATAATACCTAAACCCTGCAATCAACACCAATGCTATAATCTTCTTGTCAAAAGTTCTTTGCAGAGAAGAATATTTGTTGAAATAGGAATGTTCACCCATTAATTACGAGGGTTATCCAGTTCTTGGTCATATCATTTTATGTATCTTTTTGTTAAATAGTCTGCAGATCACTTTAGAACTTCCCCCCCAAAAGTACCCTCTTTGTATACACTTTGGCTAAAAAAAATTTTGGGGGATAGTGTAGGGAAGGGTTAGAAGCTCCGTTGGTTTTTTTATTTCTCATACACAAAGATGCATTTGGGTGTACACCTTAATGCCCTATACACAGGATAGGATTTTCTAACAAAATCCATAGGATTTTATATGACGGACGTTGGCTCAAACTTGTCTTGCCTACACACGGTCACACAAAGTTGGTCGGAAATTCCAACCATCAACTCAAGAATGTACGACGAGCCAAGGCAAATTAAGTTCAATAGCCAGTGCAGCTCTTCTGCTTGTTTCCGAGCATGCGTGCCGCTTTGTGTGTCGGAATTGTGTACACATGATGGGAATTTCCGACAACGGATTTTGTTGTCGGAAAATTTGAGAACCAGATCTCAAATTTTGTGTGAAGGAAATGAAAATGTGTGAGGAAAATGTGTGATGGAGCCTACACACAGTCAGAATTTACAACAACAAGGTCCTAGCGCACATTTTCCATCGGAAAATCCTATTGTGTGTACGGGGCATAATGCCCCGTACACACACGGCTGGACATTCCAACGACAAAATCTATCAGATTTTTTCTGACGGATTTTGGCCCAAACTTGTCTTGCATACACACGGTCGCACAAAGTTGTCAGAAAATCTGATCGGTCAGAACGAGGTGACGTATATCACGTACGACGGGACTATAAACAGGCCAGTAGCCAATAGCTTTCGTCTCGTAATTTATTCTGAGCATGCGTGGCACTTTGTGCGTTGGATTGGTCTACACACGATCGGAATTTAAACGATTGGATTTTGTTGTAGGAAAATACAGACGATTGGAATTTCCGACAACATGATCCGATCGCATATTTTCCATCGGACAGTCCGACTGTGTATGGGGCATAAGAATTCAGCATAGTTTTGTGCTCAGTTGTGTTCCTTTACACACAATAGAGTAAAGGAATACAGAGACCAGTTAAGTGGCAGGGTAGATTTGATTTAAATCAAGTCGATTGAAATCAGGATTTTAATCACTAGTAAAAAGACTTGATTTAAATAATAATTTTTAAAGAGCAACTGTCATCTCTGTCCTGCAGCGGCTCCTCCACTGACCCGCTGTTGACTCACCGACAGTCCTATAATGGGACTACTGGTGATGTGGCAGTGACACAACAAGGTGAGGGACATGGCGCCAGCAGGTGAGTGAATGCCCGCTAACAGGCGGTCATGATGGATCTGAAATGACTGGTGCTCTTTAAATGTGATTACTTATTCTTGCTGGTAGTTAGAATCATTATTATTTGCAAACAAAATTAAGGTTTTCTATTTAGAATAATAAACTGTCAGGTTAGTAAAACAGCGATATCAGAACTGATTCAATCATACAGTTTGTAGTGTACATTGATTTGCAAAACAATGGGATAAAGGAATATTTCTGAACTTTCTTTTATGTCATGGTTACTGTGAAATTGTGTGAATGCATCAATGCATTCAATGCAGTGCAGTACAATGCAGTTATCTCAGCTTGCAGAGCTTGGATTCATTAAATGAGTTTACCAAAAATGTAACTATTGCAGAATATATAGCCTCATGCTACATAACTAAGCTCCATTTCATGCTGAATAAACTAAATTATTAAAGTGGTTGTAAATCCTTACAACCAACTTTGACTTACAGGTAAGCCTAGATTAAGGCTTACCTGTAGGTCCAAGAAATATCTCCTAAACCTACACGGTTTAGGAGATATTTGCCGAAAGACAGGCACCGCTGTCAACGGCGATATATGCCGCGAGTGGCGGCTCCCGTGCGCATGCGCGGGAGTGACGTCATCGCAGCTTCGTCGAATGACAGCGGCGGAGCAGCGAGACCCACCAAGAAGATGGACGCTCCGGACTACAGGGGACAGCGGTGACATCGCTGGCTCACGTGTCAGGTAAGTGACACATAATGGACTACTATGCGATGCATCCATCAGGGTTTACTTCCTCTTTAATGTATCTTAAATAGAAAATGGAAAAGCCCTGTATGTGAACTGTTTATGTTCAGGGCTGATCACCCATTACTATTTGGATGTGTAGTTACGGGGGCCAGACATTAATATAAAAACAAAAGTGTAGAACTTTTGTTTTCATTTCTATCTGTGCCCCAAAATGGGGAGATTTTCTTTTACTTCCTCTCACTTCCTGTTCCCATGATATCCTGTGAAATTCATCAAGTTCAGCATGTACCAGACAGATTTCAATCAATGTGTGGCTGTTCCTGCTTGACAGAAGTTGACTGTTTGATTGACTTCTGTCAAAGGGACATGTTGGAAAACGTATGTTTCCACTGTTAAAAAACAAGGTCCTGGTGGGGGGGATTCCTACATCCATCTTGTTTGTGTGGAAGGAGGGATCTGTTCATTTTTTCGTTTAACCTGCTGGCGGTTGTTGGTTGCAATAGGACTTTAACAAATTGTTCAAAACAATTACAGTGGTACCTTGGATTATGAGCATATTTTGTTCTAGAAGAATGCTTGTAATCCAAAGCACTCATATATCAAAGCGAGTTTCCCCATAGGAGTCAATGGAAGCTCAGAATATTTGTTCCATAGTGAACTGGAAACACTCGGAGCCGCTCGGATGTACCTGGGGACACTGGGAGAAGCTCAGAGACACTCAAGCTTCAAGTGTCACTGGCGCCCCTCACACATCTGGCCAAATGCGGTACTGCACACCCCAGAGGCCTGAATTCTGCTCGTCTTGCAAGACAACGCTCGCAAACCAGGTCAGGATTTTTCAAAAATAATAGCTTGAATTGATAAACGCTTGTAAACTGCATTTCTCGCAATTCAAGGTATTACTGTATTTACAAGGTCCACTTAAAGAGACTGCCCCCCTGCCAGAACACACTGGCCAGTGCTGATCAGATGTCGATTGGCTGCTGATTTTCCAGCATGCCCGTTTGACAGAAGCTGGACGTTAGGCACTGGCCGAACGTCAGTACGTTTCTGTTGAACCAGCCAATATCCGTCTAGTGTGTACCAGTTTAGGGCAGCATTTGCAAGTCAACAGTGTATTTTTGCTTGTTTTTAGGCTTGAACATTTTTGTTTTAGTCAATGAAAAGTCATTTACTAGTAGGAATAGATAGTTGTTAGATGTGAAATTGCACACAAATGCGCATTACACATGTTTTTCAGCAACTTCCACCTAAACTTTTTTTTGCTCGTAGCAACCAATGAGATATTTCATTTTCTCAGTGATATACTGGAAACAAGTTTTTGTTAGATAAGGTTAGCAAATATTACATAGTAATCTTTACTGCCTAAGTCCTTTTCTTTCTGTACACATACAATGGCTACTTTGTTTCTTTTTGACATTAATTGCTGACAAGGTGTGTCATATTGACTAGACGATAAGCACACATAATAAGAAAAAAAGAAAAGTGCCTCGGGCCAAATATAGGAAGTTCACACTGGATGAAAAGTTCACCATTAAAAGGTGGCCATAGATGGATCAAAAATCATCCAGTTGAGCAGGGACCAGCTGAATTATGATCCATATGCGGCCATTGCAGTTGAACATTACTGCATCGTCAACCATTGTACGAGATACAGCAATGTGTGTTTTGCGGTGACATGCATTTTGCATGTCACCTCAACCCACAATGGTCCTGCATTTCATTCACCATAGCACAATTGTGAATCATCTATGCATTGTGGTACACTGAGAACAAAAGTACAGGTGCTTTAGGGCCCATTCACACCATGTGTGTTGGGCAACACCGGTGTGAACAGGCCTTAAAGTGCAGATACTTTAGACCAGTGTTGCCCAATGCAGTCCCAATGCATAGACAATGCTGCCCAGAAAGCAAGTAATTGTGCTGCAAGTTACTTGCTAAGCTATTGCTGAACTTGCCAGGCATCACAAGGTTGTTGCACAATTGCAGTAAGTTTGCATTGCATGACCCCAGATCAACTTTCTTTGAAAACATTTTGCAAGTCTGCTGCAAGTTCTGGTTCAGATATGTTGTGCAATAGTCATCCCACCACAGGTGGCACTGTGGCTGAATTTTCATGCTGTAGACTTTCAGAGATCTTGCTGTAGACTCACCACTGCAACGTTGCTCTTGCTAGAGACTTGCCATGCAAATTTGCTACAAATTGGAAAAGTATCAACTATACTGTAACTTGTGCTTCGAGTCCTCTATAAGTGTACAACTTGCCAGTGAAAATGTGCAGCAAGTTAACTTACAATTCAACACTGCCACACATTAGTGGCAAGTTGTCCTTGCTATCTGGGTATATGCCTTAGGTCCAAAAAGTTCATTTTACACCATGTCAGGCAGGCAATGGATACAAGTTCTTTTGTGATTGTAGTAGCGCAATCAAGCTGCCAATTGCAAATTAAGGAAGACAATGAGATGCTTATTGCTGCTATAGCTAAAAGACAACGCAACGTGGTTTATTTGCTAAAGCTGGAGAGTGCAAAATCAGGCTCACTTCTGCATGTAAACCAATCAGCTTCTAACCCCAGCTTGTTCAATTAAGCTTTGGCAATAAAATCTGGAAGCCGATTGGTTTCTATGCAGAAGTGAGCCTGATTACAGGCATACCCCACCTTTAAGTACACAATGAGGTTTATTTACTAAAGCTGGAAAGGGCAAAATCAGGATCACTTCTGCATAGAAACCAATGAGCTTCTAATCTCAGCTTGTGCAATTAAGCTTTGGTAATAAAAACCGGAAGCTGGTTTCTATGCAGAAGTGAGCCTGATTTTGCACTTTCCAGCTTTAGTAAATGAACCCCAATATGTACTTAAAGTGGGGTATGCCTGTATGTACTCTCTAGACTTAGTAAATAACCCTCAATGTCTTTATAAAAAATCTCATCTTGTATAAAAGAACTGCAATATGATGGAACAACTGTGGGAAGAGGTCACAAAGGACTATGTTTCCTCCAGCATCTCAACATCAGAGTTGGATCCATACCAATAAAAAAATGCATATATGCACAAACACCGCCATGGGGCACATGTACTAAAACTGTAAAGTGCAAAATGGGGTGTGGCTGTACATGATGGCCAATCATCTTCTAACATCAGCTTGCTCAATTGAGCTTTGGCAATGAAACCTGGAAGCTGATTGGTTTCTATGCAGAGCTGCACCAGATTTTGCACCCTCCAGTTATAGTAAATCCCAGCGAATGAAATTCCACCAAGAGATCCCACAATATGAAAAGGAAGTACAACCTTTGACCTTCAACTTTTGTTTATTATGTGAAAACAATGCTTGGTAAAATAATTTTCTAGCTCATATAAGCACAAATCCATAGAAATTATTTTAATCACCCAAACACCCATGTGCATCCACCCTAACAGAGCCCTGGATAGCGGTAAACATCCGACAGGTTCTAATCCTTCATTCTATACACAAACGAATATGAAAAAAACAATGTTGGCTGGACATACACCTCAATAGAAAAGACCTGACTTGCATTGAAGACCAAACGCTACAAAATCAATGTTCTTGTGTATTTAGGAAAGGTCCTGCATATGTGTTGTGTGTGAGGATAAAAAAGTGCTTGTTTTCCTCATTAGTTGTGTTTTATTTTTCAAAAAATGTTCACAGGAAGAAAGTCGTCCTTTTTACAAATGTCTCCCTACACATCTCAGGGTACAGGGTTACAAAGTTCAGTAAAAGAAAACCAAAACCTTGCTTTGTTTCTTCCCATTAAGATGCCCAGCTGGGAAGCTTGTCTCTGGGTATTCATCAAAATGAATGCTGCAAATTAGGTGATACTCCTTATTCTCAGTTCTCGCTTTAATTGGACTATTTATTAAAAAAGCCATGGCTGCATAATACCAATCAGCAAAAAGGACAACGAGCAGAACAAAAAAAAAAAAAAAAGAACTGTACATTTTTTTTCATATAACAAGTAGCAGCCATGTATTTACTATGCAGAGGAAATTTAAGTTTCAACATCCACCTATTTATTTAGGACCTCAACTAATGGTCATTAAAAGCAACTATACTAAGAGGAATATGTTGTCATTGCTGAGCTATTTCTAAAAAATGCTAATTGCATGGCTGTCTCTGACGTTAGCAATGACCTGAAAAGAAATGCACATGAGGTATCCTAACATTACTTTTATTTTTTTGAATGATTCTTCTAGGTCAATGACTTTGAAAATGTTGGAGCAACAAATGGCCAAGCTGTTGGTGTTTTAAAAGGAGATCAACATTAGCAGTATTCATATCTCTCCCAGTACGTCCATAGAATATAAACAGCTGTACAGATTTGGCAAACAAAATGAGAACTGTAACATACGTCTAGCCAAACAAATACAAATAAAAAAATACTGACCAATGATTGCTATTTCCCCTAAGACGCTTGGATTTCTATAAACACTGTTATTTTGTTAGCCCTAACCATTACAAATAAAATATGTAAAAACCACTAAACATTTTTTTTGAAGGAAAATGAAGACTTTAACCAAAGTAATCAGTCGGACACTTGCTTTCATTACTACAGAATAGCCCCGTCATAGAGAAGAGTTCTGTTTGATTAAAGAATCTATGAAAAAGAAATTCGGACTTTTAAAATAAGAATTCTGAGGGCATTTATAAAACAGAATTGTGAGATTAAAAGTCAGAATTATTAGGTTAAAGTCAGAATTTTACGTTGAAAAGTCATGAAATATGTGATTTAAAGACAACTCTGAGTTGGAAAGTTAGAATTCTGAGAATAAAATTCTGACTATATTATCTCAGAATTCTGGCATAATGAAAACTCAGAATTCAGTGATTAAAGTGGTGTTCCACTGGAAAAAAAAAAGAAAAGAAAAAACATTTGTAAAAATATTATTCTTTTACTCACCTCTAAATGGCTGTTGCTAGTGGGTCCCTCATAGTCTGCCTCCTTCAGTGCCTGGGCTCCTGACGTCACTTCCCTTCGGTGCAGGAATGGCTCAGCTCTGCCCTCTTCCTCTTGTCAATCATCTGGGACACGTGACAGGTCCCAGATGATTGCGCGGGCATGCGCAGTGGGTGCCCGGCTGTGAAGCCACAGCCGGGTGCCCACAGTTACAATGCCGGTGCTGCCGAATGGAGGGGGAGACAAGTGGGGCTTCGATCCCCCACATCGATGGACCCTGGGACAGGTAAGTGTCCGATTATTAAAAGTCAGCAGCTGCAGTATTAGTAGCTGCTGACTTTTAATTATTTTTTTTTTTATAATGGGAACACCTCTTTAAAGTCAAAATTTTGAGATTAAAAGTCAGAATTCCTAGATTAAATTTCGAATTTTGGTCCTAAATTTACTTGATGATGGCCTCAATCCTCTGACATACATTTTTAAGGTTTCTTTTATAACTTTAGAAGCAATCTGATTGGTTGATCTGGGCAGTACCTATTTTGTCCAGTTTGTATATCAGGTTTCCCCAGATTAATTCAGAATCAACGCAACCGTTTTAAGCTCTTTTACAAACTAATATTTGAAAGTGGGCTAATGTCTAAGCAGCTACCTGATGCTGAACTTATATTTACTGTACTACAGAAGTTAGAATGGAAGTTTCATTCAAATTTCAGTGGTTGCAAGTTTGTACCTTTAGGTCAGGTAATAAACCCAGGGTCATTATGTCAAGACCTTAGCCTGTGCCTTTAAAAACATGTCAACACCAGCATCTCTGATCTTGCAGGTCCACTGTAGATAAACGCTTTACAATTAGTCATACTGCCTAACTGTCCAATAATGGTCATATTTATAAGTAAACACAGCACTCCTCCAATAATGAATGTTCAAAATGTAGCACCATGGTTTACATGACCACATTTGTTTGGGTATGTGGTTACTGTTTGCCAGCTTCAAGGTTTTTAATCCTTTGAACGCAACTTGCAATCTTGGGACCCCGGAAGCAAATTTTTCATAACGCAGTCCTTTCTCTAAACAGTTTACGCTAGACCCTACCTTAGCAAAAAAAAGAAAAATAGATTTTTATCATGGGGTATCCCTTTTGCATTAAAAGCAAAAATCATAGGGATATTAAGAATAAACAAATTTACATGTCAGTCACATGAACATAAATCAGCTGAAAGTGATTGTAAAGTCTTGTTTTATTTTTTGTTTTTTTTATTAACAAACATGTTATACCTGTTCTGTGCAATGGTTTTTAACAGAGTAACCCTGATCCTCCTCTTCTTAGGTCCCCTTCTGACGTTCCTGGCTTCTCCCCCGCCAAAGTTCCCCCATAGCAACCCACTCAGCTTTTATTCCCTCATTACTGCCTGTGATTGACAGCAGTGGCAACCTGACCGCTGCTGCTGTATCTGAGCCAATGAAGAGGGGGAGAGCCGAGAGAACATAGGCTCTCATGCACATCGCTTGATTGAGATCAGGCTCAGATATTTATTTAGGGGGGCTTCAGGGATAGCTGAATGCTGAAGGTTCTATGCAATAAGGTACAAATCTTCTGTCTTTAAAAACACTTAATTATTTAATCTTTTGTTATTCATTTAAATGTATTGATGATGTATTAATATTGTAATTATTAATTATTATGTATTGATTGTTTTATTTATATACATGCATTTACATATCTAAGTTATGTATTTATGGATCTTTAATTAAATGATTATTTATTAATAATCATTTAATTAGTATTACTTTAAATAATGTAATACCATGCCGCTAATTGTCTGCTTGCCTACATTTATTTGTCTTCTTCTCTGATTTTATTCTCAACTAATAAAATCACTATATAATAAAAAGCAGATCCACACAAGAATAGTTTTGGAGGAGAGAAATTCCCACACTGGCATTGCTAAATAAAGCTGCTGATAAAATGAACAACATCTGCCTGATTCACAAGAGTGTTGAATGAAGAGAGCTGTTGATTGAGGGGAATCTGTAGTAAGCGGGAACATTGAATGGCAAGCCTCAAGAATAATATCCATCACAAGCAGAAATGTAAACAATGTAACAATTGCCCATCTCTCAAAACGAAGCATTGTTTTACTGTATCAGACCATGTGCTGTATAAATAATTCATTAGAACCAAAGAAAAATGTCAGCTCAATAACTCATGCCTCCAGCATGATTATTAACCTTTAACTTATAAGTCTAACCAAAACTACGATTGAAGTAGAACTCAAGTCTCAGACTCAGGTCAAAATGTTCACAAGTTTGTTTCAGTTTAATTGCCTTGATCTTGCTGCTTTGGGGATATCCTAACAGGCTTTTTTCCTTTAGTAAACCATCCCCTAAGTGTCGCTTTAGGCCTTTTTACCATGGTAGAACCCACAAATTAACTTTCTGGGCTGAGGGAACCCTGCTAATATTTACTATATCTACAGCTCATGATACATTAGTATGATGGTCACTGAGGAGAACACTCCTTACTTTTGTGTTCATCAAAAAAAAATCTCACCTAAGAGATAGCTAAAAAGATAATTGTGGCCAGTGGTTACTCATCTGAGAGGCTGCATATTGTGCAAGGAACCCCTAGCAACCACTGGACGGATCCTAAGGTTCCACAGAACCCTAGTTGAGAAAAACTGGTCTATTGCATCATTTGGGGGCAGTAACAGTAAGCTCCTAGTAGTTAATCCTCTATCTTATCATGCTAGGACTATGTCGCACGCACTAAACCATGCCTATTTACCCAAGCTCACTTTATGTCATATCAAGCTATGCATATCCCTTGGTGTCTCTTTTATGTTTTTAAACGTTGTGTTGGGAGTTATAGCTGTGGGAAAACCGTGGGCATGCTGAATGATGTGACAATGCAATCATTACATGGTAAGTGTAAAGAGAATACAGCAGCTGTAACTGCAGTTCTCTATGACACTGATCAAAATCAGAACTTTTCCCAAAGGAAAATGCCTGTACAGATACCAACCAAGACAGCTCAGGAATATGCCTACTATACAAAGTGGTTAATTGATTAGTTATTTGATATCTTTTAAATTAAAGCTTTTTTGTCCTAGGTCAACATCCTTTTTATTTGCAAAGATTAGTATAACTAAATTGGCCAGGCATAAAATGAAAGAAAAAATGGCATGCCAAGGGTCCACATGGCTTGAGTAGATCTGGAGAAATGCCCTGTCATTCACATGATGGGGTATTTACACATATGTGAGGGCAGAGTTGACAGAAGAAATTTTTCTTCAACACAAATGTCGAAATCATGTTCTATAAATACATAAACAGCTGCTTTGCAGACCCCTGTCTGGCACTGGGAGACGTGGGCTAAAGTCCTAAGTGCTTGGATTTAGTCATCTGGCTCATAGTATATACAATGTATCCAGCATCTATGGATAACTAGTCTGTAACAGTACCTTGGACACCAAGATATGACACTAATCCCTTCACACACATCCACAATCCTGGGGTTGGCTCATATGTCTGTTCATTGACTGACAATACCTGACCCTCATTTATCTCCGGAAGATGCCACCACTTTAACTACTGGTATTTGCTGTGTACACTAAAATATGAGTGGTCACATAAGTGAAAAACCTAGTGCTATTTTGCAATGCAAAGCATAAAAAAATATTGTTAGCTTATTAATAATACCATTATAGTTGTTTGTTTTTTTCAGCAGTACCGTATCTCTAAAATGTATAGCCAAAGTTCCCAACGGACCCTGATTCCGGGGGAATGTCCCTCATTTGGAACAAAGTTCTCTGTTCCTTTTGCTTTCTCCTCATTTGTCCCTCATTTTGGTCTGATCTATATAGCTGTATATAAAATGCACTATTTATCTATCAAAAATTATTTCAGAGGGATAAACCTTTCATCCAATTTCTAAATTGCTGCATTTGTAAATTTCAAAAGCCAATATAAAGGAATAATAGTGCTAAAAAAGCACTTGTAGGTTTAACCAATCTTTTTCTTGTATAGTTCTCCTTTAGGGGGAAGTGGCAGGGGCTGTGTCTTCTACCTACATACTTTTGCTAATAGGTGTTCCTTGTTCTCATCTTAGAAAGTTGGGAGGTATGCATAAACTGTCAGGCCATAGATGGCAGCCTGTGGTTGCAGAACATAAATTTGCATGATTTCCATATCAGCACAGACAGTGCTGAAGGGTAATCTCTCCTGCCGAGACATTCTATTCTCCCGGAAGGAAAGGGGGGTGGGGGAAGCCACCCCAGCCAGAAGCTGCTAACAATAATTGCAAGTAAATCTGGCAGGCTGGTTGTACCCAGTTTGATTGATCAATGAACTTGGTACATTCAACCTGCCCATACATGGTTCGATTTTGGGCCGGATCAGCAGGAACTGTCTATGACCAGCCTTAATGCAGTGTCCTCTGAGAGCAGTTTTACAACACAAAAGAAACCCCTAATATCTATGAGAATCTCCATTTCTGCCATGAAGCAAAGGAGGTTTATAGCAAAAAGCTTTAAGCCTGCCCAGAACTAGTCACATAGACATGCCACCTCTTGTATCCGTTCGACATTCTACTCATCTTCTGTCAGGAGTGCTGAGGGAGCTGTAAGAGAAGACCCATTACTCTAATGTTGTGCAGTCTTGATTCTGGTATATTATTGACTTGTGACACAGATACCTTTGGACTTTGTACGTTTAGCTAAACTTTGCTGTACACTAGTCTAGCTTTTCAAAAAGACCCTTTAAAGAGACCTTGTCACCTTAAACATTCAGAGCAAAGTGATAGTGTCTTCCAAGACCCCATCTGCTAGCAAGTATTCACATCATCTGGCGCTCCCCCGCTGCCTCCCTGCTGTGGGCATGCACCTGCTCCAATTTGGGATGGTGTCAGAGCCTACCTAAGTAGATGACATCCCTCTTACATGACACTATTCATCAAATGACTGATCAAGCCAAAGTTATGTCCAGGGGAAGGTTATCTGCTCCTCCATACCTGGAGACCTTATGAAGCAAGGAGATGGCAAAGGAGTTTGGATTGTTAAGTTAAGCATAAGATGCCAAGGGAGTGGGCTAACAGTAGACACAAGTGACAGTTCCTCTGTAACTTTCCACTATCCATTATGAACACTAGGAAACCAATGAGGGATACACAATCTACCGTCCTAAAATGTCCTACTGTTGCTATAAATACTGGCATAGTAGGGTCTTCTAGTTTCACAGTTTGCCCTCCTGAACTTTGGTACAAAGGTGCCATAATCAATTTTACATTATAAACAAGATACGTTTCCCTCTAGCTCTGCCTACTACACCTACTAAATTGTGGGTGACCTTGGATAGACAGGGAATGATAGAGGGGTTATCTGTCTGTCTTCCAGCAAATTGTTGGCTAATCATTGGAGTGCTGGGACCTACTGTAATTTTTGTCAGCCCATGAGCTTTACTTTCTACCTTTACATTTCTACACATATGAGTGAAGGATCAAGTCTGTTCACAGCTAGAACATCTCCCTGTGTGATAACGAGTGCCTCTAACTGATAGTGGCGGTCATTATCACTCCCCAAGAGATCGGAAATGATCTGATTATCACAAATAACACTCAAAATGCAGTGCATTGCAGGGGGTTGGTGAAGAAGCAGGTTTTTTTTACAATACGTAGTAGAAAAATCACCAAAGAAAGCGCCCACAGGTTACTTGTGTACAGTTTCACCTTTTTTAATGCTCTGACAATTGCTAGGGATTTTTGTGTTTTTACATACAACTATGCATACCGGTAATTCCTTTGATCTGTTGCCCTATACAGCAAAATTGAACTGGCATAGTGTCAACTCCTGGAGCCAAGTGGGGCTCCTTTGCTTCTTACAGAGGGAACATGATTACAGGAGGGGGGAGCACATTGGTGGCCTCATTAGTGTGCTCCTACTCCTTTACTGTCTTATCATAGGGTAAGGTAGGTTTTGGATAAGGCTAAATTTCTTAAAGCCAAATGAAGGACAGGTGGATGAATGAAAGGCCTGTCTCATCCAGTCAGAGATAAAAGTAAGCTACTAAGTACAGCTTTTATGAATGGAGGACGGGGGGGGGGGGAGTAGGCAAATTGACAGTTCAATCTCCTTCAAACCTTAGGGGGCTGAACAGATGCCAGCGGCAGCAGAAAATGCCCACCATCAGTGATAGTAAACAATTCCTCAGACTTGGTGGTCAGTAAAGGTAAAAAAAACACATAGCTCCTGTGGGAGCAGGAATAATGTCCCATCATTGGTATTAGTGGGAGGAATAGTACTCCTTTGTCAGTGCCAGTGGAAGAAAAGTTCCCCATTATTGGTGTCAGTTGGAGGAATATTGCTCCATCGTTGGTTTCAGTGAAAGGAATAGTGCTCCATCGTTGGTTTCAGTGGGAGGTATAGTGATCTACCGTTGGTTTCAGTGGGAGGTATGGTGCTCTATTGTTGGTTTCAGTGGGAATTATAGTGCTCCATTGTTGGTTTCAGTGATAGGAATAGTGCTCCATCGTTGATTTTAGTGGGAGGTATAGTGCTCTATCGTTGGTTTCAGTGGGAGGTATAGTGCTCCATTGTTGGTTTCAGTGGGAGGTATAGTGCTCCATTGTTGGTTTCAGTGGCAGGAATAGTGCTCCATTGTTGGTTTCAGTGGGAGGTATAGTGCTCCATTGTTGGTTTCAGTGGAAGGAATAATGCTCCATCATTGATATTAGTGGGAGGAATAGTGCCCCACCTTTGGTGTCAATAGGGGGAACAGTGCCCTGCAGTAGAAAATGCCCCAGCTTCAGTGGTAGTAAACAATTCCTCAGACTTGGTAGTCAGTGGAAGTAAAAAAATTACATATTATAGTGCTCCATCTTTGGTTTCAGTGAAAGGAATAGTGTTCCATTATTGGTGTCAGTGGGAGGAATAG
Organism: Lithobates pipiens; assembly: GCF_037356315.1. Lineage (NCBI taxonomy): Eukaryota > Metazoa > Chordata > Amphibia > Anura > Ranidae > Lithobates > Lithobates pipiens. Next base: position 87,522,569 of record NW_027507748.1, read on the forward strand.
CACCCCATCGCTGGTTTCAGTGGGAGGAATAATGCTCCATCATTGGTATCAGTGGAAGGAACAGTGCCCCGCCTTTGGTGTCAATGGAGGGAACAGTGCCCCCTGCTGTTGGGGCCAGTAAGAGGAATTATGCCTCGTATCAGTGGGTGAAATAGTGCCCCAAGGGCCAGATAAAGGCAGGCAAAGGGCCACATCTGGCCAGCAGGCTGCAGTTTGGAGACCACTGCTATAGACTACAGACCCATTCCTCATCTCTATAGCATAAGGTGTTTTGTAGTCCAGAAAAGGAGGGCTCAAGCAGGACTGGTAACATTGCTTTGCACTTCAGTGCAGCAGAGACAGAGTTGTCAGTTCTGTATTTTTGGCAGAATCGACAGGTAATGTTGTCCACTTGTTACAAATGTAAACAGATAAAAGCATGTGCCGCTTTTTTTTATTTTTATTTTTTTATTTGCTCAGGCATACACTTTAACCGCAGAGTGGTCAGTGGTAAGGTCCAGGTCTGGCTGACCTAGCACATTTCTAGTCAAGTAAACAATTCACATATATGTGTTTTACCTGATTAGATGATCGTTCACTGCTTACAATTCACTCAACAATATTCACCTCTCCTACGTATTGCAATGCACACCTTCCAGCGGATAACAAATAAAGACTGGCACATCAAACAATATTTTTTGCTGTAACCGGCACTGTAAACAACTCCTATAACATAAACATGTCTTCATATTCATAGAGTGGTTCCTGGAAGGTTTGAGCATTTCTATGGGATTAATTACATGTAGTTAGGCCTACAGGAACACAGCTGCTGCATACTCTCACCCAATGGATTTGGTAAATGTTTTATGTCTGACTTTACACTGAAATGGGCCAAAAACTCACAACTCCCTTCATACCATTGAGATAATAATAAAGATGTAAACTTCTGATGAGGTATATCAATTATTTCTCAAAGAGTTCCTCAATGCAGTTTAGGATTGAAGTCCAAAAAATCAGTGTAGCTGAACAAGCTACTTAAAAAGTATCTGTATTAAAATCAAAGCTAAAAACTTCAAAGACAAGTTAAAAGCAGGCACCAAGGTAGATGCACAATATGCAAAACCCTAGTATCTGAGCTTTCCCATCATACAATGAAACCTTCCCCATTGGCTATAGAGACTCAGAGGACCGTATCGTGGGATGTAATGGAAGAGTAATGACCCTAGGGTTGGGCCCAGCAATTAGCAAATACAAATACAATTTCTAATGACTGCCGGTGAGATTATCAGTTGCTATGCTGACATTTCACGTATGAAATAATATGGTTATATGCTGCATTACAGTTAAAGTGGAATAAACCCAAATAAGGTCTGCCTTTTAACGCTATGAAGACTGGTCCAATTATAGTTTTCATGGTGACATAGGAAATACATTTTTCCTTGAACCTAAAGTGCTATTAAACCAAAAAACAAAAATGTAATATACTGCAGGTTACAAGTCACGTAAAGCAGTTGTAAATCACAGGTTTTTTTTTTTTTTTCATTTTAGGACCTGCAGGGTAAAGGCATAATGCGCTATTATGTATCACATTATGTGAAACTTAACTGAAAACAAAGCCCTCCAGCGATGCGATGCGTCCATCTTCTCCCGGTCTTCTTTCTGGATCGGCGGCGCCACGATGACGTCGCGCCCGCACATGTGCGGCGGAGCTGTCATCCACGGGGCACATATCTGAAGGAATAGCATGGGTGGCATGGGTGGCCATTCCTTCAGAGTGCATGCGCCGATGATGTAATCAGCTGCATGTAATGTAAAGGTGATATTTACAGTACCTAGAGGTAAGCCTTATTATATATATATATATATATATATATATATATATATATATATATATATATATATATATATATATATGTACAAATTATGCACAGGAGTTTACTTCCTCCTTTAAATGTATTGGCAGTATTATTATTTTATTTATTTTTTCAGTGTTTTTTTCCCTTTATTTTCACCTGATATTCTGACCAATAGCACACTCCTTGTCTTGAGCAGTTCATAGATGATTCCATTTATTTCATTCAAAACCTTACCTGATTCCCCCATACACACATTTGAGGTGGATGGGGGAATCAGTCCTGCTGAGCTATTATGTTCTTAAAGCACTGAGACTTCTCCACCATCAGAACACAATGATCGCTTTTGCTGGCTATAACCATTGGCGCTGATCGAATGGATTTTATCTGACAGGCTGGTTGTACAGTATAACGACTTTTGTACAACCACTGTCCACATACATGGATCGAAATTCTGCTGGCCTCTGCTAAACCAGCTGAATTTTAATTTGTGTATGTGCGGCCTTGAAGTGGCTTCGTTCTCGATCGAGGAGCAACAGAGCCACCTTTGGACGCCAGCCTTGCCAACCTGGGGAAAGGGTAGTATTAGATGGACTAGTGAATTTAGATGGACTTGATTAACAAATTACAGCCTAACTGCAGGTAACAAAGTTTAAGCAGTTAGAGCAACAGTTTTTTCCTTTTGGGATTAAGATTTTATACAAATGAATAAAAGCTGATCATTGTAAGCACTCCTGTAAAAATTAAATTGTTTGTCTCAACCCTCTAACTGTCCTTTTAGAGGACAGGAGATAAAAATCGAACAGACTTTTGGACCGAATCAGCAGGTGAAAATAAGGACAAAAGAAATCTAAAAAATAAAACTAATGCAGCTATCTCATCTAAGAATTAGTAAGATGCAATATAATATATTTTTTTGTTTTTGGGTTTAATACCGCTTTAACTAGTGACTACATGTGCTTTTTTTATCCACTTGAATCCGCAAAAAATCAAATAGCCATAATTTCTCTTCCAATTATTATTATTATTATTATTATTCAGGATTTATATAGCGCCAACAGTTTGCGCAGCGCTTTACAGCATGAGGGCAGACAGTACACTTACAATACAAATCAATACAGGAGGGATCAGAGGGCCCTGCTCGTTAGAGCTTACAATCTAGAAGGGAGGGTCAAGTTGAAACAAAGGGTATTAACTGTGGGGGGGGGAATGAGCTGATGGAGAAAATTAAAATACAGTTAGGTGTGGGTGGGGTAGGCTTCTCTGAAGAGAAGTGTTTTCAGGGATCGTGTAAAAGCTAATAAAGTAGGAGATAAGCGGACAGATTGGGGTAGGGCATTCCATAGGATTGGAGAGGCTTTGGAAAAGTCCTGGAGGCGAGTATGGGAGGAGGTGATGAGGGAGCTAGAGAGCAGGAGGTCTTGAGAGGAACGAAGAGGACGAGTAGGTTGGTATTTAGAGACTAAGCTAGTGATGTAGCTGGGGGCAGATTTGTGGATGGCTTTGTATGTAGTTGTTAGTATTTTGAATTTAATTATTTGGCTGAGTGGAAGCCAGTGGAGGGATTGACAGAGAGGAGTAGCAGACACCGAGCGATTGGTAAGGTGGATGAGTCTGGCAGCGGCATTCATGATGGATTGAAGAGGTGATAGACTATGTAGAGGTAAGCCAATGAGAAGGGAGTTGCAGTAGTCGAGGTGGGAGATGACCAGCGAGTGAATTAAGAGCTTTGTTGTCTCATTGGTTAGAAAGGGGCGTATTTTGGAGATGTTGCAAATCAATTTTTTTTGGATTCAGTCAAACTGAGTTGATTTGCCATAGCAGAATTTTATCAATCGTTTTGCATCAATTTGCAGCACTGAGATACTTTGTTCCTCAATGCAGTCATATTTCAACCAACCAGATTATGAGATTACATGATGGAAACTCAGATGCGATTGATAATTTATAAACAAGTTAAGAATGTATGTTAAATATTTATAATTTTTTATTTATTTTATTACAGATACTTATATAACGCTATCAATTTGCACAGCAAAATGAATTGAAATCCACTTCCATCTATGTAGCAAAGCAGTTGTCGACTATAGATAGCTTTTTCCCATTGAAAGTGATTGACTCATATAGAAAGCATTCATTCATTCAGTGTGTTTGGTCACCAAAGGTGGCTGGGTTTTAAAAGAAGAGGCAAGTTTTGTGCCATGAAATATTGATAAAATGTTGAATTTTTTTACTTATTGGTGATTTATGTGCTGCCTTTAACTGCTTGCCGACCACGCTTTAGCCGAATGATGGCTGCATCACAGTCGGATAACTCTGGGAGGGCGTACTACGACTCCCCCCAGATATCCTCCCAGAATACCGCTCCCGCACGCCCCCTTGCATGCACCCGGGAATAGACGTGGCTTCACGGATCACGATAAATGTCCGCTAACAGCGGCCGTTTAACACATGATCACTCTGTCAAATGACGGAGCGATCACTTGTAAACAAATCGGCGTCACGTCCGGTTCCTCTCTCCCCTCTGTATCGATCGGTACAGAGAGGAGAGAGATCAGAGACAGCAGTGCTTTGGGCTGGATGTGCAGTGCCCACAGCGATGATATGTGACAACTCTAGCCATCCATCCATGCTCAGCCATCCATCCTCAGAAATACTCATCCATCAATCCTCAGGAATACTCATCCATCCATCCATCCTCAGCAATACGCATCCATCCATCCATACTCATCAATACTCATCCATCCATCCATACTCATCAATACTCATTCATGCTTAGCCATCCATCCATACTCAGCAATACTCTAATACTCAATACTCAAGGGCGTTGGCCCAAACTTGTCTTGCATACACATGGCCACACAATTGTTGGCCAACAATCACAAACATAGTGACGTACTACATTGTTTTTCCGCTCTTTAGCGCCCCCATTGTGTTCCTTCTGCTAATTTCGTATTAGTAGAAGTTTGGTGAGTGTTGATTCGCGCTTTTCATTTCACACTTTTCATTTCGTGCTTTTCAGTTCGTTTCTGAATGGCCGTTCGTCAGCCAGACATGTTGCGGAATCGGAGGAGATAACGTGTTATTTATTATTGGCCTTGGAGTTATTGCTTTGACATTTTTTTGGTTGAATAATGATTTGATTTGGTATATTTTCTATATTTTTGAATACATAAAATGCACTTTTTGGTTAAGTTCTATTGGCAGATAGCATGTCTAATTTTATTTGTTTTCTTTTTTGAATGCACAATAAAAAAAAATTGTGGAGAATAATATTTGGCTATGTGTTTTACTTCAAATGACAGTTTGGGAGTAGGCAGTTACATTTAAAAAAAATACAATGTAAAATTGACAAGGGACACCAACATAGTTGTATCTTTGATCTTATAAACTACCGGATAATGGTGTTGGGGTAACTTGCCCAAATAAAATTAAAAAAAGCATAATAATATTATTCTTGATATCACTAGAAAAAAAAGCCTTTGAAAATGTGTTTGCAATAACTCCATCAGTATCACCAGCAAGTTTCATTATTATCCCATTAAAGAAGAGAATGTGCGCTGCATTTCGAGATTTCATTATTTGCCGTGTCAAATTCTCCATTAATTCTCCATTACAGGCCCTAGTTTACAAGACCGACCGCTTCTAGCTCATCCTTGGTTCTGAGCATGCATGTTTGTACTTTGGACTTTTGTCTGACGGACTTGTGTACACCCGCTCGGAAAATCTGATAACACATTTATTCGCTGAAAATGTTAAAACATCCAATCCAACATTTGTCCGCAGAAAATCTGACAATTGTCCGATAGAGCATACATACGGTCGGATTTACCAGCAATAGCCTGTCATCGAACATTTCCCTTCGGAAAGTCCGATCCTATGTATGAGGCTTTAAGCTAAACTACCCGGTACAAATAAGTGTAAATAAGTGTTAAATCTGTCACCGCCAGGTGTCTACCCATCACTTCTTTTATCCTGTAAAGTGCCCTGTGTCCCTAGGAACAACAGAACACTCTGATATGCAAATAGGGGTGAGCTCTTGTGACCAGGTCACCATTTATCTCATCTCACTATCAGAGAATAACAGTGTAGTGAGAAAGCCAACACAGTTATGGGACAACATTGAAGAACAGGAAGGGGAAGGAGAGGCCAAAAAACTGCAGGAACTGATGACAACCTGCTTATCAGAGTACCCAACAAGCTGCATTGGACTATATACATCCCACCATGTTACTTGCCAGCTGATCTTGCCGGATGATTCTAACTATGGACTTTACATTCTATGCTTGAATATGTTACTCGTTTGCGAGTTTGTATTTTTATAATTTTTTACACATTTAGGCTTAATATACACCAGACGTTTTTACAACCTCTTCTGAATGATTTAATTTGACAGATAGTAACCCACGTTTAAAATGTCCATTTTAGCCACGTTTACATGCTGCGTTTTTTTTTTTTCAAAACACGCAAAAATGAAAAATGCCTGTAAACGAAATGTGGCTAAACGCGAGTTACCGCGCTTAGAAGCGGTTGGCGCTTAAAATGCCTCAAAACTCAGCATCTGAACAAATTTTTTTGCTTTGCAAAAAAGGCCTCTAAACTTTACTGCCTAGAAACGTCTATAAACGACCCTGTGTATATGTACTGATAAGATAACATAGAGGAAAAAAATACCCAACTGCTCCTAAACATCCGTTTAGCAGCAGCAGTGTACATGAGGCCTAAAGTGTTCTAAAGGCAATGCACAAGGCTGGTACTTGAGGGAGAAAAATGCACTGGACTGCATTAAAAAATGCACCAAAACACATCAAAAACGCACTGGAACGCATCAAAACTGCGCATGCGGAAAAGCATCTGGAACGCATCCAAACTGTGTTTCTATGGTGTGAACTGGCCCTAAGGCACGGGTAGACTGTTTAGGTCCACCTGCCAGTTTTTTTAGGTGACCTGAAGACGTGTGAAGAACTGGCCCGGGTAAGAACAGCACTATATTCTTGTAACGGGAAGTGACTTTTATTAAAAGTCAACAGCTACAGTATTTTTGCTTTCTAGGTTGAAGATCCTCTTTAAGATAGTAATTTCCAATTATCAATTGAAATGCATTTATCCATGTGTAGCATATTGATTGAATGTGTTATTGATTATTGATTAAATTATTCCTATCAGGGGAGATTGTTCTGAAAATAAATAGGTCATTTATTGAAGCATGTATGGCCACCATAAATCCATGGACAGGCAGATATCACAAGATGGATCAAAGGTAGTCTGATGTGCGTTGACATTCGGCAGCTCATAGATGTAATATGGACTCGGAACCTGCAGTTTTTAAATGGAGCCAAACAATGAACGAACATGGATGTCACCGGGGGATCTACACACCCATCCCCTGTGAATGGATCGGACAGAACCTATGTGAAAGGTGCTTAGCTCTAAATCCTGTATAATAATAATACTACTAGGAACTGTGAACACAGACCTTTATTATTATATATTGCCTCATGTTATAATATACATGGTTTACTTTGCTACCCCTTTGTGTGTTAGCTTAGCATTTTTAGCTTAAACTGCCTTTTCATTTAACTTTTGTCTTACTGTATGTACTTTTTTGATACCATTAAACTTGAATTTTATACTATTTTGTTACATGCCTGTGCCTTTAAAGTCCCATTTCAAGGGGAAAACAGTGTTTTCATAATAATACTACTACTACTACTAATAATAATAATAATAAAAAAGAAAAATAAATTCTGTATTTAAATGATAATCCATAATATTATCCCTAACCTTACATTGATAGAAAGTGTAGTCAAAGACAGGCCTTTCTAAAAATAAACACTTCCAAGTGTCTGTGGTGCCTGGAACACTTCCCGACGACAGACGTTACATTGTTAGGAAGATGTATGCCTCCTACCCAGTAAAATATATCCTCACTTGCCTAGGTTTACTTTTATGCCTGCTGCGAGATGCAGGACATAATTTAGTGGCATTGCTAGAAGATAAAACACTCAGGGAGAGATATGACACATCACCACCAGCAAGGCCCCCTGCTGTGGACTCATCTAGTCACTCACTTAATCCCTAGGTGCAAAAAAGATATCCTGGGATTTTCTTAAAGTAGCACTTCAAATTCTTTTCAACATTCAAAATAATTACAAAAATCTTTGCAGGTACTTTTATTTAAAGTCAATTAATGTAAGAATTTATGTAAGAAACTTCAAGAGTGATGAAGGTTTGAAAAGTCCAGAAACCAATAGCAACCATTAACATCTCACACTAACGAAGATAGCCCAGTTAAAGCGGACCTTCACTCTTAAAACTATTTTATCTCCACTTCTCCCTTTAAAAAAAAACCTGACCTTCTTTTTTCGTTTGTTTTTTGTTTACATTTTCCTAATTTGCCCCCCCCCCCAACTGTCTCCATTCTTGCCTAAACAAAAATGACATGTCCCTGCAGCCTCTTGGGACACACAGCAACTGGGGACATCCTGGGGAGACACATCAACGGGGGCCAGCTGTAATGGACCCTGAAAAGACAGCCAGCTCCCAATGAAGTTCCTCTTGTTGTTGGTTTGTAGAAGTTATTGCACTTTGCACATCCTCGTTGCTCTCTTCACTGTCTTGTTAAAGTGGAACTTGACTCTCCTTATCAACATTGATCCTTTTTAATCCTCATGCGGCTAGCATTAGTAAATAGATAGGAAAGTATTTGTTTTACATTTTTTTTTACATTTATTCATTTATTTCCTGGTTTATTGCTTAGGCAAATGATGTCATACATCCAATGAGAGTCTTCAGGAGGGGAGGATGAGAGGAGGGTTTATCTCAGCTATGCACACTGTCCTGCATGCATGCTTGAGCTAAGGGCATATGAATTACAGGAAGTAAATGCTACACAAATCATTTGCCCTTACTCAAGATGGCTACAACCAGAAATGGTAGGAGGTGTTTTTTCAAAGTGATTTTTTTCTTTATTTACATATGAATATATGAAATAACATCATTACTTTATCACCAGTGAGTTACCAAATAACCTAAAATGAAAACACATGCTTCTTATTCCCCTTTTTTTCTATCCTTAAAAAACACCCTCCCAAAAAAAAGAAAAAAACAACATCTTCCTAGATAAGCGATGGCGAATCTTGGAACTCCAGATGTTTTGGAACTACATGTCCCATGATGCTCATGCACTCTGCAGTGTAGTTGAGCATCATGGGAATTGTAGTTCCAAAACATCTGGGGTGCCAAGGTTCGCCATCACTGTCCTAGATGTTAACCCTCCACATCCAGAATGAGCTCAACAAAAATAAAGTGTGGAGACATAGATGGATGGGTTCTAGTTCATAGTTCTTAGAGCACAGCATCGTGTGGGTGTCGTTTCTTCATTCTTTGAGAACTGATTCCAGATATATCTGAATTACATAATACATCGGATCTGAGGTCTGAGAGGTTGAAGGGACCCCCTTGGCACAGGATTAACCCTAATAGCACTGGTTTTCTTTCAATATTAAAAATGAATTAAATTGCGTTTTTGGTTTGTGGTGCACAGATGCAGTGAAGATCCGCTTTAACCACTTGCCGACCAACCGCCGTCATTATACTGTGGCAGGTCGGCACGTTCCCACGAGCCATCGTACATGTACGTCGGCTCCTTCAAGCTGGATAGCAAGCACGCACACACGCCAGATGCACTGCGGGGGTGCTGATGCTTGTGGTCGATGGTGGTGATGACTGCCGGCCATGAACGATCGCAGGCACAAGAGGCAGAACAGGGACATGTGTGTGTAAACACACAAATCCCTGTTCTGTTCTGTGAGGAGAGAGATTGTGAGTTCCTAATAGCTAGGAACCATGCTCTGTCATCCCCTCTAGTCAGTGCCCTCCCCCTACAGTTAGAACACACAGTCAGGGAACACAGTTAACTCCTTCATCGCCCCTAGTGTTAACCCCTTCTCTGCCAGTGACATTAATACAGTAATCAGTGCATTTTTATAGCACGATTGCTGTATAATTGTCAATCGTCCCAAAAATGTGTCAAAAGTGTCCGATGTGTTCACCATAATGTCGAGTCACAATAAAATTCTCAGATCACCGCCATTACTGGTAAAAAAAAAAAAAAGTTATAATAAAAATGCCATTAATCTATCCCCTATTTTGTAGACGCTATTATTTTTGCACAAACCAATCAATAAACATTTAGCCCTTGTACACAGAGTCGGAGAATCTGTCGGAATGTGTCCTATTGGACCGCGTCGTCGGATAATCCGACTGTGTGTGGTATGCATCAGACTGATTCCGTCCGAATATCCGTCGGACCCAATTTTCCAACATGTTGGAAATATTTCCCGACCAACTGGTTCGATCGGACATACTCCGATCATGTGTAGCGAATTTTGATCGGACCAAGTGCCACGCATGCTCAGATCAAATTCCTACATCAAAGCTATTGGCTACTAGCCTGAATGTAGTCCCATTGTAACGAAATTACATTATCACGTTCTGAAAGATCGGATTTTTCGACAACTTAGTCCGACCGTGTGTATGCAACAGTTTCGGACACAATCTGACGGATTTGGTTGCCAGAATCTCCGACCGTGTGTACAGGGGCTTATTGTGATTTTCATTACCAAAAATATGTAGAAGAATACATATCGGCCTAAACTGAGAAAAAAATTATCTTTTGTTGAAAAAAAATTGGGGGTATTTATTATAGCAAAAAGTACAAAATATTGGGGGCTATTTACAAAAGGCAAATCCACTTTGCACTGCAAGTGCACTTGAAAGTGAACTTAAAGTGCACTTGGAAGTAAAGTCGCTGTAGATCTGAAGGGGACATGCAAGGAAAAAAAAAAAAAAGCATTTTAGCTTGCACATGATTGGATGATAAAATCAGCAGAGCTTCCCCTCATTTCAGATCTACCCCTTAGATTTAGAGCGACTGCATTTCCAGGTGCACTTTCAGTGCACTTTCAAGTGCACTTGCAGTGCAAAGTGGATTTACCTTTCGTAAATAACCCTGATTGTGTTTTTTTTTTTCAAAATTGTCGCTCTTTTTTTGTTTATAACAGAAAAAAAAAACACAGAGATGATCAAATACCACCAAAAGAAAGCTCTATTTGTGAGAAAAAAAGGAAATCAATTTTGTTTTGGTACAACGTCGCACGACAGCGCAATTGTCAGTTAAAGCAACGCAGTGCTGTATTGCAAAGAATGCTCTGGTCATTGAGCAGCCAAATCTTCCAGGGTCGAAGTGCATAAAGCTGAACTTTAGGCTGTACATAAATATACTTTTCAGTAGGGTTACATTTGCCCTATTTGATTTATTTAAGTGGATAGGAATAAGGTGAAATACCACATTCTTGGCTCCTGCAGGCTTCCTCCTCTTTAGAAGACCGGTCCGATTTTAATGTGCTTTGCTGAGCTTTCCATATCAGGCACGGTAACACGCATATTGCCACAAATGAATGGTGTGAACGCGTCCCAAAGCAGACCACAGGCAATATTCCTGTTGGCAATGGCCCTGGCTCTTCTTCTCTCTGTCAATGTTCTAGTTATGTTGAAGGATGAAGGCGTACATCTAAAGAAGCCACAGTGTGCTGCTTCCCCATGAACACACAAAACAAAACAAAGTACCTGAACTGACAGCCTTTAACCTAAAAAAAATTTTTTACAATGCAATTTACTGTTATCGTTTTATGAGAAGATTAGACTAAGCCCTCATTACAGGATGTGAAACAAGAAAATGGGGAAAATCCATTGTGAGTCATGTCTCCTGAAACACTGATTTTTTTTTTTATCTTCTTTAACCTGCGGTTAGGATGGCATCTGAGTGACAAGGTAGGGAGGGAAGCTGTGGAACAATTAAACATGTCTTTTACCGTGAGCTAGACATTTCTAAGCATGCTGCAGGTGGAATGTCTCACACGGGACTTTAGTTTACAGCGCTGTTCGATATCACCGCCATACCTTCAGCTGCCGACTTCTACAAATGAAATCAATGGTCGTTCGCATGTTTATTTGACATTTTTGAGAGATCATCATCCTAACTCGGTTTGTGACGGTCCTTCGAAGCACAGCGTGGCAACAAAAGCTAGCAAGGCATGCTAAGTGGAAATCTCAAATCGCTTCATGTTTCGCCTCCTGGAGTTATAGAACTGTATTTTCTTTACTTCTACAAACAGCATCCCTCCACATAGCAGGAGGACCTCCCACTGCTGTATCTGATTTATCCTCCCACATAGCCGCACAAAACAAATCAGTACAATGCCTCTGGGTAATTCACCATCACACCTGTTATATTGCTAGACACAGGGCCATGCTACAGAAGGAAGGAAGACATTATAGTTACTGATACATCACACGGTATTACAAGGATCTATGAACATGGGTGTCTTTATTCCTTTACAGTAATTAAGATCCTTTTAAAACATAAATCCAGGCAAATACAAAACACACAGAAGCCCTGAATTAATTAATTTAATTATTTAAAGTTTTAGTTTAGGTCAAATAAAAAAAAATATCAGCACAAGGGACAGTATTTACATTTAGTGCAAAGTGTCCCTTGTGCTGGTGTCCTTGTCCTACTTGAAATCCAAAGTCCTCTACCCCTTTCACACCCCTGCAGCCATAATCTATCAGTGTTGTAGATTTTTTTACAAGCTCTGGACCTATGATATACACTTGTCAAGAGTGCTGACTATGCCCACCCTGTTTGCCTACCCTTCCTTCATTCATAGCTGTACTATAGCTTCCATCAATGGAATGGTGAACCTCTCAGATGGAAGCCATAGTACAGCATCTATAAATGGAGGAGGTGGACCTTTCATTCATCTGTCCATACTCTACTCATAGATACTTTTTCATCGATGTAAGCTGTAGTACAGCATTTATAAATGGAGAAGGTGGACCTTTCATTCATCCACCCATCCATCCTTGTTCTACTCATAGAGACATTTTCATTGATGGAAGCTGTAGTACAGCGTCTGTGAATGGAGTAGATGGGCCTTTCATTCCTCTGTCCATGCTCTATTCATAGAGCATTCTTCATTGATGTAAACTGTAGTACAGCATCTATAAATGGAGAAGATGGACCTTTCATTCATCCATCCATCCATGCTCGACTCATAGAGACTTTTTCATTAATGGAAGCTGTAGTACAGCGTCTATGAATGGAGGAGGTGGACCTTTCATTCATCCGTCCATGCTCTACTCATAGAGACTTTTTAATTGATGGAAGCTATAGTACAGCATCTATACATGTAGGAAGTGGACCTTTTATTGTCCTTCATTCATATAGTGCTTTTCAGCAATGGAAGCTATAGTACAGTTTCTGTGAATAGAAAAGGGAGGCGGGGGGGGGGGGGTCAGGACTCTTACGTTTAACCAAACTTAGCCTTTAAATGCAACAAATGTAAGCACCTAAATGTGCCATGGTATCAGTCTCTTGCAACCTTCTATACAGCACAGCCCACACTGAAAGAGGGAGGGGCAGCACTGAGGGCCAATCAGGTGTTCTGCATGCAAATGTGAAATGTGTTGACAAAAAGCATGTTCATAGGAGAAGAGAGGAGATTGATCAGCGAGTTAACCTCATCAGTATGCAGCTGCTTTTTCACTGCCCAATCAGCAGGCTAGGTGTAGGAGGAAACCATTGTATTCCTTAAAGTTGAACTCCCAACAAATATTTTTCCCATGGATTTCCAAACCCATTAAAAAAATATTCACAAGTTCTTCTTACATTTTCCATTCTTCCACATTGGCCCTGACTTTCTCTGACCAGTGCTGGTAGTCCTCATGGGACAGATCAACAGCCCAACCTGTCATCCAGGATTTACCCCTGCCCACGCTGCTATCCATGGATGACATCATCAGACCGCCTAAAAAACGTCAGGAAAAGGTATACATATGTTTGTAATAATTTATAAAATATATTGGGGTAGGGGCGGGGGCCTTCAAGGAGTGGTTGGAGGCAGGTGGCAAGTATGTACCACACGACAGAGGGAGAGCAATAATTCAAGGGCCATTCAAAAAATTTTGAAGCATCACCTATGGGGAATCTGCACTGGAGACCATGGGGTGGGGAAGAAAAGAAGACCATAGGCAGCCTCTGCTGACATGAATTCTTAATCTATGCATATTGAGGATACGCCCCTAACATAGCTGCTGGCCAGCAATAATTCTAGGACCAATTTTTGATAGCGTAATTTTTGCCTTTTCACTGGTGTGTGCAATTTTGAGGCTTTGCATGTTTGTTATCAAATTACTTGAAGCAGACTCATCGTTTATATTTTATGTCACAAAAAAGTTTATTGGGTTTTTCTAAACAAAGGACAGCAAACTGACATTGAATATGCAAATGTACAAGAATTGTCACAACAAAAAGAGCACAATTTATAGTTCCCATAAACCTTATTGTTTATGTTTTAACAAAAAAATGTGTACTATATTATGTTTGTGTGCACAAATGTATGTTTTACGGATGCATTTGATAACCCGTAGTGCAAATACTGTGCAACATGAACAATTTCAATGCCACTATTTTATTCCACCAGGCCTACTTTCAAAAAAAAAATGCTTTGGGGGTTTTAGGTAATCTTTAGGCCTAAAATTTGCACTGTAACTTGTGTTAAAAAAAAAATGCACTGTCAGTGAACGGAGAGAGCAGAAGACTCAACTGTATTCTCTAATTAATTACCAGCTGCTGAAGGGACTGACAGACAGAAGTAGCACTTGAACAGTGATGTGAAGGATGGGGAACTTTTAGGTTTAAAATTAATAAACTGATCTGTTAAAGTATGTATGTATTAGAATAAAAATCCAGTTTTAAATGAAAAAACTTACAAAAAAAAAATAAAGCACTAGCGGATTACCTTAAATCTCAATAAACATTACTAAAGGACCTGACAATAAACTCTGCCAAATGTGATATAATATATGAACTTGATAAATGCAGTTGCAAACAATAGACTGGCCCAGACTATTTAGCTGTTAATAGACATTTAGTCAGTGTCTCTATAAAGGCTACCAGGAATGTTTGCTTTTGGTGGTAAGGCCAACCCTGCAGAACAAGTGAATTAGCTATTGACAGTAAGCTAATTCAGGTTCAGAGGTCTATTAACTCTTACACGCATTTCATGTACAAACACAAGGCCTTTGTAGACACATTCAACATCTGTCTTACTATTAATTAGAACCTTTAGCCTGACTGATGACAGGTCCCTTTAACTGTTCTAGTCTGAGCAGCAAATGATAGTAATTAGTCTCTGCCTTCTCAGTGACTGTATGTCCATGTGTTTCTACCTATAACAAAATAAATTCACGAACACTGAAATACTGCATAGTGAAATAATTCACCAGTAATATGTACACAACTACAATACTATGAACATGTGTGCAGATTTCAGTTACTCATATGGTGGTATGCTGGTAGACCCATATGTATGCCTAGGGCAAGATGGTTGTTGGCACTTTCAATATTAGGGTTCTTAGTTTTGACTCTTATTTGGAACATCCTTTAAATCCATAAGTATGTACTAAAAGTACTCACAGATATAAAAGGCTGAATGATTGGTTTGCCTGTTGGCCGATGTCATGCCATGCAATGTTTGCCTCTTCCCCTCTGCATACTCATAAGCCCAAAAGTTCTACAAACTTTTTAGTATGAGGGCAATATCATAAATGTTACAAATGTTTGCAAACAGTAAAAACAATGTTTTAAAAACGAATGAGCCCTTCTTACATCAAGGTCCTCATCACAGTCCCCCTTATATCAGGGTCCCAATCAAATCCCCCTCTTTCTCAGGGTTACCATTAGAGTCGCCCCACTGAGAGGCTTACAGTGTGGTTGTAGCAGCAGAGAGGGAGTCAGGAGATTGAGTAGGTTTGTACAGAGAGATTTTATCCTCCCTTGAATTCTGGGGCAAGGAAGGCTGCAGTCCAAGCAAACAAGCATGGGAATGATGACATGGTAGCTGAGGGGTGATATGCACTGGAGACTATAGAGTTGGAGAGAAGACCATTGATGATGCACCACTGATCTAGCTGCTGGCCACATAAAATCATATAGCAAGTTAGTTGTGGCCCGTAGCCTGTAGTTTGGGAATTCCTGGTCTAGGCCAAGAAATTCATGTTTATTGGGAGGCACAGTCCAACCACCTTATTATGTGTAACTACAGTCCAAACAATGATGTGCTAATACTTGTAGTGCTGCTCTAAGCAAAAATATATAGTCCCACTGGCACTCAGGAATGGATTGCTGACAAAAAAATTCATAATCCAGTAGTGTATAGCATACTTAAAAAAATTGTGGCTCAATCCTACCCAGTCTATTTGGTTAACATGTATGAGTTGGCCTCAGCCTTGCACCACTCCACACATCATGTCCTCTGACATGTTTTGCCCTACTCTCCATTTACCTATATTACTAAGCCCCGGTGGGTGGGGCGAAACATGACAGAGGACATGACGTGTGGAGTGATGCAAGGCTGAGGCCAACTTATACATGTTAACCACATAGACTGCATAGGGTTGGGTGGCGATTTTTTTAAGTATACAGTCCAAACAAAATACACAAAAATAAAAAATGCTAGTTTGTTTTTTTTGCACTCTGGGTGAAAACACTTCACTCCTAGAAGATTTATATTATGATACTCCATACTGTCATCTGTGAAATAAAAATGAATATTGCTTCTAAGCACCCTGAACTCCCACAATAACCACACAACGGGATGAATTTAAACAGACAAAATATTCCCCCAGCAGGATGTACTAGAGAGGCTTTTCAGACCACAACAACCAAAATCTTCGTAAGCCGATGTCTCCATTTTAAATCCCATGTTATTCTATTGGACTGACTGAGCTAGCTCTGAGTTTCTGTAAATATTTATATTTTTAATATTTTATAGAATTTCTTATAGTTGAGTGTATAGTCCGCAGATACACAAGAGAACAGTATTTACACACTTAAAAACACAGCACACCTCTTGCTTACTTAAAAAAAATCCCATATGTGGCCCCACCACTGACATATACTTACTGTATCCAGCTCTGACCTAAAACAATTAGTTTCCTATTGACTATATCAGTTATTGGTGATGCTCCATCCTCTCATTCACCAAAGGGCTTTTGGCAAATATGAAGGATCCATAGTTTACAGTGGATGATTTAGGGTCTTTGTAGACAGACTCTGGGCTTTTGCAGATGGTATTTGTTTTATATCGGTTTCAGATCATTCAGAATTCATTGAATGGTACATTTATATTCAGTTTACCTCAATATGACCTGCTTAAAGCAGATTTGCATTCCCACAGACTTGAATAAAAGTGGAAAACCTGTTAAGTGAACAAGAGTCCCTCGACACACGTTTTAATAGCATTAGATTTTACTTATCTTACTCCCTTATATAGCACTTATGCTTTTCTGCAGTCCTTTACGGAGAATACAACTTAGATTTTTCTGACCAGTCTCTCCAAAAGGAACTTGAAGCCACAGACATACAGACTGTACATGCATATGGCAAATCTTCCTGGAATCGTGTTGCCAGCACCATTTTTTTAACAAATGCAAAACACATTAAAGTGGTGGAGAGAAGTTTGGGACTTTAAATGAAGCACAACATGGTGCTTCCATCCCGATAATCAGTAAAAAATGTAAAGGGGATTTGGGACTTTTAGATGAAGCAATTGTATAGTATAGACAAACTGTAAATTAATGATATTTAAATATTTATTAAATTGAAGACATTCATCTAGAATCATAAAGAATATAATTTATTTCATATACATTTATACTGCACATAAGGCCTGAACATCATGAGTAAGATAATATAATCAAAACGATATAAGATCAAAGTCAAATAAATAAATAAATAAATAAAGAAGGAGAAAATAATACTAAAAAATGTATAATTGCTATGGCGAGAAAATGCCACAGCGACAGATCCAAAACTGGCATATGCACCCACAGGACCTATACAGATCTATTGACTAATCTAAGGACCATATCATGAAATGTTGATAAAAGCTGGGTAGGGATCAATCCATATGGAATACAACTGTGTCATCAAGTATAGCTCGACGCGTTTCGTGGATTTTTCCACTCGCCAGGAGCAAATGTACCAGAGATTCCTATAAAAGTATATAAGATATGTCAATATATAAAATACAAATTATACCAGATATTATATGTCAATAGATGGCTCACCAAACACACTCACCAACCCAAACCGTATACGCTGCGCATGGTGACCGGCGCAGGGCAGGCCACGGATATACATCCCAACACGGGAGCTGAGGCGGCATAATATAGAGGTGCAGCATCAAATGAACAGAGGAAATGTGCAATGTGGATAGCCAATTTAGTATGGCTGGACGTTATGATATGTCATCAGTGGAACAGGGGTATCTGTGAACAGAATATTATACTAATTATGTGTGTTGGTGCATAACAAAAGTGTAATATGAGTGAATTATTTGTGTGGTAAACTCAATGTGACTACACAAAGAGTAATTACCGTAATGTATGAAATAAGAATAAATAAATAAATAAAAAATTAGATGAGTAAAAAAGATACAATAATGAAATGATTAGTGAGGAAATAGTAAAGTGTGAAAATAAATGGTGAAAATGTATGAATGTGGAGACATAAAAAACCACCAATGAAAAAAGGAAAAGCAAAAAGGTAAAAGTAAAAGACAGGGCATAAACAAAAAGAAAAACCCATACCGAGAGGCTGCACCGAAGCACAACCAGCAGAAAGATACATTGGATGTGCTGTACCCCCAGACGGAGACCGGTCCGATAAACGGCCAGCTCAGAATGAGGGATATATATATAAGCCGCCAGCGCCACGCGGTGAACCAATAGGGGGGAGGAGAGACATCACCGGAGCTGAATGACCACTCAGTAACCGGCAAGGAAACTCCTCCATAGGGACACCAGGTGTTTAAGCTGGGCGCCGGCGTGTGACGTCATCACATGGATCAGTCGCTGTGGCATTTTCTCGCCATAGCAATTATACATTTTTTAGTATTATTTTCTCCTTCTTTATTTATTTATTTATTTATTTGACTTTGATCTTATATCGTTTTGATTATATTATCTTACTCATGATGTTCAGGCCTTATGTGCAGTATAAATGTATATGAAATAAATTATATTCTTTATGATTCTAGATGAATGTCTTCAATTTAATAAATATTTAAATATCATTAATTTACAGTTTGTCTATACTATACAATTGCTTCATCTAAAAGTCCCAAATCCCCTTTACATTTTTTACAATAAAGTGGTGTTAAACATGCAGGAATGTGCCTAAAAAGTTTTTTTTTACATGTAAAAATGTGTAAAAAAAAGGAAAAAATGTTTTTACTCACCTCTAAATGGCCGTTGCTAGGGGGTCCCTCGTAGTCTGCCTCCTTCAGTGCCTGGGCTCTTACCCTCATCGTAGGAAGGGCTCAGCTCTGCCCTCTCCCTCTTGTCAATCATCTGGGACATGTGACAGGTCCCAGATGATTGCGTGGCTGATCACGGCGTACGACGCCACTCGCACATGCGCAGTGAGTGCTCGGCTGTGAAACCACAGCCGGATGCCCACAGTTACAATGCCAGCGCCGCCGAACGGAGGGGGAGATGAGCGGGGCTTCGATCCTCCGCATCACTGGACCCTGGGACAGGTAAGTGTCCGATTATTAAAAGTCAGCAGTTGCAGTATTTGTGGCTGCTGACTTTTAATTATTATTTTTTTAACTGGGAACACCTCTTTAATAACATATAAACTCCTTTTGTTTTTTTTATATATTTTCTTATGTGCTCAAAGTGGCAATGCGTACAGCTGGATTGGAATTAGCACCACTCTTAGCCCTTGTACACACGGTCGGACATTCCGAAAACAAAATCCGACGAAAGTTGTTGGAAAACCCAACCGTTCGTATCGTGATGACGTCATTTTGTTATGACGGGATTATGTTCAGGCTAGTAGCCAATAGCTTTGGTCTAGGAATTTGATCTTAGCATGCGTGGCACTTTGTCCGATCGGAATTCTCTACAAACGATCGGACAAAGACCGATCGGATCATGTTGTCAGAAAATTTTATAGCCCAGCTCTAAAACTTTGTCGATCGGATATTCAGACGGAAGCTGTCCGATAGAGCCCACACACGGTCGGATTATCCGACAACATGGTCCGATTGGACATTTCATCGTAATGTCCGACCGTGTGTACAAGGGCTTAGATTGTAAACTCTTCCGAGAAGAGCCCACCCTAAACTTCCTGTATTAAATTGAATTGTCCCCTCTTTTTTTGTAAAGCACTGTGCAAACTGTTGGTGCTAAATAAATTCTGTATAAAAATAATAATAGATTTTATGGCCATTTTTCAGAGAATATGAATGATAAACACCAAAAAGTTTCTTTCACTTATGGTTAGTGTTTGGCTAAAGCCATTTATTATAAATCAACTGTGTTTAACCTTTTAAATCATAATCACAACAGAAACTACCCAAATTACCCTGATCAAAAGTTTATATACCCTGGTGATTTTTGCCTGATAACATGCACTCAAGTTGACACAAATAGATCTGACCTGAGATCTGTTTGCTTGTAATTAGTGTGTGTGTATAAAAGGTCAATGAGTTCCTGCACTCCTGACAGACCCTTGCATCTTTCATCCAGTGCTGCACTGGTATTTCTGGATTCTGAGTCATAGGGAAAGCAAAAGAATTGTCAAAGGATCTGTGGTAAAAGGTAGTTGAACTGTAACCGCAAAGGGATATAAATAGATATTCAAGGAATTGAGAATGCCAATCAGAAGTTTCAAACTCTAATCAAGAATTGGAAAATTAGGTGTTCTGTTGAAACCAAACCACGGTCAGGTAGACCAATTAAAGTTTCAGCCACAACTGCCAGGAAAATTGATCGGGATGCAAAGAAAACCCACAAATAACTTCAGGTGAAATACAGGACTCTGAAAACATGTGGTGTGGCTGTTTCAAGATGCACAATAAGGAGGCACTTGAAGAAAGATGGGCTGCATGGTTGAGTCGCCAGAAGAAAGCCATTACTACACAAATGCCACAAAGTATCCTGCTTACAATAAGTCAAACAGCACAGAGACAAGCCTCCAACCTCTGGTACAAAGTAATTTGGAGTGATGAGACCAAAATTTAGCTTTTTGGCCATAACCATAAATGCATCCTGTGGAGAGGAGTCAACAGGGCCTATGATGAAAGTTACAACATTCCTACTGTGAAACAGGGAGGTGGATCACTGATGTTTTGGGGATGTATGACCTACAAAGGCACAGCAAATTTGGTCAAAATTGATGGCAAGATGAATGCAGTATGTTATCAAAAAATACTGGAGGAACATCAGCCAGGAAGCTGCGCATGGGACGTACTTGGACATTACAACATGACAATGATCCAAAACACAAGGCCAAGTCGGCCTGTCATTGACTACAGCAGAATAAAGTGAGGGTTCAATCCTGCTGTTGAAATTACTTCAAACTGGTCTAGAACTAACCATACGAAGCACTGACAAAATGTTTCCCACTTGTCACCCCAACCTCAGGCTGACAAGTGCTTTATCATAAATGAAATCCTTCCGACAATGTCATCAGATCCCTAATATGTCTGTTGGAACCATAATGGACCAGCCCTTTAGGTAAAGACTAGACTCATCAGATTTCCAGTTCAAGTTTCATGTAGTTACAAAAGAAAAAAAAACAACAACCTGTTTAACCGAAAATATCTTCCTGCATTCTATCTGGCTTCATGTTCTGTGGATAAAAAAACGAAGATGGAAGGCCACCAATCCAACTATAACAACAGATCTATTTATACATTTTGCTTAGTCAAGAGAACAGGCTAAATAAGGCTAGGAATTACATATAACACTTTGAGAAATTATCCACTCTGGTTAATACAATTATATATTATTCACTGTCTACTTATGCAGCTACTAATTTGTTTTTGCCTTGTTCCATTACAAACAACTTATCACATTTACATATCTGTGTTAACAGTACTGTAAAATGTAAGACTGCCTTCACCTTTAATAGTGGCACAATTATTATGCCCATCCATATGTTAAAAAAAGAGCAGCAATATGCTAATCGCTCCTGTAGATATGTCCCTGTTACCGTGGCATGTGCTTATAATGAGACATATGGCACCAGGAAAACAGGAGTGTACTGCAACCAAGCAACAGTACATTGTACAGCCTTCTCAGTATTATATCGCTTCATTTGCCACTCACACATACAGCCATTTATCAGGAATCACACAAACATAAATATACTGTGTAACAAAGAACAAATCCCACAACTTCCCTTAAAGGGGAACTTCATCTTTAGAACACTGGGTGCTCAAGACGCTTTTGTTTCTTCCCTTTCATTAAAATATGCATGCACATCTTAAAAACAGCCATATGTATGGCAATTTAATTAAACAATCAAACTTAATTTGTTGAAATTGTTCCATTGAAGATGCAAAGCAATTGATATGATAACAATAGATATTATAATAATAGAGTCAAAATTGAATTTTAATTCCCCTTCAATTTGATCACAATTTTCCTTCAACTTTACTTTATTAGGCTCTCACTCCAAAGGCAAAATGGTGATTGAAATAAAACAAAATCAATCAAATTAAAATGTTGCAAACCCAAAATTGCATTAGTTAAACTCAAGCCTAATTTTGACTTCAAAATTGGCCAAAATCTGGTGATCATTTTCACTCATGGGTTGGTAAACTGCTTAAATTTTGGCAATTACTTACATATTTGAAATTCCTGTTGGGAATTGTTGAAGTTGGCTGAAAATAAAAAAAAATGAAAGCAGTTTTGGCCAAGTGAAAAATGTGCATACAGATTCAAGTAGCAGCCTATGAGGGGCAGCAGGGAGACCCTAACACCCATCAGCTTATGCCAGCTTATTGTTGAGATGATGGTGGTGAAGACCTGCACCTGGTAGAGAATGATGGTTTGTTCTCTTTCTGCCTCATACCATCAGTATGTGCTTCCTGCAGCACTTATGGTAGAAGATGGTGATAAGTGGCATTATTAGTACTAGACTTCTGTAGCCAATTCGTTTCTCTAGTGAGAGAATATGAATGGTTAAAAAAAAGACAGAGAATTTTAGAGGCAGTGATGGTTTTTAACGAATTAAGTAAAAAAAACTAAAGTTGTTCCCATTAAGCTTTCCAGCTGTTTTTTTTTTCTATGAAAGAAATCAATTCAGTCATGGAAAAACACTCAAAGCGACTTTAATGTTCTCCAAATATACTGTATTTTGCAAGAGTGACACCATGGCTTTGAATAGTTATGTAATGGCATCACAGCCAAATAAAAGCCATAATTGCTATGGCAATTAAAGTAAACCTGTGGGTTCTTTAGGCATTGTATACTGCCTGCTGGAGCACATACATAGCTCCCAATTGCTCTTCATTTGATCGAAATCTCTCTGTTTTTCTTTTCTCTGCAGTCATTCTTCTGTCTGGTTTGATTTATAGACATTTACGGTATAAATAAAAAAAATGTTAACTACATAAAATCTTTCATGTAGATTTTAAACTATTGCATCTGTTACTTTGAAGCCAGTATACATGAAAGTATGTGATTTAAAAAAGACAATAGTGGGCTTAAAGTGTAAGTTCACCTTTTTTTTTTTTTTTTTTAGAAAAAATAAAAAAGTGAACTAACACTGTACAGCTTCCACACTCCCCAATACCCACTGTAATTATCTCTGTGGGTGATGAGCCAATGTAGTGGTTAGGGTATTTAAAACCCTCCACTCTTCTCCCCCTTCTGCAGTGCTTCCGGGTTGGATCAGAGTGATTCTGATTGGTCAACTCTGACACAGAGAATCGCTCTGATCTATCCTGGAAGCTCTGCAGAAAGAAAGAGGGAGAAGAGAGTGTTTTCAAATCTCTTGAAGACTACACCGGCTAATCACCCACAGAGATAAGAACATTGAGGACCAAGGAGGTGTGGCGGGGGGATGCAGATTTTTTGGTTCACCTATTTTTTTCTGAAAGGTGTACTAACATTTTAACCAATCATATTTTGTGTATGAATTCTTTGTGATCTGCATAACTAGGGGTATGGCTGGGGTGTACCTACATACTTTGTGCTAAAAACTGTAACTCTTTCTCATCTCAAAAAGTTGGGAGGTATGTATGGGTACAGCATGCTCCTCCAAGGGTTTGCACACATTATGATTGTATTTATAGGACAATTTGGAAGACATTAACCTGGCAATTTTACAAACAGCAAACAGAGTGCACTTGGACAGAATATGGCTTGCTCCTCACATCCTTATTGGCTGCTAAGACTATTTATTAGAATTAGTGGCCAACAGGGAGGTTCAAGGGATGGCGCCCGGTGGTGCCAGTGGTATACTGTGGGTAGACAGCTTACAACTTTGAAAGATTCAGTCTTAAGCTGGGCATAGACTGGTCATTCTCGGCCGGTTCAGCAGGGACAAGATTTGAACCATTTATTGGGTACAAGCAGCCTGTCAAATTTGTCAGGCAATTATTGCTATTATTACTATGGCTATAGCTGCTAGCAATAATGACTGTGTGTCCTTCCCATGCCCCCCCCCCACCTCGCTGGGAGAAGACAGTAGTTCCGCAGGAGGGATGTGATTGCAGGAAAGACAATCACTCCATCTATGGCTGGCTTTAGGAGTCCTAAAAACATACTTGTGAAACTGCTTGCTATTTAGCCAAATGAAAAAACTAGGGAAGTCTATGTCAAATTCAGCTGTTTGTGTCTGACCAGTTATAACAGAAATCCACTGTCAACTCTCCTTATATTTAAAGCCCACGAAATGTGAGGCCGTCAAATATTGTAGTCAATGAATATCAGTGAATGCTAACCAACAGAAGTGATAGATCGCCAGTAATTGCAGGGCACATGCTCTGATCCAGACAAATATAGAATTTGGAGAGATCAAAATGTCAATCAAAAACCAGCAAATCCAACCGGATGTGAGCAGTGGGGAAAGTTTATAAAAAAGGCAAATGGTGACTTGGTGGATAAGCATGGAATGAGCAGTTGAAAAGGCGTGAACAACTATAATGGTGCCTTGATAAATAGGACCATGTAGGTTCTCCTCACATACTAGTTGATATACAAGTCAGCACAGAATTTTCGGGAATAAAACTGAATGTAAACGAATGCTTGAAGTCTACCTAAGGTATTCCAGCATTAATTGGTGAAGCTGAATAATGGTCTCCTGAGTAGGTTTGTCTCTCACAGACAGACTGAGTGTCCCTTCACGACTCACAGATTTCACTGCTTGTTAATTAGCTCTTTTTTCCCTCTAATCCCTTTACCCCGACCAAAAGCAGTCCCGATCATGGCCGCTTATGTATAAAAATGGTCACTTAGGCTAGGTTAAACCAGATCGCCTGACAAAGGCATCTTTACACCAGTCCATGTGAAATAAAAATGTAGGAAAATCCTTGCTTTTATCCAACACTGGCTTTTAAACTAATTAAAATGCACAGGACCCGACTTGTATTTCAAACGTGCTGTTCTTCTCCACACTATAGCTTCTCAGACTATGTGGTGAAAGCTGTGAACTAAACAATTGTGAAGATGTAGGCTCGCCAAAGGAAACTGTTTAAATATTCTTCCTTCAAAAAAAAAAATCCTACCTCAGAGAAAAGGTACAGTTGCGTCTTAAGTTACCATTCAAACTATAGTGCGTTGTGCATTATATCGTGGCTCAGCTCCTGTAATTCAGGTACTGTTTAATGTTAGAAAAAGTTAGAGGGAAAGAACGAGCTTTATATTCTCTTTCTTTATTTTAGCCCCTTTCAACTACTTTCTCTTTTACAGGGCTATTATTGCAAGACGGCTGTGCTCATTTGTTGGTTTTTGGCATTAAAGGCTATGGGGAGTCTTTTATTTTGACATCTTATAAAGAAACTTTGGAAAACCATCACAATATACACAAAACTTTCCTCTGAAAGGACGCAAGAAAAGCCTGAAACAGACAAATGAGTTTCATTTAACTTTACAAATTGCAAAACTTTTTTCTTCTCTTATTATAGGTTGTCTACGGGAGATTAGATCTGAAATATTATCCAGTGTTTGTATTACGTTTAATGCTAGAGTCATAATCTTTGACGATACCTAGGCTTATTTAAGTAAACTTTTTTTTTTAAATCAGGTTTGGATTAACAAGACCGGAGCCCGTAGGCAAATACGCATTGGCATTTTGAGCTCTACCCATCTATTAAATGTTAACATTCATCAGACTTTTATCTAAAAAGAGTTCAAAGGTGACCATTGACTTGATAACTGTCCCTGGATGAAGGCAGATTTGTCTATAGCAGGGGTCTCCAAACTGTGTAAGCAAAGGACCATTTTATTGTCCTTCAGACTTTGGGGGGCCAGACCCTGGCCACAAGGAGTGGACATTTTCAAGGCATTAGTGGAAGTAAATATCATCACATTTGATACCAGGGGGAAAAATAATGCCCCATCTTTGGAATTATTGAGAGGAATAGTGCCCCATCGTTAGTATCATTGGGAGGAATAGTGCCCCATTGTTGGTTTCATTGGGAGGAATAGTGCCCCATCATTGGTACGAATAGTGCGCCATTTTTGGTGTCAGCAGGAGAAATGGTGCCCCATTGTTGGTGTCAGCTGACAGAATAGTGTCTCATATCAGTGGGAGGAATATAGTGCCCCAAGGATGGGATAAAGGCAAGCAAAGAGGCTTAGCTGCCCAGGCCTCTCCCTCCTTATTGGTTGAGGTACAGCAGTGTCGCCATTGGCTCCTATTGCTGTCAATCAAAGTCAGTGAGCCAATGAGGAGAGAAGAGGGTGGGGTTGGATCACAGCTCCGTGTCTGAATGGACACAGAGCAGCGGCTTGACTCGGGCAGGAGGCAGGGGCCAGGAGCACTGAAGATGGACCTGAGAAGAGGAGGAAGGGGGCTGTTCTGTGTAAAACCACTGCATAGAGTGTAAGTATGGCATGTTTATTATTTTTTAACAAAAGAACCTGGGACTTTAGTTTTACTTTAATGTAAACCAAATTAACTTTCTGATTGTTGTATGGTGGCAATGTTTCCTATATAATAATAGCCCCTAACTTTATTATTTTTGCCAAGAATACATCATTATATCTTGTGGTCTTTGAGTAAACATAGAGAAAAAAAAAACTACAACGAATGAAGCATTTACAGTAAAGAGGTAAAACAATTCTATATGTGTCTTACTTTCTCAGCACAGCTACAAAATACATCTGTTTGCTTGATGCACTGCTGCACACAAGTTGACAATGATGACGCCATTTAAAATTGTGTTGTACCAGTTAATTGCTATGTCTGTTCCTTTAGAGCGGGTTTTGGATACATTTTAATGCAAATGCTTCCTGTGCATAACTTAACTCTTTTCAGAGTATTCTGATACACTGCCTTACCACAGACATATAATTCTGTGTGACATTATTTCACTGCAGTGAGTTTTTTTTTTTTTTTCCACTTTTGTTGTCAACAGTCAGTCACCCTTGAGGTGATTTGAAAAGAGAAAGGAGAGAGACGGCATGAAATGAGAGAAGAAATTTACATATAAAGATTCCCATAAGTATGTAGTCTTTTGGAAGGCCTAATTCAACAATACAACAGAACAGAGGTAGAAAAATGACCAGTTACTGAAGCAGCTATTTTTTTTTTTAATAGGAGAAAAAAAAGTTAAAATACCTCTACAAAAAGATTTTGATTATTCCACCAGACTCTTCTGTTATTTTTATTTTAATCTGACACACTAATCCTTTGGGTAGTATCTAGGACAGCATACTGTGGCAGAGAAAGTCTGTTATAGTCAGGTAGGACTCACAGATACAGTAAATTACCCCAATTCCTTCATAAATGGCTTTATCGATGATTTGACAATAAATGTGTCCAACATTCTCCCACTTTTTGACCAAGATTTTATTTTTCACATTCCTTCCTGTCAAATCCTGCCAATCCACCTGTCAAATTGGACTTAACCAGATATGGACAATAATGTCAGGGGAAACCCTCTTATGCCCCGTACACACGAGAGGGATTAAGTCTGACAGACCTCCAAAGGAGTTCCGACGGAGTTCCGACGGAGTTCTGGCGGACTTTTCGACCGAACGGACTTGACCACACACCATCACACCAAACTCCGACGGAGTCGAACGTGATGACGTACGACTGGATTCGACGTAGGAAGTTCATAGACAGTAGCCAATAGCTGCCCTAGCGTCGGTTTTAGTCCGTCGGAGTAGCACACACACGAGCGAATTTTTCGAAGGGGACCGGGTCCGGCGGAGTTCCGTCGGGAAAATTTGAAGCATGCTTCATTTCTAAAGTCCGTCAGACTTTTGCGAAGCTAAAGTCCGTTGCAGCCCACACACGATCGGATAGTCTGACGGACTCGGTCTGACGGACTTTGGATGTTGAAAAGTCCGCTCGTGTGTACGGGGCTTAACTCTTTCCTTTAGAGTTCCTGGAGCACCAGGAAAGAAGGGTGGACTTGGGCTTCCCTGAGAGCTGACCTGCTATTGCTGGAGCTGATGGTGCAGGACATCTTTGGACTTCGCTAGACCCTGCAAAGGTAAATATTAGTAAAAAGCATAATGCTAAAAGTTTATTTTCTGTGTAGTGACTTTTTTTACAACAATAGCTTAAGGTAGATTTAGATTAGGGATGCACCGATTTTTTTTACTAGTAGGAGTACCAATTTTTTAGTATTCGCCGATACCAATTACCAATACCTATTGCAACTGTTTTGTTTACATTTCAGCAGTCAGCAATGGTACAAAGCATTGAAAAGTTATTTACAAATGAAATAATATTTTTTTTGCGCTTCTTTCAATGTGAAACGTGTAAATATATGTTAAAGGTGTAAAAATATTAATGAGCAAAGCAAACCAAAAAAGTTTTCATTATTAATAGTTTTTAAAATAGAATCAGCAGGAAAATAATAATTACGTGAAGAAGGTGAATAAGGAGTCAATTAAGGCTGATTAGAGTAAATTAAGGGTTAATAAAGGTTTAAAACAGGTTGGTATAAACTGGCTTCTTTTGCAGATCAAAGTTTATCTCTTTGACCGATAGGCTTACTGCCCACTGATCACTACTTGTTGAGTTAACTTTGCCACGGGGCACAAAGTGAAGCAATGTGCTTGTGCATGTAAAATTGCAGCTTATGGGAGGCTGCTGACAGGTGGCAAAAACTTGGCTCAACAGCCCATTTTTGCAGCCCCCAAACCGCATGTCTAAATGAAGCCTTACTTGCATGCATTTGTGCACTGGATAGGGGTCCAAGGGACTGGGGAGTGAGTGAACATCCATGAGGTGGCTGGTATGTGGAGCATAACCTCCCCCTTGACACGCCTCCCTCCTCCTGGGCATCAGAGGTAACAAACAGTATGATGTTGATCAGGGTGCTTTGGGTCACCCCCTTTCTTTGAAGAAACTCCTAATAAATCAAACACCCATTGCCGAAGGGCATGTGAGCTGGTATCATAATAGCAGGGGGCTGCATGTTCGCTGATCTCTTACTATGGGGTTAGCAGCCTGCATGGCTGGCATGCCAGGATGGTTTTCTCAGGGACAGGGTAGGTGGGGGCATGCTTTTTCTTTTTTTTTTTTTTTGCAATAAAAAAAACATTAGCCATCAAAGTCCTAAAATTTTGTTTAAATGACATTCCTGTTATGTAAGATGATTAGCACAAAACATTCCCACAAAGATGCAAAATAGCTGCTACCATGCTATCAAGAGTCACACTAACAAAATTCACCAACGAATGTCATGATACATAGCATGAATCCTAAAACGAAATGCTGGGTGAATCCCGCTGAACTTGGACATTTATTTTGTAATTTTCAATCCAATATGGCACAATGTTTTTGTTCTTAGTAAAATACAGGGTTCGATTATACCATACGACTTCAAGATCATGCCTTAACAGATATGGGAGGTCTCCAAATACAGTGATAGGTACACAACAAAGAGCATTATGTTTCTAACCAATAATAAGCCAGGCAAATAAGGATTTCAGAGCATCTTTATCATACAAAAACACCAAAAATATATTCAGCTACCCTAAACTATTGACAGATAATTCTCCTATCTTTCCAGATCATCTCCCAATGAGAGGGTAGAATGTGTAGACAGGTTAGACCCTAGCCATCAGGACCACATTTTTGGAAAATATTTTGGTCAGTTTCGGTGTTTATGTGCTGTGTACAACTCCTCCCTCCATAAATTGAGGTGAATAGCCTCTGCCCATTGAGTGTATGTTGGTGGAGTAGGCGATATCAGGAGACAGGGTCTTAAATAGACTCTGTCAAACCTAAGATGGCCTCCAGAGTCACATAGGCAGCCAGAATCCAACCGGATCCCTGCCCCAGTGACCCAGGAAACCATAGAGGAACCATATTTCACTTGACTTCCTTTCTCTCGGCAATGCCGCTGCGGTTGATCACCACCTGCAGTGGAGAAAGTGGACTGCACCTGCTTACACACAAACAGTATGAAGAATGCACCCCCTTAAGAATTAAAACCTGGACTCCTAGTTTATTATTTTAATTATATTTTATTTAGATTGACTAGAACGCAATCTTTTACCAATACAATGCTGTCTATCCATTGTAAGTGGAACTTCTACTGTTTGCATATGCACAACACTGTTCCTTGAACCTTACCTGCATGTACTGTAAGTTCTTTTTCACTGATCACTAAAAGGTCACAGAATTCCAATCACATCCACACAATATTGAGAAAACCAATACTCCCCTGTGTTTCATTATTTCCGCCATGCCCCACAGTGAAAACAAGGTTTCACATTTTTACTGGGACTCACTCAAGCAAGATCAACATTTTATTACATCGAGAAAGAAAATACAGACAAAAACATACAAATGAAGAAACCCGAAACCTACAAGACTTCTGTTTTTCAAATCATCAAAGAATCCTGAGAGACATGCTACAGAAATAAATTACAAGTGCTCCACCGACGGTTGCAAATCTTGAAGACATTTTTCTGGTAATTTGCGTGTCTACAAACAGTAAAATCTATAGCATGTTGCAAAGCTAGAGCTAAGCCTTATTCAGAGGGTGACTCATTTAAACACAGGTCATTTTATTGAAAGGATGACTCAGTTCTTGGTGATGGATGACCTGATGGATGATGAGGCCAACCCCTACATTTTGTTGCCATTTAAGACTTCTTATGGAAACATGCTTAGACCCCAGACACTGAAGCTCTATAGAATGGATTTACCCCAGAAGAACTCCAGTCCCTGGACAATGACATGTATTTCTGCAACTCCAAATAGTAATAAAGTGTTTCTTGCACGATTCTTAGTAATAAGTGTTCGTCATCCCAGCAATGCTGATGGAAAGAAGAGAAACATAAAACTATTGGGTTTTTCTGAAGCATAGCTTACTGATATAAGTAAATTTTCAAGGAGCAGCATAAGTGAAATGCATCAATTTTAACCTAACTAATCATAAACCGTTTTTGAAATTTTTATTAACAACACATATATAGGAAAATAAGACGTATTACTCAAGTTCTCTATAAACACATACATATACTAGCATATAATTACAATGAGGAGGCGGAAGGTAGAGGGGGAAAAAAAGGGTGGGAAGGGTCTGTTATTTAAAGACATTGAGAACATAAAGAGGAGCTCCAGGTTTCTTCAGAAAAATGTAAAAGTCAGCAGCTACAAATACTGCAGGAGCGCAGCCAAGCCCCGCTCCATGTGTGAATGGGCAATCTCCAAGCAGCTTGCTATTGGGGACACTCAGCAGGAGGGAAGAGCCATGACCGCTAGCGGGGGACGCAAAAAGATGACTGGGATGGCTCTGTGCAAAACCATTGCACAAAACAGGTAAGTATTACAAGATGACTGATCACTGTAATAATGTCACTGGCCCCAAAAAAGTGTCAAAAGTGTCACTTGGCATCCGGTTTGTCCTCCGCAATGTCGCAGTCCCGCTATAAGTCACTGATCACCACCATTACTAGTAAGAATAACTAAATGAATACAAATTCCATAAAAATATTCCTTCGTTTGTAGACGCTATAACTTTTGCACAAACCAATCAATATATGCATATTGGGATTACATTTTACCAAAAATATGTAGCAGAATACATACATATTGACCTACATTGATAAAGAAATTAGATTTCGTACATTTTTTTTATTGGGTGTGTTTCATAGCAGAAAATAAAAAATATATATATTTTTTTTCAAAATTGTCTGTCTTTTTTTGTTTATAGTGCAAAAAATAATGCACAGGTGATCAAATATCACCAAAAGAAAGCTCTATTTATGGGAAAAAAAGGACATCAATTTTATTTGTGTACATCACATGAGCGCACAATTGTCAGTTAAAGTAACGCAATGCCGTATCGAAAAAAATGGACTGGTCATAAAGGGGGGGGGGGTTAAACCTTCCGGGGCTGAAGTGGTTAAAGTAAAGATAAAAGGCATGGCAACTGTTTATGATACACAGAGCTTTAGCAAACAAAATATGGTTTGGTCGAGGTTTGGTTTAATTTTAAAAGCAGAGCTTATTGCTACTGGAAACAAAATGTTGCATACAAAAGGAGAAACAGGATCCCATGTGTGAAATGCTACATTTCCCTTTAAACAGAAAGCTGCCTTATTTTACCATGTGCTTTGTTTGCTATCGGAGAGCCATTAAGGCATATGCTCCATCCCTAATCCTCTACACAACGTTTTCATCTTTTGTTCGGGAAACATTAATAAGCACTAAGCAGATCTGGAAAACATGCTCTGGCAATGGAATACGTATTACAAGATGCTCTACTCCATCAAAGAACCTCAGGAAACATTATTACCAACATTAGAAACATGACAAGCAGCGCTGAGCCTTCCAAATGTTCCTCTGCAACAGTGTAATGACTAAACAGCGTGCACATATTTTATAGTTGTCCCAGTCTGTTTGGTTGTCGGACACATCGTGCAATTTGTCAATGTGGTTCTCATCTAATGATAGATTAAATAGCCCTGCAGACATGGACAATGAGAAGTGGCAAGGTGGAAATATTGTTCTAGGGCCTGATGTCAGCAAGTACATCTTTCATTGTACATAAAAATTTCTGCTGATCACAGAAAGCTTTGTTATCTGAGAATCTAATGCTAGTTTTTGGTTTGCCATTGTGGGAGGCCAGAACAGCCCAGTACTGTCCCCAATATGATGGGCATCTGGAAACAAAGACATCATTTGGGGAGTTTAGGGCTATCCTGGAGGCAGGGGATGCCATTCAATCTCTATGTAGCGCTACCCCCGTGAGAGGCCCGTTGGAAGTTGCATGTATCCCCATTGGTTGCCCTGATCTTCCAAGCTCCCGAACACCTCTGACACTCTGGGTTCAGACACCGAACACCTCTGACACTCTGGGTTCAGACATATTTAAAATCACTTACCACAAACCGCTGTAGCTGTACGTCAGAACCTTGACATAGAATACCAGGGTTGTGTCAGCAGATAGCTGCCATAACCCCGGTATTTTCTGAAACGGTGGATAGTCTTTTTTAGGATAAAAGATAAGATAATCCGGAGCAGATTTGAGGCGAGATCACTTTTATCGGCGGTGGGAGAAGTGAACAACCCCCTCCCACTGCGTTACGGTTGTCTCTGCAGCTTACTGGAGCCCCCTTTAGCGGCAGAGATGATCCTTTCCCCTCAGAGGCTGTGAGTTGAGTGAGGGAATGATGGCCCCCAATGAAGTTGGATGACGGAAGCAACGTCAAACGTCACTTCCACCCAACAGCCTTTAAGTGGAATTTTTTTATTTTTTTATTATTGAATTAAATGTAAGATCTGAGGTTTGCAGGGAACACAAGAGGAGGTAAACCCATCAGGGTTTACTTCCTCTTTAATGAGGACATAGATAACAGTAAAATCTGGCAGTAATCATTAAGCTATCTTTAACAGAATAAAATGTGTATTGTCACTATAAAGCTGCAGTTTAAGAAGATTTCCTGTATTTTGTTCAGGTGTCCCTGAAAATAACATCATTTTAACCCATTTAAAATATAAAATAGCTCAGAAAACAAGTTTGATTTCTTTTGGGGAATGCTGTCTTTTCATTCCGTTCAGCTCCCAATAAAGGTCTCCCCCATTATATTCAGCTGAAGACGCAAGGCCCGAGGCAAGTTCTTTATTACAAGCAAAACCTGTCAAGCTTTTACACAAGGTAAAGGCAGAAGAGAGCATCATGGGAGTGGCCTCATCAGCTTGAGTTAGTCTCTTATGGAAAACCTTGCCAATCATTTCCATGTTGGTTTTATACAATGTGACTCTGTCATGTTATTAGAGGCATTTTTCTAAAAATGATCAAGAATAAAAAAAATGATCAGGTTGAGTATTCAGCGCATGAGGGGCAATCTCGCCCTTACTGCCCTAGGCATTGCTAGCCATCATACCTCTCCTTTAACAGCAGAGAACACAGATACATTGTTCATAATGTTCCAACCTGCTAGATAGCTTTCAACAGCCCAGCTCCAAAAATGTTCTTCTGAGACTGCTGGTGCCCCCATACAGGGTGAGATTGTACTACAATAGTAGTAGCATTCAACAATATCTCAGCTGAGGCTGGCCAAACACTTGTAAATTTTCGAAAAAATGTTTGCATGAATATTCTCAGTACATTTTATGACTTGAACATTTTATTTAAACGTATTTCAAAAGTTCCTTTGTTTTTAACATTCTATTTTGCAATAAATTTCTTTTCACTTTTAGAAAAAAATGTTGTTTGAGAAAAAAAAAATTCACCCTGAACCTTCACATTTTCTTGTCACTACTGTTGGTGTGATTCCAAGATAACAATTACTGCTAGGGATGAGCTGATACAAAGTATTTCCACAAGTACTCATGAAAATGTTCCCAGTACTTTGCAGTGCGATTTGTTTCCATACAAAATAAATGGATGCAAATTGCACTACTGTGTGAACTGGAGCTGCACGATTAATCGTTAAGAATCAAAATCGTGATTCTTTTCCCCTCCCGATCTTCAAAACAGCATTTCACGATTCTAACAAGTGCAGAGAGTTCTCACAGTTTAAAAAAGAAAAAAAAATCCGGGTAGCCTGCCAAGTTTTATCACAATATCACTGATAAGTATGAACAAAGGAACATTTCTTCTTAGATCAAAGGAATGGACCCTAGAGAATAAAATGGTGGTTGTTGCAATATTTTATGTCACACTGTATTTGCGCAGCGGTCTTTTTTTGAAAAATACACTTTAATGAAAAAAAAAAAAAAAACGAAACAGTAAAGTTAGCCCAATTTTTTTGCATAATGTGAAAGATGGTGTTACGCCAGAATCGTGATCTTTATTCCGAGCAACAAAAATCGTGATTCTCATTTTAGCCAAAATCGTGCAGCTCTAGTGTGAACCCAGGCTGAAATCATCATTGTATATTTGGCTTGTCTAACTATCCGTTCCGGTTACCAAACTTTGGCTATGTTTTGACTATGTTTGTTCTATTTAATTTTATTATAAAACAAGTGTGATTGAACTGTACTTCTGTCTCAGTCTAATTCATGCTTTCTGACACTACCATACCTTGGAATGCTATAGATGCGTGGTCACAGAGACATCTTCCTTCATGATTAGATTTTTTCCCTTAATTTCAATCCAGCATTGTTCATAAAAGCAACAGCTCTCCCGGATCTGTCCCTCCTCACTGGGCAGATTGATAGCAGCAGAAGCCGTTGGGTCCTGCTACTGTCAATCAAATCCAGTGACGAGGGAGCAGGGGATGGGGCAGTGCCACTCTGTCTATGTCAATGGACACAGACAGGGTGGCTCAGCAGCAAGACCACTTGAGTGCCCCCACAGAAACTAGGGCACTCACCGAAGAGGGGAGCCAGGTGTTCCATCAGGGTACCCCAGAAGAGCAGCTTCTGTTTGGATGCAGACAGGGTGGCTTGGGAGTGAACACACTCAATTACCCCCCATTGAAACCAGCTTTCTATGTGGGCACTTGCCAAAGAGGAGGAATCAGAAGTGGCGGCAGGGTACCCCAGAAGAGGAGGAGCCAGAAGTGGTGGCATGGTACCTCAGAAGAGGAGGAGCCAGAAGTGGCGACGGGGTACCCCAGAAGAGGAGGAGCCAGAAGTGGTGGCAGGGTACCCCAGAAGAGGAGGAGCCAGAAGTGGCGGCGGGGTACCCCAGAAGAGGAGGATCATGGCTGCTCTGTGCAAAACCAACTGCACAGAGGAGGTAAGTATGATGTGTTTATTATTTTAATAAAAAAGTTGAGGCTTTAATTACATTTTAAAGTTTCCTGATAAAACATCTGAGCTTTTGAGTTCAGGCCCACTTTAAAGATCTCTATTCAAGAAAGGGTTACAGGACAAAGTTACCCTCGCCAAACAAATAGAAATGCCAGTGCTACAATGATCAAATAAAACAAGCTATTTCCATCTATCATTCTGTACAAAATTAGAACTTATCAATTTGTTTTTAATCATTTTGTAGCTAAGCCTATATTGTACAAGAACGGAAAGCCTTGAAAAGTATATTATTTCAGTAATTGTATAGTGCATTGATTTGCTTATTTTGAAAGAAAGGTATCATGCTACCAACATTATATACACAATTACATTTTTCCCTCCTGCCCCTTTATTGATTTTCACTAAACATTCTTATGTAAGCGGAGCAAGACTTGTAGAAAAAGTGTAATAATTGTATAATTGTTAGTTGAGTACACCAGGGGAAGAAAAGGTTCAGTTTATGAGTGAATAGATGACGACCTTACAATACAACGCAAATACAGAAAGCAAACAAAGTAATCTTTTCCTGTGACACTTTTATACTTAATCACAGACAATGTATGCACTTTTAACCCACTCGCTCAACACTTCCTGCTCAAACCTGTTGGGTCTTATATAATACACAAGCCTAGAACTCACCTTGTTGTTGGCCTGGGTAGGGTGGGGATGGATTACGGAAGAACACTACACCGCAAACAAATGATAAGGAATCTGTTTCTGTAGAAGCCAAGTTTTAAATCTCTGGTTCTCTTTCCTTTGTTGATGTATTACAGAACAGTTTTAAAGTCTACACATTTTGACTATGCATTAAAGTGGAAGTCAACTTCCATCTTTTGCTTTTACCTATAGGTAAGCCTATAGGTAAGTCTATAATAAGGCTTACCTATAGGTAGTGTAAATATCTCCTAAACATGCACTGTTTAGGAGATATTTACATTACATGCAGCCAGTGACATCACTGGAGCATGCTCTCTGAAGGAACACCCACCCTTGCTGTTCCTTAAGAGACCTGGGGCGTGAACGGTGGCTCCAGTGCATATGCGTGGAAGTGATGTAATCATGGTTATGGACAGTCACGGAGCCAGAGAACCTGGAAGCAAGACGGGTGAAAATGGGAGCTCCTGTAGCGCTGACTTCTCAGCATGGGAGGGCTTTGCTTTGCTTTGTTTAACATAATGTGCTAATAGCACATTATGGCTTTACCTTGCAGGCTACCCAAAAAAAGGTCAGCGGCTTAAGGTAAAAAACACTACACAGTCTTTTCTTCCCCCAAACACTAGCCTGACTCCTCTCTTTGATCCAGCACTGTCCAGTCTGCAGCACCACTCCAGTAAGTTCCTGCTGCCATAAGCTCCTGCTGCCGCTGCCAGTAAAGTCCTGTGAGGAGGGAATGTGTGGCATGGCCAGTCCACACTGTGTGTTTCTATGGACGCACACAGCCAAGCTTGGAAGCACTCTTGGATGGGTGCCCTATCTGCGCATGGCTTGCTATGGGGGCACCTGCAAGAAGAAGAATCGGACAGAGCTGGCAGAGGAAGATGACACAAGGGACCGCTCTGTGCAATACCACTGCACATAGTAGTCCATTATGTGTCACTTACGTGACACAGGAGCCAGCGATGTCACCGATGTCCCCTGTTGTCCGGCGCATCCATCTTCTCGGTGGGTCTCGCCGCTCCGCCGCTGTCATTCGGCGAAACCGCGCACGGGAGCCGCCACGCGTGACATAGTCGCCGTTGACGGGCCACGCTCAGTGTGCCTGCGCGCCGCTGTCTACGGCGCATGCACCGTAGACAGCTGTGCCTGTCTTTCGGCAAATATCTCCTAAACCGTGTAGGATATATTTCTTGGACCTAGAGGTAAGCCTTAATCTAGGCTTACCTGTAGGTCAAAGTGTGTTGTAAGGGTTTACAACCACTTTAATTGGTTCCCCTCCGGCCTGTTGTAAAATGACAAATAGGCGGGAGCACTGTTGTTCAGGAAGGAGGTCATATGACATCCTCTCAGGATCACGCCTCAATGACCACCTTCCAATGCAATCAATCATCCTCCATGTCCACTGGGCACGGCCGATGACAGCAGGTCACATGACAGTTGTACACAATGAAAGACTTTGTTACATGCCTTTCATTGTGTACTATTGTGATGAGCCCAGTGATTGGTCACAGTCATCACATCATACAGACAGAGCCAATCACAGATAATCACAATAATAAACACTGAATGAGTAGTTTTCATTCCGAAAAATGGTTGCTTATAACTGTAAAATGCACAGTTATAAGCAATCATAGTGTGTAAAAAAAAAAAAATCCTGATCACCTCCCCAGAGTAGTACAGCGTTCCCATGGTAATTTTGTACTGCTCTGGTTACTTTTTGGAAAAATGTCATAAAAAATAAAAAATAAAGTTGAAAAAATTGAAAAAAATTATGAATTATTATTCTATATATTTTTTTTTTTACATACTGTCAACGGTCAGTGTCCCTGATCACTACCACACCAGTTATATGATGACGTTGTACTGCACTGATGATAATATATAAAGAATGTGAAAAATAACACTTTCCAAAAAGGGAACATTTGTACTATAGTGGGATATTTGTACTGTCCTGGCATTTTCAGACCTCAAGAAATGAGATAGGCCATCAGTGCATCAGGGCTGATCGATTTTCACATACATACCATAGTTTGTGACCTCTATAACTTTCCTACAGACTAAATAATATATATTGATTCGAGTTATTTTCACCAAATAAATGTAGCAGTATACATTTTGGCCTAAATTTATGAAGAAAGATCAGAACAGGACAGAAACGAAGAAAAACACTTTTTTTTTCAAACTTTCAGTCTTTTTTCATTTATTTTACAAAAAAAAAAAAAAAGAAAACAGTGGTGATTAAATACCATCAAAAGAAAGCTCTATTTGTGTGAAAATTTTCTAAAAATCTCATTTGGATACAGTGTTGAATGACAGCGCAATTGCCATTCAAAGTGTGACAGTGCTGAAAGCTGAAAATTGGCCTGGGCAGGAAGGGGGTAAAAGTGTCTGATATTACAGTGGTTAAAGGCAGCATTTTTTATTATTAAAAAATAGCCAGCATGTTATACTTACCTGCTCTGTGCAATGGTTTTGCACAGATCACCCCTGACCCTCTTCTTCTCGGGTCCCCCACCACTAATTCCCACCACGTGCCTCATAGCAAGTGGCACTTGTGCATGCTCGCCCCTGAGCCAGCTCTGTTAGTACTTACTGCAATATATTACAATTTTGGTTTCAGGCTTAAAACCACTTTAATATCTCCTTAAGTAGGGTATTTTCTTTTACGGCAAATGTATTTTTATTCATTCCATGGCGTGCTATAGACATTGGAGTCATGTATTTCCATACTGCACAAGTGCACTAATTACTAACTTTAAAAACAATTAACTTTTTCAGGCCAGTTGAGAATACAAATCACTATTTGCCGACAGACATAACATACCTAATAGTTAATAATTACATGGCCGGAACAAAAGATCAACAAAAAGGTTATTTTAACAATGCAAAATGTAAATGAGCGCTTGTCTGCTATTGTAATTTATTGTAAAACCAGCAAATTCTGCCATTTCCCCCTCCATAGTGAGTGTGTATTCGGTGTTTCAATTGTATATACAAGGGGGGAAACAAGACAGCCTTTGTTTGCAGAGGCCAAGTTAAATATGTAAGAGTTACTCAACTGAGGGTTTGAATAATCTCACCTTTAAACCTTTTACAGATTTGAAACAGAATTGCCAGCACCTGATCTACGGCTGATTGCACAGAGCCAGACTTAATAACTGCTTGCAGTTTACAGTATTCGTGGGGGCTTTTTTTGTAGTCGAAGTTCCTTTCATGTCCCAAAGGCTTGCTTTAAATCATGTAGGCACGGTATAATTTCAGCACACATCTAAAACAGACTACGCCGACTTGAAAGGTGACATCAAATAGACCTTCAGAAGATGACATCACAAAGATGGTATCAAGGAGAATGTTACTTTAAAAGGACAGCAAAAAGACTTTGATGAATATTTGGTGGGTATGTAGTA
Organism: Lithobates pipiens; assembly: GCF_037356315.1. Taxonomy (NCBI): domain Eukaryota; kingdom Metazoa; phylum Chordata; class Amphibia; order Anura; family Ranidae; genus Lithobates; species Lithobates pipiens. Next base: position 87,562,777 of record NW_027507748.1, read on the forward strand.
AATGGGTACTGCACAGCGTAAGCTGTCATAATGGTGCTGCTCCAAGAAAAATGATGACATATAAAGCTTCGACAAAATGCTAAGATGTGGAGAGTATGAAGCTTTGGAGCGGCTGTAGGTGGACAAGTCTTATCTAGGCGATAGGAAAGCTGTCCTTTCAATACGTCACACCTGAAGGACCTCCACCACATATACACTTACCAGCCACTTTATTAGGTATACCTGTTCAATTGCTTGGTGACGAGAACTTGAAGTTCAAACTGACTTTGGACATGGTATGATTGTTGGTGCCAGACGTTCAAAAACTGCTGATCTACTGGGATTTTCATGCACAACCATCTCTAGGGTTTACAGAGAATGGTCCGAAAAAGAGAAAACATTCAGATGGTAGGGTCAGAATTAGGTGTAAACAACATGAAAGCATGGATCCATCCTGCCTTGTATCAACCGTCCAGGCTGGTGGTGGTGGTGTAATGGTGTGGGGGATATTTTCTTGGCACACTTTGAGCCCCTTAGTACCAATTGAGCATTGTTTAAATACTACGGCCTACCTAAGTATTCTTAGTGACCATGTCCATCCCTATATGACTACAGTGCCCCCATCTTCTGATGGCTACTTCCAGCAGGATAATGCACCATGTCACAAAGCTCAAATCATCTCACCACTGGTTTCTTGAACATACAGGACACTGTACTCCAATGGCCTCCACAGTCACCAGATCTCAATTCAATAGAGCACCTTTGAGATGTGGTGGAGTGGGAGATGTGCAGTCGACAAATCTGCAGCAACTGTGTGATGCTATCATGTCACTATGGACCAAAATCTCTGTTGTTTGCAACAACTTGTTGAATGTATGCCACAAAGGAATTAAGGCAGTTCTGAAGGCAATAGGGGGTCCAAACTGGTACTAGCAAGGTGTAACTAATAAAGTGGCCAGTGAGTATATTTTACACTAAGGGCTTGTTCACAGGGGCGGCCAGGGGGCAGTAAATACAGGCGGTTGAACAACTGTTTTATTTTCCCTGATTATCCACCTAAACACAAAAACGCTGTTGCTTAGGGCTGTACACATTAAACATCATGTTGCATTTGGTAGGCAGTTCAAATGAATGGGGCACCATAACCACCCTGCAGCTGCATGCAATGCATATGCTTGCGGTAAAGTGGGTCAGCATTTTTAGTGTTAAAACAAGAAGTGAGTAGGCAACATACCTCACTACCTACATACCTCCCAACTTTTTGTGGTGAGAACGAGGGACACCTATTAGCAAAAGTATGTAGACATAGGACACACCCCCTGCCACTCCCCCTTAAAGGAGAATTATACAAAAAAATGATTAGTTAAACTCACAAGTGTTTTTTTTTTTTTTTTTTTACCACTACTATTCCTTTATACCGGCTTGTGAAATTTACAAATGCAGCAATTTAGAAATTGCATGAAAGGTTTAGCACTGGGAAACACTTTTTGAAAGATAAATAGTGCATTTAATATACAACTATATAGATCAAATCAAAATGCAGAACAAATGAGGAGGACTCCAAATCAAGGACAGTCTCTCAAAATAAGGGACAGTTGGGAGATTTGCATTTGTCAAGTGCCCAATGGACAGTAATAATAGCTGCATGTGTGAATGAACCCTCACATCTTGCCTAGGCAAGAATCCTCTAATGCCGCGTACACATGGCCGAAATTTCCGATGGAGTCTGATGGGAGCTTTTCATCGTATTTTCCGACCGTATGTATGCCCATCGTTCTTTTTCTGTCTGCATTTTTGACGGTCTTTAGATGTTGAGCCTGTTGTTAATTTTTCAGACGGAAAACCTTTCTATCGGATTGTTCGATCGTGTGTAGGCAATTCAGACACGCAAAATTCCGACGTATGCTCGGAAACAATTCGACACATGCTCGGAAGCATTAAACTTCCCTTTTATAATGCCGTTGAACGAGTTGTATGTCACGGTGTTATTGACTGTCGGAATTTGGTGTGGCCATGTGTAAGCAAGACAGTTTGAGCGAAATTCCACCGGAATTCCGACGGGAAAACCATCAGAGCTTTTTCAGACGAGAATTCCGATCGTGTGTACGCTGCATAAGTGTGGGATATTTTCTAAAAAAAAAAAAAAAAACAAGGATTTAAAAAATTGTTAATGTGCGATTCAAGATTCAGATTCAGAATACATATAATTATTTTTAACTTTAATAAATTATTACTATTTATTAAAGTTAAAAATTATTAAAGTAGGAGGGTAGAAGTTAAATAAGAGGGAAAATGGGTGACGCAGGTCCCCTTTAATTCTAAAAGGGTCAGCTTGCCAAAAAAAAAAATAACACTATTTTTGTATATTGTGATCTGTCAGAAATGTATTCGTACAGACTTCTAAAGCTACTGAAAGGTCCACTTTAATCCCTCAACCTTAACGTTAAATGTGTTATCTCACACTGTATTTGCTTTGGGCCGCTCACTTTGTTATACTAGCTCTGCCGACCAATTATATCATTAACTAAAATAGTAGCACAGGCAGAAAATACATCAACTGACAGCATTTAAATATGTTTGCCATCATTCTTCTCACTTAAAAGGCCGTCCCTGGAAGGGCGACTGCAGCCTAACTCAAAACAGGCCGAGACGTCACATTTCATAGGCAATGTCTGAGACCCGTCCAATTAAAGGAAGCCCGTATTTGTGGTGGATTGAGCAGGACGTAAGTGTTATTTTGTTGTGCACACAGAAATGTTTGGATCTTGCTTTAGCCGGTATTGTATTACTGTTGGAGTATTGCATTGATGCATTGTACTGTTTCCTCCTCTTTGCCCTCATTAGATCCTGCCAGTCATTTTAAGCAAATTCAAAGAATGTTAAGAATTCTGTGGACAGTGAGAAAGAACATCTAAATAATAGTCTTCGCAAAGCGTCTTCAAATCCCACAGACAAATATAAATAGCAGGACAAGTCGCAACAATTTTAGGTAATAACAATGACTCTGTGCTGTTAAAAGACATAAGCCAGGACAGTTAATTGATGTCACTTGGAGGGTTTAATAAGCATGTTGCCATAGATTTTATTCACATTCAGAACCGCACATATAATTAACACAGTACCAAAAATCCTTATTGTCTCTGTATTCCACATCCCCACTGGTTATCCATGTATACTTTATTATTATGACAGTTGTCGGTAATTATGATTTATTGTGAAATGTAATTCTGTGCCATAGGCAGGATGATCAAACATAAAATGAAAAATGCCATTACATTACAGCCTCAGTTACAGGTATGTCCTGCCATCTGGACCACCTAGAGCAGGCATGTCCAAAGTCCGGCCCGCGGGCCAATCGCGGCCCGCGGTCCGGTTTTGAACGGCCCGCCTGATTATTTAAACATGTATATCTTTTGTGGCCCCCGGCGATCTCCCAGCGCCGGGGCCACAAAAGATATATAGTCCAGCTGCGTCGGAGGGAGGAGGCGGGACGAGTGCCGTGCACACAGGAGGAGAATTTCCTGTTTACACGGCAGCCTCTGTAATAGGAAGTCCTGTCTCTACCATTGGACGACTGTGCTGTCCATCAAAGGAGGTGGGACTTTCTCTTAAAGAAGCCGTTGTGTAAACAGGAGATTCTCCTGTAAGATGTCTTTGGCACTCGTCCTGCCCTCCATGGCTGCACTGATGGTAATGGTGGCTGCATTCCTGGCAATTGCAATTGTGGAGCTGCATTCCTGGCAATGGTGGCTGCATTCCTGGCAATGGTGAGTGAATTCCTAGCAATGGTGGCGGCATTCCTGGCAATGGTGGGTGAAATTCCTGGCAATGGTGGGTGAAATTCCCAGCAATGGTGGCTGCATTCCTGGCAATGGTGCCTGCATTCCTGGCAATGGTGGGTGAAATTCCTGGCAATGGTGGGTGAAATTCCCGGCAATGGTGGCTGCATTCCTGGCAATGGTGGGTGAAATTCCCGGCAATGGTGGCTGCATTCCCGGCAATGGTGGCAGCATTCCCGGCAATGGTGGCAGCATTCCCGGCAATGGTGGCAGCATTCCCGGCAATGGTGGCAGCATTCCCGGCAATGGTGGGTGAATCCCTGGCAATGGTGGCTGCATTCCTGGCAATGGTGGGTGCATGCCTGGCAATGGTGGCAGCATTCCCTGCAATGGTGGCAGCATTCCCTGCAATGGAGGCAGCATTCCCGGCAATGGTGGCAGCATTCCCGGCAATGGTGGCAGCATTCCCGGCAATGGTGGCAGCATTCCCGGCAATGGTGGCAGAATTCCCGGCAATGGTGGCAGAATTCCCGGCAATGGTGGGTGCATTCCCGGCAATGGTGGGTGCATTCCCGGCAATGGTGGGTGCATTCCCGGCAATGGTGGGTGCATTCCCGGCAATGGTGGGTGCATTCCGGGCAATGGTGACAGCATTCCCGGCAATGGTGAGTGCATTTCTGGCAATGGTGAGTGCATTTCTGGCAATGGTGGGTGCATCCCTGGCAATGGTGGGCGCTGCATTCCTAGTAATGGTGGGTCTGCAGATGGACACTGACCCTTATTTTGCTTCACAGTTCTTTATTTAAAATTTTAAGTTTTTTTTTTTCCTGAAGCTTCCCTCTTAAAGTGAAGGTGCGTGTTATACACCAATAAATACGGTGTAACCAAATAATACACTTGAGTTCAAATATTCACCACACACAGCCACAAAGGCAAGAGAATTCTTGTGGGGACGTGTATTAGTGCTTCGAACACAATGAGACCGAATTTTAATGGTTCAAAGAATGTCAGGCAAAATGGTCGGCCCTCGCGCATGTTCACTTCATCAAATCTGGCCCTCTTTGAAAAAAGTTTGGACATCCCTGACCTAGAGTTTCCCGGTGGGCCCATGGTTAAGTGGGTCGGTTTCCTGAGACCTACTTCGGACCAGCAATGTGCATGAGAACATTGGCTCTTCTATATCTCTCTTCCCTCATTGGCTCACACAGCAGCAGGAGCCATTGGCCAGAGGGGGGTAGGCCGAGCCATGCTCTGTTTGGATTCATAAGGCAAATAGACTGTGTAATTTGCAAAGTGAGGTTGCACTCTGCAAGAGCACCTGCCCCAGAGCTTAGTAAGCGAGCAGAAGCTCTGCTGAATTCCATCATCCAATAATGTGCATGCAAAAAATGCAGTTTCTTTAAATTTTGTTGTATGGGATTGGGTATTCTTTGCAAATTAAAGCTTTACCTTATTTACTAAGCCCTGGAACAAGTGTGCACAGTGCACAGTTTCTCTGCCTTTAGTAGATCAGCCCCAGAGTCCATTCACAGGTGTACAGCTCAGGAGTGAGCCTGCATGAGTGCCCCCATAGCAAGCGGTTGGCTATTGGGGGCAATTAGTGGGGGATCAGGGCTGCTCTATGCAAAACCATTACACAGAGTAGGTAAGTATAACATGTGTTTGTTTGTTTTTTAAAAAAAAAAATCACAACCTTTAGAATCACTTTAAGTTCCGCTTTAATTGCAGTTTTTGTTTCTATCTGATAGGCATTTCTAAACCCCCAAAAAACTCCCATGAGGCAATGGGATCTTTCTCTGTCCTGCCCTTGCATTAACTAAGCTCATAACATATCTAGGCACAGATTCAGTTTATAAGGGTGTGGTGTCCATGTCCATATATACTTGTTCTCATGTGATCATTGTTTCTCTTCTAATGACTTCTATATTTACTTGTTCACTAGTTAACTTTTTAAAAAAATTTTTAGTTCCACTAGATTTATAAACCTTTCAGTTCCACTAGATTCCACTAGATTTATAAACCTTACTTATGTAACAAATGACATAAAAGCACAAAAGATATGTTACAGATAAATGTCTATTCTGTCATTTCTCCTACACACTATTTCACCTAGTAGACATAATATACTTTGACGTGTGTATTTCCAATAATAAAAGTTAGAAGGCCAATCAATCGCTTTGATAGTTTAGCTGGCCGATCTTCCATTTAATATGTGAAGCGCTGTTGATAGACACGACCATGGCAAAGCCACTTGACCTTCTGCTCAGTAGGAAGCTACCATGACAGCAGCCACACAGTTGAATGACAGGAACAAAGATACAGAGAAGTATGTCTCTAACAAGTGGAGTAGTGTTGCTTCTAATCAGACCTTAAAGAATATTTGTACATAGGCAAACATTGTCCCCATTCATAGCCCTGGCTAGCCAAGGATGATAAATTATCAAAAGAAATGATTTGTTCAGTGTGGCTCAGACTGGTCCTTTTATCATTGGAGAACCTTTGCTATAGAAGCTGACAGTGTTTACATTATAACAGCCATGGCCTACATTATTTAGCTACTCTAGGCTAAAGACATCAGGTGGTGGCTGGATGTTCCCTGCGTGGAGCTGAGATTCCATTAACGTGCATACACGGATTGCCTGAGTGTGCATATTAATGTTTATTGAAGATGGAACACAGCCAGAAACCTCTGTCCTTATGTCAGGGGAAACAATGGCGGCTGTCCAAAATATCCAATCCAGTTATTCGTCATTTCTTCCAAGAATGATCAGATGGGACTGTCTGGGACTAATCACAGATGGACCTGAGTGTGCATGTTAACCAGCTGGATGGACAGGAGATCATCTCTAATCTTTGGGTGACATCAACTAGATTAAGGGTTTGCAGTTATGGATGCAACCCTTACCCTTTTCGAAAACACATGCTCAAATTCAAAATGACTCACACAAAATCAAAACACATTACAATAGGACCTTCAAATTCATTGCAAGGCTGGTTAAACTTAGCCTTTTTCTGCCATGAACCCTTGGGCCAAGAATGAATTATATTGTGTTTGTATCTATATCTAGTTTTAGTTTATTTTTTACTGAAAAACAGTTGCCCCGATATTGTGTGACATAACAATTTGCAACTACAATCTTTTCATTCTATAGGTTCTCTGCTTTCAGAAAATCCATAATATTATAAAGTATATAAAGTAATTTGCAGGTCTAAAATGGGTAGCTGAAAAATGTGTGTAAAAGTGATTTTAAACCTTTTTTTCCCCGCTTGAAGGTGTCTCTTTAGCGAGCTGGCTTCTAAGAAGGCACTCGTGTGTTCATGCTCCTATCTGGGACCTGAGCCAAGCTGTGTGCATCCATAGACATACACAGAACCTGGCAAGCCACCCCCTTGTGATCTCCTTCTACCACCAATTTAGCTGTTGATAGCAGGAGCCTAAAGCTCTGACTGCCCTCAGAATCCACCTCTACAACTTGGGGGTTCGGAAAAACAATGCAGATCATCATGGAACTGGTGATGGTGACAAGGGAACACAGGTAAGTGTTTGGGGACAGGGGGACATAGAAAAGTAATGGGGCATTTTTTATCCAAATGCAGATATTGCTTAGCTTTAAGTATCACCTTAATTATCATCTCCATTACTATGAAATCACTAGGAATCTGCTGACATGGTATTGACGTGCATTTCAAATGTGTGGAAAATAAAAGTAAAGTGATAAAAAAACAAAAATTGCCAGATTGCTGAAAATGTTGTGCATCCACTTGAACGAACAGCAAATAAATCTTTAATGCTGCATTTTTTTCTAACAAAACAAACGTTCTAAACAAAGGTCCAGTTTACTGTCCTTCAGATTTCAGGGGGGCTAGACTAGAGCCAGTGGGTGTAGAAAAGGTCCTGCCATCCAGTGGGAGTAAACAATGCCCCATCGTTGGTGTCAGTGGGAGGAATTGCATCCCATTGTTGGTATCAATGGAAGGAATTGTTCCCCGTCATTAGTGTCAGTGGAGGAAGTATGCCCCATTATTAGTGTTAGTGGAGGAATTGTGCCCCATCTTTGATATTGGTGGAAGGAATTGTGCCCCATAGTTGGTGTCAGTGGAAGGAATAGTGCCCCATCATTGGTGTCAGTGAACAAAATAGTGCCCCATCATTGGGGTCAGTTGGAGGAATTGTGCCCCATCATTGATATCAATGGAGGGAATTGTGCCCCGTCATTGGTGTCAGTGAGAGGAATGGTACCCTTTCAATGGTGCCAGTGACAGGAGTTTGATGGTGTCAGTGGATGGAAAAATGCCCCAAGGGCCAGATAAAGGGATGCAAAGTGTCGCATCTGGCCCCTAGGCTGCAGTTCGGAGACTGCTGATCAAGACAATTACAGTGAATTCTGCTAATGTGTTATTTGTGTATGACAATATGACAATATTTCCCAGTCTGTTGTCCTCAGTCCCTTGATCTGGCAACTCTTAAGGTAGCTATAGACATAACAAATTTCTCTATATAAACTTCATTCCAGAGATTGAGTGTTCCAGCTTAATCCTGTCACAGACGCCTTCTGGAGCTGGCCCATTGAACCCTACTGGTCAGGTGGGAGGTGGGGGGTATGTGCACAGGTCAGGGGTATGCCATCCCAGATAGCAAGGGTAACTTGCCACAAATTTGTGGCAGTGTTGAATTGAATGTCTGTTAGCTTGCTGCACATTTCCACTGGCAAGTTGTACATTTGCAGAGCACTTGAAGCACAAGTTCTCATTGACACTTTCCCAAAGTTGCAGTGGTGTGTCTACAGCAGGAGCTCTGCAAGTCACAGTGACCCCCTGTGGTGGGATGACTAATGCACAACATGACTAAACCAGAACTTGCAGAAAACTTGCAGAATGTTTGCAAAGAAAGTTGATCTGGAGTCATGCAATGTGGATTTGCTGCAATTGTGCAACAAATTTGTGAAGCTTAGCAAGTCTAGCAATAGCTTAGCAAGTTAATTTTAAACTTGCAGCACAATTGCTTGCAATTTGGGATTATTTGGATCCCCAAACTGTTTTCCGTCATTTAAACCTATGTCTGGCATTACCTTAAATAAAAAAAATAAAAAAAAGAAGGAACAACCCGATGGTGCATCCTATTAACAGGAATAATAAGAGTTAAATCTGATGGAAAATGAAGCATCAAAGATAATAGTGCTAATGAATGCTGCCAAATCATCATTTTCAGATGTCATGGTGCAGACAAAAGGACAGTGCAGGTGCGAAATAACAGTGTGCCACTTATGCCTTGCAGATCACTCCATGCATGTTTATCGGGGATGTTTCAAGATGGAAGGGGTGGAGGCAACCCCCTTTGATCTCTGCAGGGTATCAGATTTATTGGCAAAAAGGAAGTTGACTCTTACCCCTTAAGACTAGGTCAGCCTCAGCCAAATACTTTGTGCTCTATCATCAGTAAGGAGTGATAAACTCAGCTCCTCAAATAGCACTCATGCGTTATACAACTGTATACCTAAAGGCAATAAAAATAAAGTGCCGTGCAGTGTTGTGTACAGAAACAATCCCACAGACTGACAATATTGCGTTTCTGCTTGTTTGCCTAGTAAGGTTCCCTGATGTCCAGACAAGCCTATTGTTTTCGGAAGTACACGTTTCTGAGCTCGCCTTGTTTTATTATGCAATTCAAACTTATTGGCAGTGTGAGCAGAGGAGCCGGTTGAACTTTTCACACACTGCTGCTATTGAACTGTAAAAATCAACTATGCTCACTTCTTCCTAATTATACCGAACCTGTGACTTCCCACACTGAAATTCTCACCAGATTTCTGGGCGCAGAGGAGATGAGATTACATAGAGATGGGCAATAGCTAGAAAAGGATGTGACATGTAATACATGACAAGGGACCCAACCATACCTGATCTCAGCTGCCCAACCTCACCCAGCTCATACTCTGAATGGGGCTACTGCATAACTCCTAACTTTTTGAGATGGGAAAAAGGGACACCTATTAGTGAAAAAAAGTAGGCATAGGACACACGCTTCTGCCATGCCCCCTTAAAGGAGAATTATACAAAATAAAAAATAAAAACCCTTTTAAAAAAAAAAACCCTCATGTGCTTTTTTTACCACTACTATTGCTTTCTACTGGTTTTGAAATGTATAAATGCAGCATTTTAGATATTGGATGAAAGGTTTAGCACTGGGAAACACTTTTTGAAAGATAAAAAGTGCATTTTATATATAACTATATATAGATCAGAAAAAAATGAGGGACAAATGAAGAAGAAAGAGGGACAGAGGGTCCATATCAGGGAAAATCTCTTGAAATCAGGGAAAGCTGGCTACCCAAGTCTTCACAAGTTGGGCTATACATGTGTGAGGATCAGTTTGCAAGTTCTGCACCATGGATGAGTGTAATGTGTGGGCAGTGTCACAATGACAGCATCAAGTCTGATCATGGAGAGATGAGATTTTTACCCTACCTGTTAAATATCTGCTCAATGGGGCATATCATCTTGTAAATGTTTATGACAAAAAATAATTTGAGTCAACAATGCAAGTAAGAATGAAGGAGGATAAAAAATAAAGTCTATGTAAACCCAAAATCACATTTTCAGTATGTTTAGCTACATAAAGCAGTGTTTTTCTTTTTTCTTTCTCTGTGTTATTATTTATTTTTAACACTTTGGTAAATGAGAAGGGGTACAATGTACCTCATACTCATTCACGTAGTGGGGGAGGGGGGCTTCCTTGTTAAAGAGGGCTTCCAGATTCCGATAAGCTCCCTGCCTGCAGACCCCTACAAGTACCACCCAGGGTTGTGAGGAAGAAGCCCTTGTCCCCATCAACATAAGGACAAGATGGTGTGGGGGGAGAGCCCCCTACCCCAAAGCATCCCGCCATGTTGAGGGCATGCAACCTGATATGGTTCAGAAGGGGGGCGCTCTCCCCCCTCCTTTTCCTGGCCTGCTAGGCTGCATGCTTAGACAAGAGTCTGGTATGGATTTTGGGGGGGACTATTTTTTTTTTTAAATTTGGCATGGGGTTCCCCTCAAATCCATACCAGACCTAAGGGTCTGGTATGGATTTGGGGGTAACATCCCATCGTTTTTATTTATTTTTTTTGGTGTGGGATTCTTCTTACTAGATCCATACTAGACTCGGAGTGCCTGGTATGGATGGGGGGTCCTATGCTGTTTTTTTTTTCTCAAATTTTAATTGCCGGCAATTCTTTTGTTTATATTCAACTGTCAGCGGGGAACCCCTGCTGACAGCTGATGAGTCATCAGTTGTTAAGGACGTGTTTAGAAAAGTTTAGGAGCATTCAGCCTTTTTGTTCTGCCGACAAATCGCTCCAAAAAAGCAAACAAAAATTTTAATTTTTTCTGCTCCATACATTAGGCAATAGTATCCTGGGCTTATCCAAAAGAGCTGAAGCTTCAAAAACACTTTTAGACTAAAATAGTGCGCATGGACACATAGGATAACACTATTTGCTTCTAGAGGCAGGAAAAAAAAATGCTCAAAAGATGCTGTCTTGAACATTTTTTTAAGCTAGTGTGCATGGGGCCAAAACAAAAACAGAGCCAGTAATGTGTCTCAAAAAATGTATAATACTGTACGTACATACACAGGACAATATATCATTTTAAGTTGCAAACTTAGTGTAGCTCAGCTCAATATCAATGATGTTTAATTTACTATAATATTTAATTGCTAAACCTGTGTGTAAATTTCAATAAAGCACATAATAATTATAAAAACAATAATGATAATATACAATTTCATTTGCAAGGTCATTTAAGGAAATTCAACATGAAGAAAACAGAGGCGGGCTTTTTATTGGCTTTTATTTTTTTATTTTTTATTTTTTTATACCCAAAGGGAAAAAAAAAAAGAGTCAATTATCCTAAAAGCATGACATTTGTATTGTCATGCTGTTGGTCTCAGTAGCAGCTTTCTGATATGGCATTGTGAAACGGATATAACAATAGCAATAAAGAGGTTTTTTTTTTGTTCCACCCTTACTTGTCTATTATTCCTGATGAAAGTGACTTTACTTCAGTGAGGCTCTACCTTTTGTTTTGTGTAAAGTGTGACTTTTCATTGGCGCAGGCTCCCTGGTGTTCGTTGCTTCTGAATGATTGTGCTTTGAGTATCATAGATGGGGATTTCAATCCTTTTCTGCTATCAGCTTAAACTGTGTAGGATATGGGGGGGGGGGGGGGAGCAAGCATTGAAAGCTTTTATTTTAATCTGAGCTCGAATGAAAGCCTTAGCTGAATAAATGCATAAGCTATCATGCAGAAAGAGGAGCTTTTATGCGACTCTCTATTTGGAGTATCACGAAATCTGCAGGAAAAATTACAATAATGAGTATTTAATCATTCCTGATGCCAATTTAAATCTGGATGACTGGGCCCTAAAATAAACACAACTACTTAATGTATACAATCTCTGACCCCTGCTGCCTCCAGCTCTTTAAAACCAGCTAGCGTTAAAAATAACGCATATATCTTTTTTTTTTTTTTTTTTTATGTTTTTTGTTATAACCAAAAAGAAAAAGCAAATTAAAGTAGTTTATGATTGCTGACAAAGAAGGGCCATGCTGTAAGTGGATACATAGATTGGAATTGTATATTCGGCTTGCGTCTTTTTAAATCTTCCCACCCACACAGCTACAGAGCCTACCAAGTGACTTATTTTACTGGATGTTGTTATTTCAGTTTAGCTATATCCCAGCTAGCATCACCATGGTAACATGCTAAAGGTATTCATTCAGCTTTATTTCACCATAGAACGATGAGGCCTGCTTATCTCGCAGTAGGCCTCATGATGGAAAGTGAGGATAGAACTGTTCATAAAGCTCACAGCAAACACTTACATTGTTCATGTGCCCCCAGTCACACCTGGGCAATTTTGAAGCCCATTTCTCAAAGCGTTTTAATGCTCAATGCCAGATTTTCATGTTATTCTATTGTGCCCATTCACATCTGATCAATGTGTTTCATTCAAGTTTGCATTACTACTGTCTTCTAATAAGGCCATAAATACTTGGTGGTGCCACTCCAGGCTGAGGTATAGAGCCCCATCGGCACTCAAGGTAGTAGGGATGCCAGCATAGGAAAAACTCATCCAGTGAGAAATGAACATTTTAGCGTGAAACCGCTGCCCCCCTTGGCCAAACCTAGTATGGATGTATACATGCAGAGCTTTTTTTCAGGGGGAACTTGGTGGAACTCAGTTCCACCACCTCTGGCTCAGACCTTTTGGTGCCTGCTCACCACAATCACTTGTAAACAAAGAAGTCCGGTTTCTGTGTTCACAAGTGACAGCTCTGCATTCTGTGTGTAACCCCCATGAACTCTCTATGAAATGCAATCCTGATATTCAATGCCACTTTAAGACCCTTCTACTGTTTGTGAAATATGACCACTATTTGATGTCATTTGGAGGGTATGTGTGGGAGGGGTTTTGGGGGGTTGTGGTTGAGTTCCGGCACCTATTGTTTGAGAAAAAAAGCCCTGTATACATGTAAAAGACTCAGTTAATGCCACTCCTTGGTGAAGATTTATTATGGTTTCTTGCCTCTTCAGCTTCAAGTTACTAGGCTTTAAATGACGGAAACAAAACCCAGAGTCTGAAAATGCATCAAAAAACACTCCAAAAATGCCTCAAGAAGTCCAAAGTCAAGTGTGAACCTAGCATGAGTCTATAGCAGCCTTTTTCAACCAGGGTGCCTTGAGGTTTCTTCAGGGGTGCCTTGGCAAAATACCTAAAAAATTATAAAAAATTGTATACAAGCCAACAGGTGGATCAAGCCCTTTTTTAATTTGCACAAAGCCACAGGTTTACATTATGCACCATTACGACTTTCTAGTCACTGACATCCTAACAACCAACTACATCACCAGGTAATAAGGAGGATGTCTGTTGCCTCCACAGCATCCTTGTTTGACCCTCCTGTGCCCCTCTCCCTCAGCACTGGGGTGACATTAGCTGACTGATGGAGAGAAATTGAGGGAGAAGAGAAACTTTGGAATCCTAGTTAGCACCAGTGTACCAAAGTGTATTTGCTTTGAAGGAATAAATCATCTCTAGTGTTAGGTGTCCTACGTGTGGATGTTGCGGCATTCTGTAAAGCTGTTAGAATAGTTTTTTACATTTTAGAATGGGGTGTCTTGAGACTGTCCATAATTTGAAAGGGTGCCTTGATATTGTCCATAATTTTAAAGGGGGCCTTGACTGAAAAAAGGTTGAGAAACACCGGTCTAAAGAAAAGCAACTGAAGGTAGGTCTTTTTTGAGACACAAAAATCTCACATTGGGTTTAACCCTTCGCCAAACCCTAGCAAGAGCAAACACCACATAGTATCAAAACACAACAAAGCCTATTTGGTGTCCTCTTTGATTTGGTTTCAACTTGTTATTTAGGATTGATTTTTTTTTCAGTTAGCAAAGAGAACGTTTGTTTCAATAATCCAACCCAAAACTTTTTTTTTTATCCCCCTTGCACATGACTGGAGATTTAAAGTGCACAAAACTCCTCTTATTTACTAAGCTCAGTGACCATGCACTTTACTATACGAACTCTCTCTACTCATTTAGTAAATCAACCCTAATAGCTTAGTGTCTAGATAACTGGTAGATATGCTTCACTGTAAACTCCTTTGGGGCCAGGCCTGGTGCATAGCTCCCAACTGTCTCTGATTTCAAGGGACTGTCCCTGATTTGGAACAAAGTCCCTCTTTCCCTCTTTACTCATCTGTCCCTCTATATAGTTGTATATAAAATGCCCTTTTCGTCTTTCAAAAAGTGCTTCCCAGTGCTAAGCCTTTCATATAATTTTTAAATTGCTGCTTTTTTATATTTCAAAAGACAATATTAAGGAATATTTGTGGTAAAAAAAAAAAAAAAAAAGAACCTGTGGATTTAACCAATCATTTTTTTGTAGAATTCCACTTTAAGTGGGCATGACATGGGGTGTGTCCTAAGCCTACATACTTTTGCTAATAAATTTCCCTCGTTCCCATCTTAAAAAAATTGGGAGGCATGCTGATGAGATGGTGTCTTTGTATTCTACGATAAATGTCAGCACTTTATAAATACGAGATAAAAAACACATACATGAATTCTGTAAAAATCTCTCTCCTGGAGATACCTGCCAACCAAAACAATTTATCATCTCCAGGAATAACACAGATTTCACACATGAAATACACTTTTACCAGAACAGGCCGTTCATCTGGTCTCCAGATTAAATGAACAGGCCCTGAGCAAAGATTGAGCTCCGAACCCATTACACAGATGAATCATGTCAGGTCTCCCCTGTTATGTAATTTTACTAAAAGCTAAATAGGATTATTATGGCGTCAAAGACTGCACTTTTCTTGATTATTATGAGCAGATGACCATGCTGTTAATACATATAATAAACAAACCTCTTCATTTCTCAAGCCAAGTTCTGCAAGGTCAGAGCTAGTCCAAATATTACAATAATATTAATTGATGTAATCAGGTTTGATGCAATAGTGTGAGCAAAAAAGGACAAGAAAAAATGTAAAATCAATGTTCGAAACTGGACTTATTATATGAGACAAAATGTCAAGACCTAAAATACACTATATTACCAAAAGTATTGGGATGCCTGCCTTTACACGAACATGAAATTTAATGGCATCCTTAGGCCATAGGGTTCAATTTTAACCACTAAAGGACCGAACCTCTATTGGAGATTTGGTGTTTACAAGTTATAAAGTTTTTTTTGCTAGAAAATGACTAATGCCGCGTAGACACGATCGAATTGTCCGGGCGTACTTAGTCCGGCAAACAATCCAGCGGACTTTCTACCGAACGGACTTGGCCACACACGGACGCATGGAAAGTCCGGCGATTGCTAGCGCGATGACCTACAGCACGTACGACGGGACTAGAAAAAGGAAGTTCAACAGCCAGTAGCCAATAGCTTCCTTTTCGTACTTGCTTCTGAGCATGCTTCATTCTTAGTCAGCTGTACTAGCATACTCACGAACATATTGTTTGCTGAAACCCAAGTCCGGCGGAAAGATTGGGTTGCAAAACTACTTTCTAAGTCCGCCGGACTTTACGCTGAAAAAGTCCGCTGAAGCCCACACACGATCGGATTGTCCGGTGAAATGCGGTCCGGCGGACTAAGTCGCCGGACAATTTGATCGTGTGTACGCGGCATTAGAACCCCCAAACATTATATATTTTTTTCTAACACCCTAGAGAATAAAATGGCATAATAAAATGTCATTGCAATACTTTCTGTCACACGGTATTTGTGCAGCAATCTTGCAAGCGCACTTTTGTTTGGGAAAAAATACACTTTTTTTAATAAAAAAATGACATAACAGTAAAGTTAGCCTATTTTGTTTTTTTATATTGTGAAAGATAATGTTATGCTGAGTAAAACATGCAACCTGTAGAATTTTAATTTTAAACATCGCCTATGGAGATTATTAAGGGTAAAAGTTTGTCACCATTCTATGAGCAGGCACAATTTTGAAGCATGACATGTGTATCAATTTACTCAGCATAACATTATAATTGTGCCCGCTCATGGAATGGCGACAAACTTTTACCCTTAAAAATCTCCATAGGCGATGTTTAAAATTTAAATTCTACAGGTTGCATGTTTTGAGTTACAGAGAAGGTCTAGGGTTAGAATTATTGCTCTCGCTCTAATGATTGTGGTGATACTCCACATGTGTGGTTTGAACTCCATTTTCATATGCGGGCACTACTCGCATATGCGTTCGATACTGCACGCAAGCTCGGCAAGATGGGGCACGTGAAAAATTGACATTGCGGTGGACATATCGGACACTTTTGACACTATTTTGGGACCATTCACGTTCATATAGCGATCAGTGCTATAAAAATGCAATGATTACTGTATAAATGTCACTGGCATGGAAGGGGTTAACACTAGGGGGCGATCAAGGGGTTAAATGTGTTACCTAGGGAGTGATTCTAACTGTAGAAAGAGGGGAATCATACGGGGAGGAGACTGATCTGTGTTCCTCTGTACTGGGAACACACACAGATCCACGTCCCTGCTCTGTATTACCTACAATTGCGGGTGCCCTGAGGATATTGCGGCCCGCCGGGCATGCGCATCGGCTCCTGAATGATGCAACGGTGCCCCAACACGGCCGGGAAGCCGAGAACGTCATATGACGCCAGCCCAGAATGGGAGATCCCTCCTGCAGACATCATTTGACTGTAGGCGGGGAAGCAAGTGGTTAAGAGCTATGGGCAGAAGTGACGTTTTGATATCTCCATACCTGCAATGGTATGGATATGGGTGAGGGCCATCTTCCCCTCACTCGTCTCCATAATGAACAGAGAGAAGAACCTGATCGCCTTTGCAGCTCCGGCAAGCAGCGGAGGCCTCCGGTAAGCAGCAGAGGGCCCCAGAGCATGACGGGAGGGCCCTCTCCCACCGCAGATAAAAGTGATCTCTCGGTGATTTGATTACAGAGACCACTTTTATCTGAAAGCAGACTGCCTGCTCAACAAGTTTATACCGGGGATATGGCAGCTAGCTGCTGCCATAGCAACGATATTCCTCTTAAAAGTCCCGACATATAACAATGGCAGGCGGTCCATAAGTGTTTAAGTTGGCTCATCATTTGTAGCTATAACAGCGTCAACTCTTCTAGGAAGGCTGTCCACAAGGTTTAGGAGTGTGTCTATGGGAATGTTTGACCATTCTTCCAGAAGCGCATTTGTGAGGTAAGGCAATCATGTGGACGAAAAGGCCTGGCTCGCATTCTCTGATCTAATTCATCCCAAAGGTGTTCTATCAGGTTGAGGTCAGGACTCTGTGCAGGCCTTAAGAGTTCCCTTAACTAGAACTAAGGGGCCAAGCCCAACCCCTGAAAAACAATCC
The DNA here is from genome assembly GCF_037356315.1 of Lithobates pipiens. Classification (NCBI taxonomy): domain Eukaryota; kingdom Metazoa; phylum Chordata; class Amphibia; order Anura; family Ranidae; genus Lithobates; species Lithobates pipiens. Next base: position 87,580,435 of record NW_027507748.1, read on the forward strand.
CACACCATTATCCCCCCTCCATCAAATGATTTGGACCAGTGCACAAAGCAAGATCAATAAAGACATTGATGAGCGAGTTTGGGGTAGAGGAACTTTATTGGCCTGCACACGAGAAGGCCAATTCACACTCTCTGCTCTGATTGGGATGAATTAGAGCAGAGACTGTGAATCGTCCACATCAGTGCCTGTCCTCACAAATGTGCTTCTGAAAGAATGGTCAAACATTCCCATAGACACACTCTTTAACCTTGTGGGCGGCCTTCCCAGAATAGATAAAGCTGTTATAGCTGCAAAAGATGGGCCAACTCAATATTGAACTCTACGGGATGCCATTAAAGTTTATGTGCGTGTAAAGGCAGGCGCCCCAATACTTTTGGTCATATAGTGTACATCCAACTACATTAGAAAATCATTTGTACCCTGTTCTTGGTGCCCTTTGAATTGTTTCCATATTAAACAGGAGAAACCCAACTGGGGGCACATTGTGAAGTCCAACACTTATAAAACATCAGGGACAAGCTGCACAAGAAAATACCGGGGTCACATCCAGCATGTGCTGAAATATTAAAGTTTTACAAGCATTGGACATCATAGTGTGCCACTGGCTGTTTTCTTCTGGATCTGTTGGCATTTTGGGTTGTGGATGAACACCTGCTTAGCGTTAGCACCCAGACACCCAAAGCGTAATCTACTATAGAGGACTTGGGAACAACGAGAAACCTTCTGTATCAAACTGTTCCATTATAATCCTCAACGCCAACAACAAAGGCTGCTCACCCAACCAAGCCATGCCCCAACAACTGAGCATACCTCGATTTTGCCATTTTTTAGGCCCCATATTATCACATTATATTAGGAACTTCAGCCAAGCTTTTTTGTTTTGTTGATATAATAAGTAAAGATTAGAATTGTTTTAGGTTTTAATCAGTGTCTGGTTTCCAACTAAGCTTGCCCTTCTCTTCCTGTAAAAGTTTAGAAAGAAGGTAGAACTTCTTCAATGGGTACACTTGCATCCATAAAGGGTTAATAACCTATACCCACTCTACTAAAAAGTTTTTATTTTTTTATTGCAGTCTCTTGGCCTATTAAAGAGATCTCTGTTCACTTCCTGTCTCAGTGACTTTCATCTCCTACAGGGACATAGAAAGCTATTAAAGCCAGACGGAGATTTGTCACTCTATCAGAGTGCAGTAGCCCTATAAATGAGGGCATTTATCAGTCTTGATTATTGTACATTTCAGGACTTTATGTCTTTAGATGGTTCTGCAACCTGAACAACTGTTTTTTATAAAAGCACTGACTCCTTCCATTGTGGTCATGTGATAGGCTGATTTTAATCTCTGTTTAAAAAAATTCAGTCCCCAGTCTAAGATAAACAGGTTTCATTTATTATAAAAGCATACCAGATTGTTTCTGTTTTAAACATAGATTTTACTATTCCAATCTGTTGTATATTCCTCTAACAATTTCGCTATTAGTTTGGCTTTCAGCCCAGCCATTGATCATAGAAAGCAGATTCAAACCAAATGTAAACAGTAAAGTAATTTGGCTTTTCAATAATTCTGTTTCCAGGGAAAAAAAAAAAAATTGCATTCCAAGTCAAGTGCGGGACCGCATTGATTCACACATTTACACAAGCCTATAAGTAAATTATATGGTGTTTATTTAATAGAGAGCTACAATAAGCCAGATGGAGTAAAACGGTTATAACTAAATGGCCTGAAAGGCTGGCTGCCTCAAGTGCATTGTGGGTAGCTTTTAGTCTTCCACCAATCAGTCCAGATTTTTATGTGAATTCAAGCTTGCCTAGCCAAAAACCTTCTAATTTTCCTAAACTGAACGAATTCAGGCTCTGAAAAATCATGACATGGGACACCAAATTAGGGACAGTCATGATATACTGTATGGGGAACCAGGCAATTTATGAACAAAAGAGTGGAAATTATGAATACATTACCTTTTCAGCTTGGAAATGCTATTCACAGAGGTAAGAGGTGTGTCTGGATTTCTTAACTGTTAGCCCTTGTACACACGGTCGGACATTCCGACAACAAAATCCATCGGATTTTGTCCAACGGATTTTGTCCGAAACTGGTGTTGCATACACACGGTCGGACAAAGTTGTTGGAAAATCTGATCGTTCGTAACGTGATGATGTTATTTCATTACGACGGGACTACGTTCAGGCTAGTAGCCAATAGTTTTGGTCTAGGAATTTGATCTGAGCATGCGTGGCACTTTGTCCGATCGGAATTCTCTACAAACCTAGAGCCCAGCTCTAAAACTTTGTCGGTCAGTCCGATGGAGCCCACACACGGTCGGATTATCCGACAACACGGTCCGATCGGACATTTTCCTTCAGAATGTCCGACCGTGTGTACAAGGGCTTAGACAATTACCTCAATAATGCTCCCAAGCTCTGATCACATTCTGTAAGCCCTAACCCATTGCAATATGTGTTACAGTTCAGGTGTGTGTAAAAAAAATGATTGCTTCTCTTTGCAACCCTTTTGTAAATAGATGGGTTTCAAAATAATTTTAAGAATTGTATAATTCATGAGAAAGGACCCCAAAAGCTTGACATTTGGATAACCTAAATTAGAGCCCAAACTTTTTTTTATACAGTATATTCTGCCATCTGTTGCCATCTGTGTCCACTTGGGGGGTTCCCTCACGTCCTGCTCCATAGCCACAACAGGAAGTGAAAGGAAATCCTTCCAAAATTAGGTAATCCCTGGTTGTCTCCAGGGTCACTAGAACTAGTATCTGCATTTGAAGATGTCTCCTTTAATATTGTTCTGGTGATAACCCAAAATTGTCATTTTCTTTCACCCTCATTCATTATTGTGAACAGTACAAAGGAAAATGTCACATTAATGTCACAGTAATGTTTGCTGTGCAGTCTTGCCCAGCACAGCACAGCCTTCCGAAAGAAGACCCCCTCTTAAAACTACACGTGTGCCCATTTGTCCCACTAAGTGACTAAGCTGAGCCCTCTCGACTATATCAAATATGTATTTCTTATGTAAGGTGTAAAGTCTCATAGATTTTCTTAGGCCTTTGTTCATTGCCCACTTTATACTGCACTAATGCTATGTTCATCTGTTTCTCCGATCATTCTCAACGTCTTGTGGATGTTCTGAGGGGGAGGGAATTGAGGCAGTCTCTCCCCACCAGTAATCATCTTCTAACTAGGATATCACGCTCCGCTGCCTGAAACTTTCATATCTTCTCTTTCTTTCTTTATGTTTTGTTGTTCAGAATTGATCTTGCGCTACGTTTAGTTTTATGGTATTGACAAATACGATTTGTACCACAACTCATATGCGATCTTTGATGTAAACGCTGTTTTATGTTCAATAAAATCTTCATAAATGAAAAAAAAAAAACTACACGTGTGCCACAACTACATTTTATCCTGTAGGATGGATGTATTTCAAAGGACCACCACCACTAGTATGACCATTCCAAAGGACGTGAAGAGGAGCCAACCAGAGATTTCCGTTGCAAGGGCTGTGTTGTGCCAGGGGTCAGGATTGAAGGTAAGTAATATATAGGTGGGCTACACTCTGGAGGTGTGGAGAATTAATCATGTAAGCCACAATAGGGTATCACTTAAAATCCCAACCGTCCGTAGAAAGGTAATTGTTTTCTTTGTGAGTTACATTAGAACCATCACAAAAATCAAACAAAAAAAATAAGAAAAAAAAAATAAGAATAAAACAAAAAATATATATATATATATATATATATATATATATATATATATATATATATATATATATATATATATATATATGTGTATATGTATATATATATATATATATATATATATATATATATATATATATATATATATATATATATATATATATATATATATATATACGTAGGTAGGTAGATAGATATGTCACAGAGTTAAAATTTTGCAACAAATAATGGATCAACCCCTAAACACCGATGGTGCTTTTAAGTTGACCGGCGGCCTTTAAAGTACTTAAAAGTACTTTCTGTTACTCAGCATAGGCAATTTTAGTTTTTTTCACCAAGCCATTAAAAGCAATAGCAGGGATATTTTCTAGTTCTCCCGTCCCATTAAAAAGTGATAGATTTGTGATTTAATGCTCAAGGCACAATATGAAACTGGATATTTCACAAACTTCATTCATTCACAGTCCAGGTGTGTTACATTCCCATAACTTAATTGCTCATCTGGGCTCTCCTCACTTTTATTAAATCAATAGCATTCCTCTTTAATGTACCCTTGGCATATTAGTTTCAGTTTTCCTCTAACTAGGTCGTGTACAGTTATTTTTGGATATTTAATTTTGCTCTTTCATGAAGTAATCATAAGGGAGCTATTTTTTGGAGAAATGCATCAATGGGAAATGTTATGTTAAACTCGGTTGTAGCTGAATAAAGAGGTCTTCATTTCTGTTACTGTAAAAATAGTTACAACGTACTTGGTGGCTAAAAAATTACACATGGGCCCATGTAGCAGATTATTAATACAAGTCACAAATATACATGTAAACATTTTAGAAATTTAGTAAAAGGTGATATTTGTGGTCAAAGGCTAAAATGTATTTTTAAGGATTTATTAAAGTGAATCTAAGCAGGCCAAACGAGAACACTTGAAAACCAAACGAAAATTCTTGTTGATTCGTAGGTCGTTCGTTTTTCGCATCGTTAGTGTGCCAGTGGCGACACACAATTTTCGTGTCGCAGTTGAAAGTGTCTCATCCAACATGCTTGAATTTTTCTTTAAAAAAACTAGGCAAATAATGGCACAATCGTATGCACCATTTGCGTTTTTGAACGAAAATATGTTCGATTTTCAGCTTTTCTATGGCCAGCCTACAGTAAATAGAAGTCACTTGGATGGCAACACACAGAAGGCACCTCCGATCCACTTTTCCTATTCTTCACCGCAGGTGCCCAGAGTACCAATTCTCTGATTGGGAACTTGGTCTGTGCCCTTCCACCTTCTAAGCGCCCACCCATTACAGCAAGAGGGGAATTTTTGTTTTGTTTTTACCAAGAAAGCTACTTGATATTTGCATATAAGAACCCCATGGGGTGCTGAAAATGAAAAAGTGACCTGACATACTGGTAATCTTAAGTGGAACTTAACCCAAAAAGGGAAGTTCCACTCTTTCTCCTCCAACTTTTGGCACATTATTCATTTATTATTTGTGGGGAGGAGGTAATTGACAGGTTTGACAGGTATACACTTCCACTTCTGCTCAGATTGCCAAGGCCAAGTTTGCCCCCTCCCATCTCCCTGCCTGCCACCTTCTAGGACAAGTCACAGGTCCGAGGAGGCTGCAGCACAATTCAAAGGGTCCAGCTCAGCTCATGCATGCGCAATGGGAAGCCAGTAAAGCTGCAAGGAGTCATAGCCAGCTTCCCAAAATGAACATGCTGGTGCCCGGGGACCTAAAGACCAGCTAAGAACCAGCCCAGGTGAGGACAGCACTGGATCCCTAGATAGGTGATTGTCTATTTATTAAAAGTTAGGAACTACTATTTTTAAGGCTGCTGACTTTTAAGTTTTGGAAACCTGGCTTTAAGGACCAATTTAAGGTATCTGCTGTGTGCTGCCAATAGCTGTTCAGATCACTTTTTAAAGCTGCCACTTGCAAATCATTCCACCCCTACCCTTAACATATTAGTATTTGTACATGATTACAGGATAAAATCAACCAGTAGTGAGAAGCAATACTGCATTAGAGTCAGCAAGTTGGATGTTCCACCAGAGGATGTGTTCCAGGATCACCAGATACGAAGTGAAGTGAGATGCATTCTCTGGATGCATATTTACTAGAATCATTTGTATAAATGTCAATGTTTGATTTTGAACTATAGCGTGTCTTCAGGTCTGCTATGATATAGAACTTATAACTGAAAATAGCATACAAATAGCCATGCTGGTTGTTTAAGTAACATAAACCCCACATACCAAACAGCTGCCAGTTCTCTCTTATGCTAGGCTCCTAATGCAGCACTAAGTAAAGTAAGTGTATATACAGTCATGGAATATGTGTCTGAGTTCATTTCCTCTTCATCCTACACCTAAGCTATGGCAACTTGTGCTAATTGGCCTTTATGGGCTTCTTCATTTACACAACAGTGTCTCCTTAGACTTGCCTTTCATACTTCATATAGACATTGAGTCACTTCCTTGATTATCCTTAATGAGTGAAGATGGCCCCAGATTTACAGATCCAAGCAGGTGGCCTTTATTACCTTTAATAGTAGTGGTGTTGTAAAGGCAGCAGTTTTTTTTATGCATTAAGATAAAAAACCTTCTGTGTGTAGCAGCCTCCCCAGCACCTCCTAATACTTTCCTGAGCCCCATCTCTTTCCAGTGATATCCACGAGTGTCTAAGCTGTCCGGGACACTCCTCCTGATTGGCTGAGACACAGCAGTGGTGCCATTGGCTCCTGCAGCTATCAATCAAAGTAATTTAGCCAATCAGGGGAGAGAGGGGCTGGGGCCAGGTCAGGGCTCCGTGTCTGAATGGATACACAGAGCTCTGACTCGGCTTGGGTGCCCCCATAGAAAGCTGCTGGCTGTGGGGGGACTTTATAGGAGGGAGGGGCCAGGAGCAGCAAAGAGGGACCCGAGAAGATGAGGATCTGGGCTGCTCTGTGCAAAATCAACTGCACAGAGGAGGTAAGTATAACATGTTTGTTATTTTAAAAAAAACAAGCCTTAGCAATTACTTTAAGCTGTCCATTCACTATACTATGTGATTGTATAATCACTTAGCCCTACCATCAACTATGTAATGCTAGGCCCCGTGCAAATAGGTCGAATGCTGGGCCACATCGGCCAGTTCAATAAAAACTAGCGGACAAGCTGGCTACTGTCGGACAACCATGCTGGAAAACCAGCAGCCGACCAGCTCCCAATCAGCACTCTCAGCCATTGGAGTGTTCTGGCATGGATAGCCGCCCCCTGTCAGAATACAACAGCACAGCAGGGGAGATCACTGTCCTAACGTTGGACTGTTAGTACAGTGGCTCTGGCCAGTTTTTTTTTTCGTTCAACCAGCTGGGATTGTGTATACCAGACTTAAGGGCTTGCCTGATTTAATAAAAATGTGGTGAATTGTTTAGGTTTGTCCATACATAATGTTGTTTTGGTAAACCTAAATGAGATTATACAGAGATTGTACAATCAGATCTTTTGTATGGTACATAGTCAACTTTAGATTCTCCTAAACATTCGTACACAGATACAGTTTTAATAAAAGTTTGATATCAATGATTATGTTAAGAAGGCTATTTTACCATGTTCACATATGAGACCATATTAATTGGAAGAACAGATGACCAGACTAGTTGGGAATTCTGCCAATTCTTTGTGAAATTAGGCCAGTTTGTTAGAGTCTGATAGCATCTAATCATTGCATAAAATACAAATGTTCAGAGGGATGGAGGGAAGTGACTGTTCCTTAGCTTCTTATAGTTTAACTCAAAAGGAAATGATATGAACATCTGATTAGCACTTACTAGTAAAAAAAAAAGCTATAGTGGTTTTGGGTCAATTATATTTACTTAACGAACGTTTAAAATGTAATAACTGACTTTCTATGTAACAGGATTGAATTATTTATTCCATGGTGCATCCATGATTTTCAGTTTGCAAAGAATTCTGGGTGTTCTCGGAAAGGGCAGGGATTCCGATCATGTGATACATAGATGACCACCAGGGGGCACATTTATTTATCTGTATATGAAATACAGTAATTCAAATATAAGAAGCAAGAGAGTAAATTAACATTATGCCAACAAATATTGTCAGGAAATGTCACTGACAATTAACTATGGTTTTCATTTAAAACATGAATTGACACATTACAATCAGGCTATACAATATTTTTGTATATACTTAGGTAAATCTAAATAAATATATACTTATGTAGATAAGCTCACTCAATTGCTGAAATTAGTTCGCTAATTCAAAACGGGGTTTGGTGTAGCAAAATGTCTGCTGTCCTGTCTGCTTACTGTAGGTGTGATGAGATTGAGTGTAAGGTGTAGCAAGAGGGCCTTAAGAAAGTACATTTCGTAAATGTTCGTTGATTTCCGCTGTGCACATGCGCAGTAATCGGTTGAGCATTTTGTCAGGCAAATTCCTCCGTGCAGTGATATCAGCCGCTGAAGGGATGTATGACGCATTGCGCCTGCACAGTGTGCGTGGTTTGGAGCTACAGCTGATTCTATGCCACAGGAAGTGACACGGTTGCACATTCTGACAGGTTGGTCATTTTGTCACAACACTGGGACAAATAGAGAGGATTAATCTCCCTAACAGGTGCATAGACGGCCATAAAGAACTTGAGAGGGGTTCTATTCCCTCTCTACTCTATCCAAAACTAGGAAAAAAAGTTTTTGTCTTTTTTTGTTTTTGTTTGTCTAGTTACACCTTATTTAAGAGTAAGGTCAAAATTAGTTAATATCATTAATTAACATAGAAACATAGAAGAGTGATGGCAGAAAAAAGGCCAAATGGTCCATCAAGTCTGCCACTTTTTTTTTATATTTATCCATTTAAAAAAAAATCTGAGTATAAATTCGTATGTCCAGTAACCCATATTAATCAAGCAGCATTATCCTTTAATTATATCACTTCAGCAAAAAGAATTTGACTTGGTTGTTATGGGTTACTACTTTGATGAATAATATGGCTGGTCTACTATACAGTATATGCAACCTATGCAGGGTACAATATGGTAAAACAGGAAGCCACCAAGAGATCCTGAAGTTGACTAACAAAAAACATTAAAGCCATTTTAATATTCACATGAGTTGAGGAAAATTACATGAAATAAAACACATTATTAGCACTCTGGGCAGCTGAGTTCCTCCTTAGAGCTGCAATGTAGGCATGCCTCAGAAAATCCACACAGCTAGACTTCAGCTGAGGTAATACACAGCAATAGTTAATGAAAGATTATGTTGATAGATTAATGACCAAATATTCCCAAAAATATACCAATCAGCACTTCATGCTCGGATTCTTAAATGCCTCGGAGATAAGCTGACAAATATTTTTACACATACTCTGGGTGGCTTTGTTTTTCAGTTGACATTTTGACAGGTGGTTTTTGTGAGCTGGATCCCCAATTTCACTAAGAAGTTTTAACGCCGGGGACAAGATACAGTTACAAATTAATGAACACTTGGGAAAGATGAGTATGTGTTCAGTCCCTACCAACTGTGTATAAAAAGACACAACAACTGCAAACTTGAAAAAAAAAAAAGTAGGCCGTCATGAAGCCTGTCATAAATTTCTTCCAGTGAATTTCCTCACATCAGTTACCTGCCTTTTTATTTAATAGTGTTAGTCAACATTTTCCTTCAAGCTTCAGAGGAACTAAACTATAGGGTTGTATTTTGCATGCTGAAAAGCTTCTTACTCAGGTGTCTAGTTTTGCCTGATCTAAAAATGTTCAATAAACATCAATGCAACAAATCATAGGGCTTCATAGGGCCTTCGTTGGTTTGTGAAGACAGCCTAAAGCTGGCCATACTCTAGTAGATGATCACAAAAACTAAAATGTATATGTAAATTCTAGGTACATTTGATGACTTGACAAATGTTGTTTGGAAGTACTTCAAAATTGAATTTTCTTTCAACATTTGCTTTTGAAGTGAATGGACTCCTCTGAAAGGAAACCACATACATTGTTTAAAATGTGTTCATTCAATAAATACTTTCTATTCTGCTTCTTCAAGTTTTCTCCTTACTGCTGTCAAACATATGTCAATTTGACCCCACTAACCATTAGAAAATCAAACGAACGCTCTTAAAACTTTTAACATTAAATTCTATTAGTGTATGGCAAGGTGAACTAACACATTACACTAGCTCCACCCACCCAACCCTTGTCCTTGCTGTACCTACCTCCGTAGATAATTAGCTTGCACAACCTATCCAGTGGTCCAGGGATTTGAAAGCTGTTGTATTCTTCCCCTTCTTTTGTTAGAAAAACCAGAATGGATTAGAATGATTCTAATTGGACAAAGCAGTTATAAGTCTTTGCTCAGATTCGCTCTGATCTGTCCTGGAGTCCCTAATGAAAGAAAGGGAAGAAGAATACGGCTTTCAAATCCACAAACTGCTGCATTGGCTGTATGGCCAGTAAAAGCTAATCATCCAAGCAGGTAAGTGCAGGGGGAGCCAGAGGGGTGGGGAGGGTATAGTGTATTCGTTTATCTTTTTATTTCTCTCGTGTAGAGGTTACTTACACTTTAAAGCAGTGTTCCAGCTGAAATATCTTTTTTTTTAAAGTCAGCAGCTACATAGGGTGCCCACAATGTCAGCTGCCCAAGGCCGATACGACCATCAGATCAGGTCCCGGCGCCGCCATTCGAACTAAGGGAAACAGGCAGTGGAGCCTTGGGGCTTCACTGCCCATTTCCTACTGCGCATGCACAAGTCGTGCAGTGCTTTGCGAATGGCCGTCTGTGTTCGGGGACAAACACAAATCCCAGAAGAAAGTGCGCCCATTCCCCAGAAGACAACGCAAGGAGTAGATGAATGATGACTACCGCGGTATAGGAAGTGACAGATTAGGACGATCTGCCTAGCAACAGACATTTTTGGTAAGTAATTTTTTTTTCAATTATTTTGTCACATTTTTAGGAGCCTTTTTTTTTGTTATTTTTTTTTAGGGTGGACCTTCACTTTAATGTCTATTACACAGTGAGTGAGATGAGTGTGAGAAATCTTCCCTAAGTGGCTTATCTTTGAGAGAAAGAACTGTGATCAGAAAAGGTTTTCAGACCAGTTTGAATATTGTCCTTGGAAGCTAACTATGACAAAAGCAGCCCATAGATGGGACATTTTATGCTCAACCAGTAGGTTGAAGAAAAAAAAAAGACTTGATTCCCCTATCCACACTTGATGTGGATAGGAGAATCCTCCCGCTAAGCCTGTGTATTCTGTCACTACTGACTTTAGTCTGAGCAGGGAAAATCTGGTAGGGTGGTTGTACAGTAGTTGATCAGTTGATGTGTGCGAACTGGAGCCTGAGCTACTGAGCTCTGTAAAAAGCAGCTAATATTCACCTAATAAACATGTGAAAAGGCAAAAAAAGCTAAACCCGCTAACTGGAAAGATATAATATGCCAAGCTTTATATTTATTTAATTAAAAGGATACAACATTTTTTTTTATATTCTTTAGTCATAAACATACAAAATATATTTGAAAATGTTTTATTTATTTTACCTATGATTAGCTGGATCCCCAGAAATGCTGTTTCCATATAAACCAGGGATATGCAATTAGGGGACCTCCAGCTGTTGCAGAACTTCAAATCGCATGAGGCATAGAAAGACTCTGACAGCCACAAGCATGACACCCAGAGACAGAGACATGATGGGACTTGTAGTTTTGTAACATCTGGAGGTCCGCTAATTGCAGATCCCTGATATAAACCATTGAAATGTATCATTACACCCAACTTTCTAAGATGAGAACGAGGGACGCATATTAACAAAAGTATAGCGGCATAGCACACACCCCCTGCCACGACCCCTTAATGGAGAATTATATTAGTGCTTTTTGTATCACTACTATTCCTTTTCTATTAGCGTTTGAAATGTATAAATGCAGCAATTTAGAAATTGGGTGAAAGGTTTAGTGCCCTAAAATGTTTTAAAAGATAAATAGTGCATTTTATATACAACTATATAGTTTAAACCAAAATTTGTGACAAATGAGGAGGGACAGAGGGACTTTGTTACAAATCAGGGACAGTTGGGATCAATAATGTATTTTTGTCTTTAGAACGAATATGGATATCTGGGAATATGGGATAACTGATTTCTATAGGCAACAAGCACTGAACTGTGTAAGTGATGTGTATAGAGGATCCCTCTTTGCCAATTACATTTTTTTTCCACTTGCAATGATCAGCAAAAACATATCTTTCTTGGACATATAAGGGCCCAGGATGTTTAGCCTAATCTTTTATTTCAGACTCTAGTACAGGCAACGGAGACAAAGAAATGTGGTGCAAATGGGAGATTGGCCAGGTTAAAATTTTGCAATATAAACATTTTAGTACAAAAAATAATTCACATTTCCCATCTCAAAAATTTCAGTTGCAAAATCTCATTCCATTTAATTCCAGGTGTATTCAATTTTAACTTGGACTTTATCTGTTCCAACCCTATTTGTTATTCAATGGTACACAGCAAAAGAAAAGGAAGGATTTGCACGTGTATAGGAACGTCTCTGATCTTTACACAACATGGTCTAGAAAGCCTCTGATACACACAAACACAAAACATAATCTACGTAAGCAATAGAGCACTTGATCCATTGAAATACAAAATAAATAAATGGCAGGATAAAATGAGAATGTTGACCTTGTTCCAAATAGCGCAGCATTCTCAGGGTCCACGATACCTGCCCTGGGAGTCATATCAAATTCCTGAAATCAAGCCTTACCATGCAACAGTCCCATCTGCACAAGAAAAAATGTTTTTCTTACATGTCCTTCAAGCTTGCATATAAATAGATGGCATTGAAAAGAGAATAAGCAGTGCAAATGTATATTAAGCCCCAAGAATGCCAGACGCCCACAAAGCACATCGACATATACACAGTGCTCCTCTAACCAGCAAGGAGTTTTTTGCTAACAAATCATTCTGAAAAAAAATGAAAATAGCTAATCCAAACAGCGGCAAATCACTTTATAAAGGCCAATGCCATTTTACAAAAGGTAAAAAATCTAACCAAATAAACAAATATATAAACACATTAGACCACATATAATACAAAGATAAAATAAATAGACCACAATATTAAAAAATATCTAAAACACATACATGTGCAATCATTCGTTACTCAAAAATGAAAATGAGTTTTGATGGCTAAAAAAAAAAAAGAAAAAATTAATATGTTTTTTTGTGTTTTTTTTTTTTTTTTAGAAGTATGAACATGTGATCATCAGCTCAAAGAAAATAATCTTATTTTTTTTTTAAATAACTTGTTTTTATGTGTAGTTGTAACTTTGGCTTATTCTATAAGCATGCTTTGCTTTCTGATCTTGTCACAAAAGTAGAGTCTCTTGCAGACTCTAAGCTGTCTGTAATGATATCAAACACCAACAATGCACTTGGCAAGCAAAAGCCATAACATCTTTTTCTATGGGCTGGCATGATGTAGTTCAGAGTTGTGATTTTTTTTTTTTTCAAAGGAAGGAAGCGGCACTTTGTTGCTTAAACATATAAAAATAATTGGTAATGCTGATGCCCTACTGATCAACGGGAAGTGAGATTTTTGTAAGGTTAGGTCCACTTTAAGAAATGAAATGCCAAATGTACATTGTAGCCTGAGGAAGACATGTGGGTGATTTAATGACACCTCCATTGTGCTATTACACTGTAATGAAGCTCAAATTATAAGCAGATGTAGCTGTAGTGCAGGTGAAGGACAGCTGACAATACGGGTAACAAAAAAAAAGCAGCCAATTACAAAGTCTTTGCTGGTTCAGGTGCTACCCCTATGTGCTACAAAGGTTCATCATGGCTTTTTCATTATTATTCTTTTTTGATCATGAAAATCCCAGACTTGCCTGCTGAGCAGATACAATAGCTTAACAGCAAGAATGATTCTTAAAAGGAAGAGTGGAGCTAAAATGCACCCCAAACTATCTTAGTATTCGAAGTATGGCGTTGGCATAGTTGTAACATGAAATACACCAGTTCCCAAATATTCAGTCTGTAGAAAGGTGACATTTTGTTAAGAAGCACTCACTCTGCTCATTCAGGGCCATCCAGTGACTGCAGATACTCCTTCCCCCCAGATAATTATACTTACTGAGCCACAATCCCGCACTGCCTCCCAGGTAATACCAGAGCTTAGATAGGAAGGAATTCTGCAGTGGTGATTATTTGTTTAGTATAAAAGCCTGGGGAAGTGGACTATCAGCGACAGTCTTCTTAAGTAAATTCCATTTTGTGTCGGTACTGAGTACAGCCACCTCCTGGCTCTGGCATAGTGGTGTCCCGGATTCTAGGGACGGTCCCAGGATTTTGGATTCTGTCCTGTGGATTGTCCCACAAAACCCAGGAGACTTAGGGGTTGATTTACTAAAACTGGAGAGTGAAAAATCTGGTGCATAGAAACCAATCAGCTTCCAGTTATTTTGTCAAAGCCTAATTCAACAAGCTGATTGGCTACCATGCACAGCTGCACCAGATTTTGCACCCTCCAGTTTTAGTAAATTGACCCCTTAAGCCTCGTACACACAGACAGATTGTCGGAAGACAATAGCTGGTTAAAAAAAATGTCTGACATTCAGCCCGTGGGTAGGTCGGTCTGTCTGGTTGGCTTCTGTTGGACGTGCATGCTGGAACACCAGCAGCCGACCGACTCCTGATTAGAGTGTTCTGGCACAGGGGGGGGAGGGGGCACCCCCCTTTCAGAACACTACAGCTGAGTGAAGATTGCTGAACTAACTTCACATGGTTTAGACTTTACAGAGTGGTAGTGTGGGGTGGTAGAGTGTTCTCTGGGTTCCAGTGCCTGGCACTGAGATAGTGGCACTGTCAGGCTTTTCCACCAGACAATACAACTACAGTTCTTGCTTTATCTCATCCTGGAGAGGGGCAATGGCAACAAAGCCTTGAACAACACCTCATTAAAACAAATAAGGAGAAAAGCTGCTTGTCGCAGTCAATAGCACGTAGTTCAACTGGACCCCATTAAATAAAGCATATACACATTCACCAAAAAAAGATAAACCTGTAAACAAGACTGAATACCCTACATGCATTCTCACTTGCAGGGATGTGTACAACCAGGATGGCACAAATATGTCTAATGCGGTTTACATAGCAGCACATGTTCCAAGCGTCCAAACATATGGCAGCTAAGTGCTGGTGTACCTAAAATAAAGACGAGATTTCTCAAATATTTTCGAAGCTATCTTACATCTGTTAGCTATTTTGCATGTGCTTTTCATGCAGGAACAATACGGTATGAAAGCGCAAGGAAAGCACTACAGGTCACTGAAAAAAAAAAGAACCCAAAGTGAATTAATTCATAGTGCAGGGTGGGTATGCAGGGTGCCACAAGAGCATAATATGCATAGGCATACATACATATCTAAGTGCATACTGTGGCCATGGAACATAAAGGTGAAATAATTCAGCTGCAAGGAAGTAATACATTCCGGCCTCTTTCACATGACTGTTGTCAGCAGTGGCTGGCCCGTATTTGCCCATAGCAGGCAATCTGGAAGGAATTTGCTGCCTCTTGCATGCCTGTTTGAAAAGGGGTATTACACTGAAATCCATTGGATGTGGTTGCATTGTGGTTGCGATGGGGCCCCTTTCACTTCTATGGTTGCATTCTCACCTAAGCTGGTATGACAGTGCACCCGCATTTTTGTGCATTACCCCCATTCATTCAATTATATGCGCAATGACTGCACAAATGTAACACCCTTTTTTTTTTTTTTTTTTTTTTTTTATTTATTGCACCGCACCAAAACAATTTGTTAGCATGCATTTTGGTGTGCAAGTTCTCACACACTTTAGCATTTAGATGCCATTAAAAAAATGTATGGCACTATATTGTGCTTTCATAAAAGGATTCATATTTTTTGTTCGCCACAAAATGCTTGTGTTCCTCCAAATGTGAAGCTTCACAACCTTGAAAATCTGCATGGGGCTGTCCAATGGTCATTGTGTAGTTGCATACTATACAAGCCAGATCTGAGGACACCTCAACCCCTTGCACTGAGGAAGAGGGGTTGCCTTTTGCAACGTGTAAGACATATTGGACATCTAAGGACACTTTCTGCATTATAGGCTAAGCATTGCTGATCTGGGAAACATTTACTTGCTATTTTATTGATATACCTGTTGAGTCAATCTGTTTGTGAGTATATTACTTACTTTTATTCATTCAAGTGATATTAAGGTCTAGTTTTTTTACCTGCCCTGTGCAGTGGTTTTGCACAGATAAGCCCAGATCCTCCACTTATCGGGTCCCTTGCTTGCACTTCTGGCCTCTCCCTCCTGTTGAGTGCCCCCACAGCAACCAGCTTGCTATGGGGTCACCTGAACTGAGCTGCAGCTCCCCGTGTCCATTCAGAGCCACGGCACGACCCCATCCCCTCTCTCCTCATTGGCTCAGTGACAACGGCACTTTGCTGCTGTATCAGCCAATGAGAAGTGATGTCTCGGGCAGCTGAGTCTCTCATGCAACATCGCTGGATTGAGATGGGGCTCAGGTAAGTATTAGGGGGGCTGCTTCGGTACAGAAGACTTTTTATCTTAATGCATACAATGCATTAAGATAAAACTTTCTGCCTTTACAACCACTTTAATAAACAGTATATTAAAGTCATGTGTATGGCTGGTGTACCCTCTTTTTGTTGTTTTGTAATGCCCACTGGCCATTGCCTGGTTTTGACAGGCAGCTAAGGTGAGTTAAAAACATGCCTTAACCATCTGATTTGCCACATTACAGTGTCCTTGTAAAACAGTGTAACTTTGCTGGCCTGGTTCACACCTATGCGTTTTTTAGTGCATTTTCAGTTTTTCAAAAACACACTACAGTCCATTTAACATGGTTTCCTATGGGACACATTCATAATTGTGCATTTTATGGAAAGGGCCAGGGAATTTTTTTTCATTTTTTTGGTTCCATAGACTTCAGTGGATCAAAAATGTGTATTGAAAAACACAAAATGCACCTGGAATATGCAAACTGCAACCTGCATAGGTGTGAACTATTTCTTAGGCCAGTGTTTCTCAACTCCAGTCCTCAAGGCGCCCCAACAGGTCATGTTTTCAGGATTCCCATTATTTTGCAAAGGTTGATTTGATCAGTTTCATTGCCGTAATTACCACAGCTGTTTCATCTGAGGGAAATCCTGAAAACATGACCTGTTGGGGCGCCTTGAGGACTGGAGTTGAGAAACATTGCCTTAGGCCACAAATGACTGCAGGGAACTCTGTCCTTCATTATCTCTAAGGTACAAGAAACCAATGGGTGAGTCCATTCACCAGTGCCTACCTAAAATGAACAGTGTGGAGTAGTCACCCAACCCTAGTCACATAAACATAGAACTCCTGATAACATTCAGCAGCCAGTTCCCTAAACTCAAACACTACCTAATGGCTCCTAAGTCCTTTATCTTTTCTCTAATCTTCTCTTCCTTCATACATCATCCTGACAATTGTCTTCAAACATGCAAATAAACGTTTAACACAGAGAGTGATCCAAATCTTCTAAGGCTAATCTGCTACAATAAATTAGGCAGAGTACTAAAGTAGGAAAAAGTTATTTATTTCTTCCAGGTTAGGTAATTGCACATTCCAGAGTGAGGAGATAAAAGTTCAGTCCTCCGTGTCACAATCGGGGTCGTTCACTGCCTGTGATCCTAACCTACACAACTGGAAGGTGTAGAGATGGAACAATAAAATGTTAGGATTTATAACTGCGCTGCCATTGTTGGCAATAATCTAGAAAAGACAAATAATATTGCCAATTAGAGAAACAAAAAGAAGCATATAACAGTATTACAATCCAAGATCACCTATTTCATATTCCCTACCAAAAACCTATTCATCGCACAGTCTTTATTTTTCCATATATATTTAACTTTGTAAAATAATCTTTTTATGTTTTTTTTTCTTTTATTTTCACTTTTCTGGACCCATTTGCCCTTTCCACTTGCCACTAGCATAGGCATGCTCCCTACACAGGGGGATCTGTGTACAATGTGTGCTACAGGAGATCCCAGTAATCCCCCTCCCCCTTTTGCTGTGGGTCATGAAGAGTGCAGCTCATTGCCGCCTTGAGTCTGATCTGCACTTTTATTTTATAATTTTGACGAATTGTGCTTTTTGTGCCTGTTTATTTGATGTGGAAAAGAAAGCTGCAGGGAGATGTTAAAAATAAAACTGAATCTGGTTATATGTTAGTTAAAAAATAATGAAATGTGTTTTAAAGTTGAAGTAATGTTCAAAAATAATATCTGACTATTTGCACAGTAAAAATAAGGTAGCTGTAATGACGTGAGCCCCATCCCTGACTGCTACAGCGTTTAAAGTAGAAGTAAACTCAATTTTTTTTTAAATTTGCTCACAGGCAAGGTATTTATGACAGAGGAGACCCTATTGGTCACTTCTGCCATAAATGCATCCTCCTGCCCTGTCAGCTGTCATGTACGCTGAACCGTCACAGCAATGTGACTCCAGTGTGATGTCATCGTGGCCTATCAAAGGCTAAAAGGCACAGAACCTGGAAGTACATAAGACCGGCAAAGATGGAAGTGCTATTTTTTTCTAGGTTCATGTACAATGTTGCTATGGTCTACTGTTTTTTCTTCCTCCTTCAGGGCAGCGGTGATGTACTTCATTTCCTGTGGTGCCTCTTCTCCTTGGAGATGTGTGTTATTATTTCCAGGAGGAGTCAGTGGCCATCGCCGCCTGTGGTGGAGATTGATTGATTAGATTTGTTGCCATAACAACGGGGCGATACTTCCTCTGACTACGCCTGTTGTGATGCCAAACAGATACAATCCCTGCACTACGCCTGCACTACGCCCAGTGTATAATGCGCATGCGAAAGATCGGGAGGTGCATGCTGGGTAGCCAGCAGCAACCTTATCCCGGAAAACTCTTTGGAAAAAAAGATGTAATAGAACAGTGCTTTTTATTACAACATGCCTTTACAGAATGTAATTTTGTAATTTAGACCAGCAGAATGGGTGCCTTAAAAAAAATGTTTATATATATATATATATATATATATATATATATATATATATATATATATATATATATGGGTGGAACTGTGATTTAACTACTGCTTTAATACATGCCTTACCCAGGCAGGAGTTCTTTGTTAGTCCCAAATGTCCAGCGCTAAGACTTGTAGTTCTGAAGCAGTTCACTGATCACTGTAGATTGCTTGCTAAGAACTCCTCCATTCATAAAAAGACGTGTATTCTTTTCCACGAATGGAAGATGATCTGTATTTAGAGAACCTCTTCTTTTGCTCTAGTATACTGGAACCGGAACTACTTGATCCATGTATGGGCAGGGTGGTTGTACAGAAGTCAATCTATCTGTTGGATATTTGTTGCTCTATCAGATATAGCTGGCAGCGCTGATCAATGTATCCTGACAACAGGGAGGTCTCCCTGATGTCAGAATGCAATATCTCAGTGAGAAGGATTTCCTCATTCACTTGGAATGTGTGGATGGGGAAATTGAGTTAGTTTTACGTGTTCAACTTGAACCTGGTTGATTAAAAAAAAACTGATTCATGTATGGGCTGTCTATGACATGCAACAGATGCTGCAGCAGCCAGAGATGGGGCACACAACATCAGATAACGTATTTTGACTGTGCAAGTGGCCAAAAAATAAAATAAAAAATTGGGCATACTCCAGCTTTAAAATACTGCTTGTATAACTGCCTAAATCAATGTTTATACTCTGTTTATACTTCCCCGGCCACCAGATTTAGATAAAAGGGAGTGCCTGGTGTGCAGAGCAATGCACTTTTAAAACATGGTTCATATATGTTTATTAAAAAGTAACATGTACATCAAGAAAAACACGTTTCGGGGGAATAGACCCCCCCCCCCTCTTCTGGGCTGTTATTTAATGGAAACAATTAATTTTCATTCCCATGAGTGATTATGTTAGATCAAGGACTCAGGAACCAGAATGGCAACCTATACAACTAAAGCCAGCAACCTAGTATGCAGCAACAGCCCTGCAGTGGGAGTCTATTCCCCTGAAATGTGTTGGCTTCATGTACATGTTGCTACTTTTTAATAAATATCTACGAACCATATTTAGAGGTCTACATGCTGAAACTACCTTAAAGTGATTGTAAAACCTTACAATCCACTTTTTACTACAGGTAAGCCTATAATAAGGCTTACCTGTAGCTACCCCGAATATCTCTTACATCGTATCTCTAATCCTGCACAGTTTAGGAGATATCCCCTGTATCAGCATGTGCCAACATCATGCTCACTGAAGCAACACGTGCTAGTGTGCCATTACCGGCAGTTCTCATACACGAGTGACATCATCACGGCTCCAGCCAATCAAAGCACCGGAGCCCACGATACACGGAAGTAACTCTGGGAGTGATGCCGTCGGCTGGAGCTGTGTACTAGGACCTCTGCGGGGGCTTCGATCTAAGTTGAGTATTTCATAGTGAGTTAGAATGCTATGCATACTAGCTCAATATGCCTTTGTCCTGTAGGTTTTTTTTTTTTTTTTTTTTTTTTTTTTTGTGTTTATAACCACTTTAAAGTCACGCTGAAAAGGCAGCTGCCTAATCCACAAGAGGGCCCATTGCCAACCTCTGTCACTGGGCAATATCCACCGGAAAGGCATTTCTTCCTTTTTGCCCACATGATTACCCACTTAGGACCAGTGACAAATCCAGTCAGACCAGTGCAGTCTCCAACACAAGCTTCCCACCAGATATCAGACAAGAGGAGGTGGTGCATTGTGAGTTGCTAATGCACTGCACAGTGCTGTCATTCTATGATGTTTTCAGGCACTGGGAGATAAAGGAGTAGATATTTAGGCAGATTACAGGAGAAGGACATCCAATAAGAAAGTTAAAGAAAGAAGGACAAGCAAGGTAAAGAAAGAGGGAAGAGGAAATTACCGACACAGGTGTAAAGTAACTTCTTCAGTCTTGAACTGAGATTTGTATCAAGATACACTTCAAACCTTGAAGCATGATCCCTGTTACACTTAACTGACGGACCTCCATGCCAGTTCTCTAAACATGGTTATTTTTCATGCCTTTGTAATCTTTCTAAAAACGGTCGGTTTCCCTCTGAATTGACTTTAAAGCACAAAACGTGCTGGACTTAAATAGTTCCATAAGACTTAACAGGCTCCAACTTTTAGGAAACAAGATATGGATTTTACATTGTCAGACACTATTCAGCCAGGGGGATATTATATATCTGGCTTGTACCCTATCCTTTTCTGTTTTTTCTTCTGCATAGGATTCCCATGAGTTTTTGCAGACTATATTATCTTTTTCTGAAGTTGTGAGTTTTGAGGTGGAGGGTGGTTTCGTGTGGCTTTTCTAATGTGCTCTAATTACAACCTTCATCAAACTCTGCAGACATATATTTTGTTGCTTGCAACGCTCTCTCCTTGCAGGAATGACAATGTGACACATCCAGGTTTGTCAAGCCAAGTTTGCTTTACACAAGGCTCCAAAGAGATTCAAGTTCTCCATCATGGTCGTTCTGCGTGGTCAGGAGAAGAGCCAACAGCTTCACATGACTGAACCCGATCGTTTGAAATAATCAGACTAATTTCTAACATCTGTAAGAGAAAAGCTCATTTGACCTCACAGCAGAAATATTTCAGTTTAGCTAAAGTCATACCAGCTTCTCTTTCCATCTATCTACTGAGTTTTCGATTTGTTCAATAAAACAAGGGTGTGGAAATCTCCGCAATCCAAATTTTAGTTTAATACTACCAGATATGACTTGGTAGGTATTGGTTTCTGTAATTGTCCAAGGCACAGGTTTACAGAATAAGCCCTATTTTATTTTGGTTGTCCTCAAGTAGGCCTTTTTGGCAAGACCTTGTTACCTAGCAGACATGGACCCATAACAATGCAACAATACAGCAGCAGTGAAGTGGGATTTCATTAGCAGTTCTCTGACCAAAGTCTTAAGTAGGTAATTAGGGTTGATTACAGGATTATGACACTAACATGAATGCCCCAAGGAATGTGATACACAGAACATCCAAAAACAAGTTAACTGGAGAAGTCTGAATGATCTATAAAGGTGGCGAATAACCTCCCCCTATCTTGTGTGAATTTAAGATATACCAGTCAACCAGGCACAATTGAGGCAGCCATACTGGTGGACGGAATGGCAGTGGTGGCATTTCCTATAAGTACAAGTATGGGGTTGATTTACTAAAACTGGAGAATACAAAAACTGGTGCAACTGTGCATGGTAGCTAATCAGCTTCTAACTTCAGCTTGTTCAATTAAGCGTTGACAATAAAACCTGGAAGCTGGTTGGCTACTATGCAGGGCTGCGCCAACGTTGCACTCTCCAGCTTTAGTAGATTTATTTTCAACTATTTAGTGCAAGGGCCCTTCCTGTTTTCATACAAATTAAACAGGTTTAGGTTTGACCTCATATTATATCGTTTTTGTGAATCTAAAGGAAAATCATACAATATTTTTTTTTTTTTTTTTTTAATACATGGCCAGTCTTAAATTCACTACTACTGGTCATGATATCCTATGCACTAAAGGAGTTGAGATGATTCTCCTCAATCCACCCTGTTTAATAAAGTAGAAAAAACTCTACAGCCATCAGTTTTAAAATATTTTCCAAGAAAATTGTCCACCAGGAGATCACATCACGATGATTGTGGACCACCGTATCCTCCATATTACTGATTTCATTACAACTGTTTACTAAAAAAAAAAAAAAAAAAAAATCTTTATTTAACCTTGACAAGCCAAATAGATAGTCCAGTTCCTAATTTTCCCAGCATAGAGGAGGGTACTCGTCACAATTGCATAAACATTTGTATAATAGTTCCGAAACATAGAGGAACACGTAAATTACTATTCTCCATTTTAATCAAGATTTAACTTTGCACACAGTAAAGGAGTAATTTTACTATTGGCCATATGCAAAAACTGGAACCTAGAAATTATAACGTGTTTCTTGACACTTTATTGCTTTTTTGGGCTTCAAAAAGTTCCATCAGTTACCTTAACTTACCATTAACTCATTGCTATAGTTTAGCATTACTCTACCACTGAAATTAATTTAGCATTTCGGAAAATGCTGCCTTCCTATGGCCAAATGTTAGTTTACCCCTGAATATGGGTCCTCCAAGGCCACAGGTATATACTTTTTAGAACTTTTAAAATATCTAGTAGACGCTGGTCACATTCATCTGGACTTGTTCTGTAATGCTGAAGATATTTCTGGGGAAATTAAGAATTGGATTGGACAAGCTACGAAACGTCTTCAACATTGCAAAGCAAGTCCAGTTAAATAAGATTAACTACTACTAGATATACCATGACCTGGCTAAATGGGAATCTTCACAGACAAAATTGGCAATGGTTTAAGGCAGTCCACCAGCCACACAGGCTACTGCAGAACTCTAAAGCAGGCCATACATGATTAATTTTTTATTTTTTTCGTTTAACCAGTGGGTAGAACAAAAGAAAAAAA
This sequence comes from Lithobates pipiens, assembly GCF_037356315.1. Classification (NCBI taxonomy): domain Eukaryota; kingdom Metazoa; phylum Chordata; class Amphibia; order Anura; family Ranidae; genus Lithobates; species Lithobates pipiens. The sequence continues at coordinate 87,603,694 of NW_027507748.1, forward strand.
TGAATCGATTCTTCCATTCGCACATTCGAGGTGGATGAGGTAATCTTCCCGTGGAGCCATTGTATTCTGAAAGTGGGGACACTTTGAGCAAACATTTTACAACAGGCAGTTGGTCGACTTCTTTACAACCAGCCTGCCAACATATGGATTGAAATTCAGCTGGTCCCTGCTGAATTGGTCAAATTGTGATCCATGTATGGCCAGTTTTATGAGATGTCAACTGTCAATAACTCTTTGCACTACCTAATGCCATGGCTTTCACAGCTGTAGGTGAACTAAATTTCCCAAACTCAACAGACATAGAGGGGATCTACACATACATCTTTATTCATAAGATCTGATAAACCCTAGAAAACCATTATTCTTTATCTAGCCCACCAACCTACTGTATATCCCAACTTTCAAAGGTAGATAACAGGATCACCTTTCTAGCCAAGCAAAGTATGCAATTGACATCCCATTACCATGTAGCAGATCACATACATAAACCATGAAGAATTAAAGTGTATAAAAACCAAAGAACAACTATTGATAGTACTTTCAGGTCCTTGGATGTGGTGGCTGCATTAGTTTTATTTTTTCACACTTTTTTTCCTTTATTCTAACCTAGTACTCATGCCATCTAGTCAGTTCCTGTTCTAGGGCAACAACCAAATTGAGTAGCATTGTCATCCTAGGACAGGGAGTGTGATGGAACTGCATAACACCTCCCTCCCTATAACAGAAAGAGGTGTTTTGTAGTCAACAGAGATGGCAAGGTATAATGCTAACTGATACCAGTCCAGAGGCAGAGAGCACAGAAAGTTATCAGCTCTACAGATTTCTGCCTGAATGAACAGCTATTTTTTTTTTTCTTTCTTGTGGAACCAATAAAATAACACAATTTTAAGGGTATAGGTAACTGACCAAAAGGAAGCAAATAAGAGAAATATATTGCTAGATTTGACATACCCTTTAAGCATACAAAATGACCAGTTAAACTTATGGGGTATTTATTTCCCTGTTTTTCCTTCCTGTTAGTATTTACAAATAGCAGATGCCATGATTGAAGGCTTGTATGTAAACTTTAGTGAAAATATAAACACTTTTGGCAGTTGAATAGCTCAGTTATTTGGAACAGACCTAAAATTGGGACACTTTACAAAAAAAAAAAAATTAGGATAGAGGGGGAAAGAGGGATTTGGACATCTGAATATGAAAGAAGGATTAGATCCCAAAAAGATGGACATTTGAATAGGAAAGAGAAGGATAAAGGGGGTCTGACCCTAAAAGAGGGAATTCCAAGTAGGAGAGAGAAGGATAGAGGGGTCTGACCCTAAAAGGGGGTGTCTGAGTAGGAAAGAGAAGGATAGAGGGGTCTGACCCTAAAAGGGGGTGTCTGAGTAGGAAAGAGAAGGATAGAGGGGTCTGACCCTAATAGGGGGTGTCTGAGTAGGAAAGAAAAGGATAGGTGGGTTTGATTTTAAAAGATGGGCATCTGAGTAGGAAAGAAGGATTTCACATCAAAAAGAGGGACATCTGAATATGAAAGAGAATATTGAGGGATCTGACCCTACAAGTGGATGGCTGAGTAGGAAAGAGAAGGATAGATGGGTTTGATTTTCAGTAGGAGATGGGTTTGATTTGAGTAGGAGAGAGGGATTTGACCCCCAAAGAGGGACATCTTAGTAAGAAAAGAGGGATAACTGTTTGATTCTAAAATGATAGACATTAACATATGAAAAAGGGAGGGGGGGGGGGTTATCCCAAATGATTGACATTTGAGTAGGTAAGAGGGATAAAGTGGTTTTATTATAAAATAGAGAGATCCTTGTAGGAAAATGACTAATTATATGTTTTTATTTCTAGAAGAAAATCATTCCCTCCACAGGAAGCCCAGTTGGGATCTCTGCAGACTTGCAAAGACTTTGCACACACACCCCCCTGGCCCCCTTACCTGATGTGATGCATACAATCCCACAGAGCAGACAAAAGTGAACAAACTCCCCAATCATGGTGCTCTCATGCCACCGACAACCCCGAGATAATGGAATACAATCCCCAGGAAATCCAACACAACTTCTTGCAAAACCCCAAAAGTAAATCCAGCCAAGCTTAATATAAGCGACTTTTCCCGCGAGCAGGTTTAAATCCCAGAGCCGAGAAGGTGTAGAGGAGCAGAAGATGACTTGTGGTCTCCAGAAGGTCCTGATCCTGACCCTCCTGGTGGGGGTAGAGTGCAGACCTTGTCCTTGTCACCGGCCAGGACTCCTTAGAAGAAAACTCCAGGACTGATGTGACCTGGACCCCGAGATAATCCTCAGCCCAGACAAGACGACTACTCCTTTGGATGTCTTCTAGCAGACCACCTAGGCTAGTTTATTCCAGGCATGGCTCTCCATCTCTGATCGCTGTTGCGCTGCTCTGATGCGAATGGAAGTTTTGGAAGATCCTTGAAGGCAGGAGTTGGTGGTGATGGATGGATGGATGGTAGGGATCCTGAGTCCTCCGGGTCTTTTACTCTTCTTCTTGGGATGGGGAGTTGCTGTGAAGTTTGCAGCCTCCTGCTTCTCCCTCCTGTCTCCTGCTCACACCGGAGCTGATCCCCATTTCATTCTAAACAGGCGATGCATGCAGCGGCAGCAACTCTGCTTAAAGGGGCCGCCTACACTTCTGCTCTTTTGTTGTTTGCTACACATGGAAACCTTCAGGCTCTGACATTCCTTCATTCAGGATCGCTGCTGCCATCTGCTGCTCGCACTGGGGCAGCCACTAGAAAACATCATTTTCCGCTTTTCTTTTAGGATTGCAAAGAATTCTACTTTGTAATACATTATTAAATATTCTTATACATTGTTACAGTTACTCATCTAACTTTACACAGTTTGCTCTTTGTTACTTATTATCAAATTCTGGTGGGAAGGTGCAATGCCAACAGAAAACAGCAGCCACAATAATGTTTTACACTTATTATCTGTTCACAAACACCTTTTCTACATTCAATATTATCAGAACAATTGTATTTATCTTTATCACAGGTATTTATTAATTTTATACAGTGCATAATTTTATGCCTCAATATTATGCAGCTTTTCTCACAATATTATGCTTCTATTGCACATCATACTGGAAACACTTTCAGAAGCTACCTTTGACCACTTCAGCCCCGGAAAGGATTTACCCCCTTAACCACCTCAATAGCGGGCACTTACACCCCCTTCCTGCCCAGGCCACTGTAACCATGTGAAATTGTTATCGTTTTCTTCACACAAATAGAGCTTTCTTTTGGTGGTATTTAATCACTCCTGGGTTTTTTATTTTTTCCAAAAAAAAGACCATACATTTTGAAAAAAGTTGTTTCTGTCAGTAAATTTTGTAAATAAGTAATTTTTCTTGTTCACTGATGGGTGCTGATGAGGCGGTACTGATGGGCACTGGTGAGGCGGCACTTATGGGCACTGTTTAGGTGGCACTGCTGAGGAGGCACATATATGCCACACTTATGAGCACTTATAGGTGGCACTGATGAGCACTGATAGGCGGCACTGATAGGCGGCACTGATGGGTGGCACTGGGCACAGATAGGTGACACTGGTGGGCACAGATAAGCAGCACTGGTGGGCACAGATAGGCGGAACGGATGGGCATTGATGGACAGCAGTGATGAGCATTGATGGTCTGCAGTGATAGGTATTGATGGGCAGCACTGATAGCCAGCACTGACTGGTATTACTAATGGCCACTGATTGCTGGCACTTGTGGGCACTGATTGCTGGCACTTGTTGGCACAGATCGGTGCCAATTGTGGACACTGGTTGGCAGTGATTTCTGGCAGTGCCGGGCAATAATTGCTGACACTGGTGGGCACTTAATTGTAATCAGGGCACTGATGATCAGTGCCCTGATTACATACCTAGCTGTACCCTGTGAGGAGATACCGCTGATTGGCTCTCCTCTCCTCACACTTTGTCAGTGTGAGGCAAGGAGCGCTTATTACTGGCATCTACATGTGTGAGGAGGCGAGGAGCGCTGATTACTGGCATTTACATGTGACCCGCTGTGATTGGACACAGTCAATTACATGGTTAAAGAGCCATGGCCGCGGCTCTTTACACAGATCGTGTCCTAGCAACATGGCACATGAACACCACGCTGCGCAACGCGGGGGCACGCAAGATCGGTCGTTCTGGGAAGCCATCGTATGATGTCCACCCGGAACGAGAGACGCACCACCCCACCATCATTTGACGGTGGGAGGGCGGCAAGTGGTTAATGCAAGTGGTTAATGACCAGGCCATTTTTTTGCGATACGGCACTGCGTTGCTTTAACTGACACTTGCGCGGTCGCGCAAGCTTGTACCCAAACAAAATTGATGTTCTTTTTTTCCCATAAATAGAGCTTTCTTTTGGTGGTATTTAATCACCTCTGCAGTTTTTATTTTTTGCACTATAAACAAAAAAAAACCTACAATTTTGAAACAAAAACAATATTTCTACTTTTTTACATTCTGTTATAATACATATCCAAAACCAATATATAAAAAAACAAATTCATTCATCAGTTTAGGCCAATATTTATTCTTCTACATATTTTTTGGAGAAAAAAATCTCAATAAGTGTATATTGATTGGTTTGCGCAAATGTTGTAGCTTCTACAAACTATGGGATAGGTTTATGGACTTTTATTTATTTTTTATTGTGTTTACTGGTAATGGCGGCAATCTGCAATTTTTAGTGGGATTGCAGCATTGCGGCGGAAAAATCAGACCCCAAATGACACTTTTCGGGTACCAGTGACAATATTACAGTGATCAGTGCTAAAAAAATGCACTGATCCATGTATAAATGACACTGGCAGGGAAAGGGTTAACACTAGGGGGCGATCAAGGGGTTAATTGTGTTGCCTGGGTGGGTTTTAACTGTGTGGGGGATGGGCTTACTGGGACAACACAGAGATTGCTGTTCCTGACTAGGACCTTGTTTACATAGGCAGATCACCATTCTCTGTACCACCATCGTGGGTGGCCGGCGGACATCGAGTTCACCGGACTCGTGGACATTGAGTCCCGTGGAGTGCTCCCACAGCCCACTGTATCTCATGCACAGACCAACGTACGGCTTGTGCAGCTGAGCTGTCTTGCCACAGTATATATGCAGAACGTGGTTGGCAAGTGGTTAAAGGTGCTATATAAAATAAAGTTTATTATTGTTAATATTACTGGAATTGATTCACACGGTCGTTCAGGGGGCAGTAAAAGCAGGAGGTTGAGCTTGACTGGATTACACCAAGTTTGATTTTAGCTTGGAACTCTGCTTTAAAGTGATTCTAAAGGTTGTAATTAATTTTTTTCAAATAACAAACATGATATATTTACCTGCTCTGTACAATGGCTTTGCACAGAGCAGCCCGGATCCTCTTCTTTTTGGGTCCCTCATCGGCAGTTCTGGCCTCTTGCTATGAGGGCATTAGAGCAAGCTCCCAAGCCCGCCCGCTCACTTCTTGAGGGCTCACTGGTTGTGACAGCAGCAGGAGGCAATAGCTCTCTTTGCTGTGTGAGCCAAGGAGGAGAGAGAGACCTGGGAGAGCCGCTGCTCTCATGCACATCATTGGTTTGATATGGGGCTCAAGTTAATATAAAAGGGGGCTGTGGGTGGGGCTACACCTGGCAAGTTTTTTTTACCATAATGCATAAAAGGCCTCAAGGCAAAAAACCTTCTGCCTTTAGAACCACTTTTTATTCACACCTGTATTTGTGGCCAACAGCAAGCAGATGCGAGAAAATCAGTAGGGTGGTCCCAGTGATTAGCTGCGGGGGGCAGCCCCATTGAAAGCAAGGGGACCTTGACAGCTCCCGAAGATTATTGTAGCCACTCACATGTAATCTCATTTGCAGTATTACCTGTAAATAATCGGCCCTGGACAAAGAGTGTTTGTGCTCAGGGCTAACCACTCAAAGGCAATTGCTGCATAGTGATTACGGCTGCAATTAGCTGCGGGAGTTGCGTTCAGTGGGGTTGCCTCCCACAGCTAATCGCCAGGGTCCCTCGCTGATTTGCTCGCATCTGCTCACTGTTGGCCAGAAATATAGATGTGAATGTACCTTAAAGCAGACGTTGAAGGGATAGTCACCTCCTCACCCATTGAGCGATCTCTGAAAACGTTCCATCATGGGTCGCTTTTCAGAAGGGTGGTAGTAATAACCACATGTGTTCATAAGCCCTAAGGCTACATACACATGGCCAACAGGGGCAGAGGCAACACTCTGTGCTATGGCAGAATACTGGGCAATTAGCTGCATCCAGTTTTAGTGTGGTCAGAACTCTGAAGAAAGGTTCACCCATGTGATCAGCTTTGCCACCAGCCATTGATATCATATGTGCCCAGTACATATCTGAAGGTGGGTGCTGACATCTGCTTCTGGTCGCCTGTAGTGTGTGCAGGTAGCGTTTAGTACCACCGGTAAGAATCTACTGATTCATGTTGGCGCCCCTACGACCACTCCTGTACAGCAGTGAATGTCACCTAAAAGACGACTTGAAATATGTTACCAGCACATCAACAGTTTCAAAGTGCAAAGCTCTTTATTCTTGTATGATCAGATAGAAAAGCAAGGGTCCATGCACAGTCCCAACACGTTGCTTTTCTATGTGTTCAGGCAAGAATAAAGAGCTATGTACTTTTTAAAACAAGCTTGTTGGTATGCTGGTGACATCAGTGGCAGCCCGTAATGCAGGGCACAGGGGCGCCACCCCCCTAACCATGCATCTGACCCCCTAATCTACATGTGGGGTACCAGGTGCATGTATTCCAATTTTTTTCATTTTTTTTTTAAGTGTGTGATTAACCACTTCAGCCCCGGAAGATTTTACCCCCTTCCTGACCAGAGCACTTTTTTTGCGATTCGGCACTGTGTTGCTTTAACTGACAATTGCTCGGTCGTGCGAAGTTGTACCGAAAAAAATTGACGTTCTTCTTTCCCCACATATAGAGCTTTCTTTTGGTGGTATTTGATCACCTCTGCAGTTTTTATTTTTTGTGCTATAAACAAAACAATTTCCCCCCTCAGTTTAGGCCAATATGTATTCTTCTACATATTTTTGGTAAAAAAAAATTGCAATTTTTATCGTGACTGTGACATTATGGCATACACATCAGACACTTTTGACACTATTTTGGGACCATTGTCACTTATACAGCGATCAGTGCTATAAAAATGCACTGATTACTCTTTAAATGACACTGGCAGTGAAGGGGTTAACCATTAGGGAACCATGAAGGGGTTAAGTGTGTCTTAGGGAGTGATTCTAATGCCCTGTACACATGGACAGATTTTCCGACGGAAAATGTGCGATCAGATCATATTGTTGGAAAATCTGATTGTGTGTGGGCTCCATCTGGCTTTTTCTGTCGGATTTTGCGACGCACAAAGTTTGAGGGTAGGATCTAAAAAATCTGATTGCATAAATTCCGATCTTGTGTAGACAATTCCGACGGACAAAATGCCACGCATGCTCAGAATAAACTAAGAAACGAAAGCTATTGGCTACTGGCCCGTTTATAGTCCCGACGTACGTGTTTGACGTTCAGAACGATCGGATTTTCCGTTTGTATTTTCCAACCCTGTGTGTATGCAACACAAGTTTTGGCCAAAATCCGTTGGAAAAAATCAGACGGATTTTGTGGTCGGAATGTCTGACCATGTGTACAGGTCATTATTGTGGGAGTGATGGGCTACAACTCACATGACAACAATCACTGCTCTCGATGACAGGGAGCGGTGATCTTTGTCATGTCACAAACCAGAATGTGGAAGGGCCTTGTTTACATAGGCACTTCCGCATTCTGACACTCCGTGACATGACCGCGGGCACGATCACACCACGATCACACCTCCGGCAGCGCACGCGCCTGCTATCCTCACCTCTTAAAGTGGTTGTAAACCCTTACAATACACTTTGACCTACAGGTAAGCCTAGATTAAGGTTTACCTGAAGGTCCAAGAAATATCTCTTAAACCTATGCGGTTTAGGAGATATTTGCCCAAATACAGGCACCGCTGTCTACGGTGCATGCGCTGTAGACAGCGGCGCGCAGGTGCACTGAGCGCAGAATTTTCAATGACGGAGCTGCCGTGCGTGTCGGCTCCCGTGCGCATGCGTGGGAGTGAGGTAATCGCGGCTTCACCGAATGGCAGCGGTGGAGCTGCGAGACCCCACCGAGAAGATGGATGCGCCGGACTACAGGGGACAGCGGTGACTTCGCTGGCTCCTGTGTCAGGTAAGTGACACATAATGGACTACTATGCGATACATAGTAGTCCATTATGCTTTACCTTTGCAGGGAATGAAAGAGGAAGTAAACTCATCAGGGTTTACTTCCTCTTTAAAGGGGACGTACAGGTACACCCATTTGCCCACTGTTGCCATTCTGCCGACGTATTTCGGGGTGCATTATACTGTACAGAAATAAATGAATACACACATAAATAAACTCAACTTTGACAGAGCTCATCTACACCAGCTCTGTTGGGCTGCATTGTTCAGCACATAGACAAGGCAATTGCCTTATGTCCTATTGCTCTGGTGTGATAAAAAAGGACATGATGCATTTTTGCAAAACTCACCGTGTTGCAAAGTTCTCATAATATATCACAAGGAACTGCCATGCATATAGCTAAGTGGTCTACAAAGTTTAAAAAAAAGGAAAAATAAGCAGGCACTGTGATTCCATTGTATAATACATTGCAGTGCCCATGCATAACGCTGGTGGGCGCATGTTTGGCACACCTTAACACATGCCCGTTGGTTTAAATGGGCCCTGAAAGTTAAAGAAGATGTCATTTATAGATAGATGACCGTTTCTTAAATTTAAACTACGAACAAAAGCAAAAGTGACATACCTGTATATGATTATTATCATTGCAGGTATTAACCCCATACAGTTACAAGAATATAATATTTTTTTTTTCTACAGCAAGCAAATAAAGCCCGATGTATCACACAATTGGCTTAGATAAAATACTTGTTTTCTCCTTTTTGCATCCTTTGTTTTATCTCTCTTGCTGCCTCTTGTGGTCACTTCCTGTTCCCATCCATGCAGCCCAGCAAAATACATTTTTGAGGTTGGGTTTCCTGATGGTGACAATAATGGACCAATCATGTTTATGTAATGTGTGCAAGACCACTTTAGTGGCCACAGATGGCCACTTTACTCTCCATCAAAAGTCTGTGTGGCAAGTAGGGTTGCCATGTTTTTTCAAGCCAAACCCGAACACTTTAGCGGTGCACATCAATTTTTCTTTTTTTAGCATACGCTATAGCAGTTATGGTGAACCTTGGCAGCCCAGATGTTTTGGAAATACATTTCCCATGATGCTCAACTACACTGCAGAGTGCATGAGCATTATGGGAGATGTAGTTCCAAAACATCTGGGGTGCCAAGGTTAGCCATCACTGCACTATAGGATAACAGACCTGGGACAAGTTTGGGCACTCCAAAGACAATAGTAATGCAGCACACATAGTGCCCCCTCACCCTCCTGTCAGGCCCTGTTCCAAGCCACATTCCTGTCTGAATAATGTTGGACAGTCCAGATTTTGAATAATGTGTCCTGAAACCCTGACACATGATTCAAAACCCGCATTGTTCGGCTGAATCCCAAACAGGTGACAACCCTAGTGGCAAGATGGCGATGCAGGAGCAAGATTGGGAGACACAAAATTGTCACCCTATTAAAGGACATGCCTGGAACAGGACCTTCGTGGCCAAGTATTATAAGCTGCAAATATAAAAATGATGAAAGAATAAAGAAAATGATTTCCAATAATTTTATTAACATATAAAAGCTAAACTCTGGGGACAGAAGAAACTTTATGCTGGTGGAGGGTCCCCCTTCCCACTACCAGAGTTATCTGTTCATTTTGCCAAGGGAATGGCAAGGGCAAGTTCAGAGGGTGGTGATTAGGGATGAGCCGAACACCCCCCGGTTCGGTTCGCACCAGAACTTTCGAACGGACCCCGCGTTCGTTACGAACGTTAGAACCCCATTGAAGTCTATGGGACTCGAACGTTCGAAATGGAAAGTGCTAATTTTAACGGCTAATATGCAAGATATTGTCCTAAAAAGGGTTTGGGGACCTGACTCCTGCCTCAGGGGACATGGGTCAATGCAAAATAAAGTTTTAAAAACGGACGTTTTGGTGGGAGCACTGATTTTAATGACGATTAAAGTGAAAAAAAAAGTGAAATATTCCTTTAAATATGGTGCCTGGGGGGTGTCTGTAGTATGCCTGTGAAGTGCCACGTGTTTCCCGTGTTTAGAACAGTCCCTGCACAAAATGACATTAAACGGAAATAACACCATTTAAAACTGCTTGCGGTTTTAATGTTATATCTGGTTCCTGCAATATGGTTGAAAATCATTCAGAAAAATGGCATGGGTAGCCCTCCCTGCCCATTACCAGCCTATTTGGGTCTTGTACGCATATTAAGGGGAACCCTGTACCCATATTAAAAAAAGGAAATGCGTGTGGCCCCCAGGCCCTATATACTCAGAACAGCAGTATACAGGCGGTGCAAACAAGACAGGGACTGTGTAGGTTTGTTGTGTTAAGTTGAATCTGTTTGTAATTTTCAACTGGTACATTTTTAAAGTGTAGCTCCAGTCAAAAAAACTATTTTTAAGCTTTTTGGAAAACATAGGGAAGGGTTATCACCCCTGTATAATTTGTTTTGTCGTCCATCTTTTTTCATCTCACTTTCTGCTGTCTCCTTGCGTTTGCAAGTAGGAGATGTTTGTAAGTTGGATGTTTGAAAGTAGGGGCTATATGCTCTGCAGAAATGGCGGAACAAGGTGTTGGTTTTGCCACAACATTGTAAGCCCTCAAAGTGACTCTTGGTGGGCGCTGGAGCGCCCTGCTGTGAACGATTATATCAAGAATTGTAATTACATGCCATTGTTGAACAGTGGTAGAAAAATTGACCTTTGGTGGTTGTGGTGCTGGTGCCACAACACTATAAGTCCTCACCGTTACTCTGGGTGGGCACAGGAAGGAGCCCTCCTGTGAAATATTATATCAAGAATTGTAATTACATGTCCCTGTTAAACAGGGGCAGAAAAATTGGGCCTTAGGCACTGGTGCCATCACACTGCAACCTCTGCCATATACTCTAGTTTTATTGCAGGAATTAGCCCTGCTGCAAAGCATTGCATCAAAAATTGTACTTAAACGCCCCTGTTAAACAGGGGCAGAAAAATTGGGCCTTAGGCACTGGTGCTGGTGCCATCACACTGCAACCTCTGCCATATACTCTAGTTTTATTGCAGGAATTAGCCCTGCTGCAAAGCATTGCATCAAAAATTGTACTTAAACGCCCCTGTTAAACAGGGGCAGAAAAATTGGGCCTTAGGCACTGGTGCCATCACACTGCAACCTCTGCCATATACTCTAGTTTTATTGCAGGAATTAGCCCTGCTGCAAAGCATTGCATCAAAAATTGTACTTAAATGCCCCTGTTAAACAGGGGCAGAAAAATTGGGCCTTAGGCACTGGTGCTGGTGCCATCACACTGCAACCTCTGCCATATACTCTAGTTTTATTGCAGGAATTAGCCCTGCTGCAAAGCATTGCATCAAAAATTGTACTTAAACGCCCCTGTTAAACAGGGGCAGAAAAATTGGGCCTTAGGCACTGGTGCCATCACACTGCAACCTCTGCCATATACTCTAGTTTTATTGCAGGAATTAGCCCTGCTGCAAAGCATTGCATCAAAAATTGTACTTAAACACCCCTGTTAAACAGGGGCAGAAAAATTGGGCTGCTGGCATCACCCAGAACCAAAAATGTTCTTCCAACATATCAGCGGAGGAGGAAGAGGATAGACAATCAACATAACAGGACAGTCACTCAGCATCAGCATAGGCAGTCTTGAAGGGATGTGATATTTCAAAAAAAATTATTCGGTTACATCAGCTTCAGGTGCTTGGTAGCTGTGGGTGATCCAAGACTGATTCATCTTGATGAAGGTCAGTCGATCCACTGATTCGGTGGACAGGCGCACCCTGTGATCGGTAACAAAGCCACCAGCAGCACTGAAGGTTAAACAGGGGCAGAAAAATTGGGCCTTAGGCACTGGTGCTGGTGCCATCACACTGCAACCTCTGCCATATACTCTAGTTTTATTGCAGGAATTAGCCCTGCTGCAAAGCATTGCATCAAAAATTGTACTTAAACGCCCCTGTTAAACAGGGGCAGAAAAATTGGGCCTTAGGCACTGGTGCCATCACACTGCAACCTCTGCCATATACTCTAGTTTTATTGCAGGAATTAGCCCTGCTGCAAAGCATTGCATCAAAAATTGTACTTAAATGCCCCTGTTAAACAGGGGCAGAAAAATTGGGCCTTAGGCACTGGTGCTGGTGCCATCACACTGCAACCTCTGCCATATACTCTAGTTTTATTGCAGGAATTAGCCCTGCTGCAAAGCATTGCATCAAAAATTGTACTTAAACGCCCCTGTTAAACAGGGGCAGAAAAATTGGGCCTTAGGCACTGGTGCCATCACACTGCAACCTCTGCCATATACTCTAGTTTTATTGCAGGAATTAGCCCTGCTGCAAAGCATTGCATCAAAAATTGTACTTAAACACCCCTGTTAAACAGGGGCAGAAAAATTGGGCTGCTGGCATCACCCAGAACCAAAAATGTTCTTCCAACATATCAGCGGAGGAGGAAGAGGATAGACAATCAACATAACAGGACAGTCACTCAGCATCAGCATAGGCAGTCTTGAAGGGATGTGATATTTCAAAAAAAATTATTCGGTTACATCAGCTTCAGGTGCTTGGTAGCTGTGGGTGATCCAAGACTGATTCATCTTGATGAAGGTCAGTCGATCCACTGATTCGGTGGACAGGCGCACCCTGTGATCGGTAACAAAGCCACCAGCAGCACTGAAGGTGCGTTCCGAAAGAACGCTGGATGCAGGACAGGCCAGTAGCTCAATTGCATACTGTGCAAGCTCTGGCCAGTGATCCATCCTCAAGACCCAGTAAGCCAGAGGATTTTCGGTGGGAAAGGTGTCCAAGTCTGACCTTGCCCCTAGGTATTCCTGCACCATGTAAATTAGACGCTGGCGATGGGTGCTGGAACCAATCATACCTTGGGGCTGCGGACTAAAAAATTGTCTGAAAGCATCAGTCAGACGGCCACCTTCTCCACCGCTCCTTCTGACTGATGCCTCAGCAACACGTTGTCCAGGACCAGGAGTTTGTGACCTCCCAGTCTCTGGGAACGCGTTGCACAGAGCTTTCTGCAAGGCCTCCCGGAGATGTCTCATCCTCTGCTCCCTCTGCGATGGCAAGATAAGGTCGGCAACCTTACCCTTGTACCGTGGATCAAGGAGAGTGGCCAGCCAGTAATGGTCCCTCTCCTTGATCCGAAGAATACGAGGATCCTTCCGCAGGCTTTGCAGGATCAGGGAGGCCATGCAGCGTAGGTTAGCTGAGGCATTCGGTCCGGAGTCCTCTGGGTCACTAAGGACAACATGATCCGCAGCTACCTCCTCCCAGCCACGTACAAGTCCACGTGTTTCTTGGGACTGTAAATCATCCCTATAAGACTGCTGCTGCTGATGCTGAGTGCCAGCCTCCACCTCCATGCTGACACAATCATCCTCCTCCTCCTCTTCCTCCTCCTCACCCTCTTCCTGTGTGATGGGTGGCACAGCAGGAACACTGTCTGGATAAAGGGGGCCTTGAGAGGCAAGGAAGTCCTCCTCTTCCTGCCTCTGTTCTGCCTCAAGTGCCCTGTCTATTATTCCACGCAGCGTATGCTCCAAGAGGTGGACAAGAGGTACAGTGTCACTGATGCATGCACTGTCACTGCTCACCATCCTTGTGGCCTCCTCAAACGGTGACAGGACAGTGCATGCATCCCTGATCATGCCCCACTGGCGTGGTGAGAAAAAACCAAGCTCCCCTGACCCTGTCCTGGTGCCGTAGTCGCACAGGTACTCATTAATGGCCCTCTGCTGCGTGTGCAGCCGCTGCAGCATGGCCAATGTTGAGTTCCATCTGGTGGGCATGTCACATATAAGGCGGTTCTTGGGCAGGTTCAACTCCTTTTGGAGCTCAGCCAGCCGAGCACAGGCATTAAATGATCGGCGGAAATGCACACAGACTTTCCTGGCCTGCTTCAGGACATCATGTAAGCCGGGGTACCTGCCCAAGAACCGCTGCACCACCAGGTTAAGGACTTGAGCTACACAGGACACATGGGTCAGTTGTCCCTGTCGGAGGGCGGAGAGGAGGTTGGTGCCATTGTCGCAAACCACCATTCCTGGCTTAAGCTGGCGTGGCGTCAACCACCTCTCGGCCTGCCCCTGCAGAGCTGACAAAACATCTGCCCCAGTGTGGCTACTGTCCCCCAAACAAACCAGCGCAAGCACGGCATGGCATCGTTTTGCCTGCATACTTGCGTAGCCCCTGCAACGCCTACGGAGCACTGCTGGTTCTGAGGACAGAGCACTGGAAGAGGCCATGGAGGAAGAAGAAGAGGAGGGGGTGGAAGAGAGAGGTGTGTCACAACCAATAGTAGCATTTTGGAGGCGTGGTGGTGGAACAACCTCCAACACTACTGCACCTTGTCCTGCATCCTTCCCAGCAGCCAGAAGAGTGACCCAATGGGCCGTGAAAGACAGGTAACGTCCCTGTCCATGCCTGCTGGACCATGAGTCAGCGGTAATATGCACCTTACCGCTGACCGCCCTGTCCAGCGAGGCAAGGACATTGCCTTCCACATGCCGGTAGAGAGCCGGAATCGCCTTCCGTGAGAAAAAGTGGCGTTTGGGGACCTGCCACTGAGGAACCGCACATTGTACAAACTCACGGAAGGGGGCCGAGTCTACCAACTGAAAAGGCAGCAGTTGAAGTGCTAGCAATTTAGCCAAGCTAGCATTCAACCGCTGGGCATGTGGATGGCTGGGAGTAAACTTCTTCCGCCGGTCCAGCAGCTGGGGCAGGGACATTTGCCTGCTATAATCGGATGTGGATGTACCACTAGCAGAGTTCCCGGAAGCACTTGGCTGTGACACACCTAATTCTACACCTTCATTCCTCTCAGAGCAGGTTTCAGAGAGGACTGAAGGTCTAGTGGGGTTGGAGATGCCAGCTGATGAGGGGCAAGGAGAGGTCCGCTTTGTTCTTTGGTGTGGGTCTTTGAGGTACGCTTGCCAACGAGCTGCATGGCAGGTCAACATATGTCTGGTCAAGCATCTTCCAGGCACCCACGTGGAGTCAGTGCCCTCATCATCTCCTCCCTCTTCATCGCTGTAGCAAACCTGGCAGTATGCTGCAGCTTGTGGAACATGACTGCCAGATTGCTGTCCTTCTTGAGCATCCCCTCTCTCTGCGCTCACGCTACTGCCTTCCTCTAGCTGAGTGTCATCATCAGAGCCCACCAAACACTGGGCATCCTCCTGGAGCATGTACCCAACACTGTGCTCAAAGAGTTCAGGAGACTCCTCAGGAGGACGTGGTGGGTCTAGGGAAGGAGTCACTGATGATGACATTGAGAGGAGGGAAGACGATGTGTTGGCAGCTGCTTTGCCACTACCCTGAGACTGGGTGAGAGAGGATGAGGAGGATGAAGAGGGCTTGGTCATCCACTCTACCAAGTCGTTGACATGTTGCGGCTCTTTTATCGGCTCGCGCCTGTCTGCCTCTCCTTGCTGGCCTTCCAGACATGGTAATGGCCTGAAGGGAGTTGGGTAAAACAGTAGTTGGGTAGTTTATATTGTGCTGGAGGCACACAACACCCACTAACTCCTGCAGATGCCTTTTTTATAGAACAGCAGAGATAAACGGGTATATACAGATGTATACTGTGCTGTGCTGGAAGCACACACAACTTCCAATAACTCCTGCAGATGGCAATTGGGCCCAAATAGAGAACAGCTATGTAGGTGGATTATAGCGGTATGTACTGGGTACAGAGCACACAGACAGCACGCACTATCTCCTGACACTACTGACTGCAAGCTCTATTATTAAAGCTAGATCACTAGCTATATAGGTGAGGTGAATATCACGGTGTAAACTGCGGTCAGGGCACGCAGACAATAACCAGAAAACAGCAGAGTTAAAGGGGTATATACAGATGTATACTGTGCTGTGCTGGAAGCACACACAACTTCCAATAACTCCTGCAGATGACAATTGGGCCCAAATAGAGAACAGCTATGTAGGTGGATTATAGCGGTATGTACTGGGTACAGAGCACGCAGACAGCACGCACTATCTCCTGACACTACTGACTGCAAGCTTTATTATTAAAGCTAGATCACTAGCTATATAGGTGAGGTGAATATCACGGTGTATACTGCGGTCAGGGCACGCAGACAATAACCAGAAAACAGCAGAGTTAAAGGGGTATATACAGATGTATACTGTGCTGTGCTGGAAGCACACACAACTTCCAATAACTCCTGCAGATGGCAATTGGGCTCAAATAGAGAACAGCTATGTAGGTGGATTATAGCGGTATGTACTGGGTACAGAGCACGCAGACAGCACGCACTATCTCCTGACACTACTGACTGCAAGCTTTATTATTAAAGCTAGATCACTAGCTATATAGGTGAGGTGAATATCACGGTGTATACTGCGGTCAGGGCACGCAGACAATAACCAGAAAACAGCAGAGTTAAAGGGGTATATACAGATGTATACTGTGCTGTGCTGGAAGCACACACAACTTCCAATAACTCCTGCAGATGGCAATTGGGCTCAAATAGAGAACAGCTATGTAGGTGGATTATAGCGGTATGTACTGGGTACAGAGCACGCAGACAGCACGCACTATCTCCTAACACTACTGACTGCAAGCTCTATTATTAAAGATAGATCACTAGCTATATAGGTGAGGTGAATATAGTGGTGTATACTGCGGTCAGGGCACAGACAATAACCACTACACAAGAGCAAGATAGGAAATCAGCCAAAAACGATTGGTGTGTAACTGTGTTGAAGGTACACAGAACACCCAATGCTTCAGATGCCAACACACTACACGAGGCCGCCTCAAAGACGGCCTTATATAGTGTGGGGCGTGCACTACACAGCCTGAGCTATGATTGGCCACAGGCAGGATGCCTGTGGCCAATCATGGCTCTCCTCGCTGCTGGCGCTGCGATTGGCCAAGCATGCGGGGTCACAGTGCATGCTTGGCCAATCATGAGCCAGCAATGCACTGCGCCATTGCAGTGCATTGTGGTCCGCGCGCGCCATACGAATTTTGACGCGAACGGACCAAGAGTTCGGATTTCGCCGAACGCCCGAACAGCCAATGTTCACGAAGCTCATCCCTAGTGGTGATAAATGGGGAGTACTCGGAATGGTCAGGGGTGGGTAGTGGGGTCCCCCAGGGTTCTGTGTTGAGACCAATCCTATTGAATTTGTTCATAAACGACCTGGAGGATGGGGTAAAAAGTTAAATCTCTGTATTTGCAGACAATACTAAGTTAAGCAGGGCAATAACTTCTCCACAGGATGTGATAACCTTGCAAGACGATCTGAACAAATTAATGGGGTGGGCAACTACATGACAAATGAGGTTCAATGAAGAAAAAATTAAAATAATGCATTTGGGTGGCAAAAATATGAATATGAATCTACTCACGGGGGGAGAACCTCTGGGGGAATCTAGGATATAAAAGGCTAGAGTATACTGTCCAGTTCTGGGTACCAGTCCTCAGGAAGGATGTACTGGAAATGGAGCGAGTACAAAGAAGGGCAACAAAGCTAATAAAGGGTCTGGAGGATATTAGTTATGAGGAAAGGTTGCAAGCACTGAACTTATTCTCTCTGGAGAAGAGACTCTTGAGAGGGGATATGATTTCAATATACACATACCATACTGATGACCCCACAATAGAGATAAAACTTTTCCGTGGAAGGGAGTTTAATAGGACACGTGGCCACTCATTAAAATTAGAAGAAATTCGATTTAACCTTAAACTGTGTAGAGGGTTCTTTACTGTAAGAGTGACAAGGATGTGGAATTCCTTTCCACAGATGGTGGTCTCAGCGCGGGGCATCGATAATTTCAAAAAATGATTAGATAAGCACCTGAATGATCACAACATACAGGGATATACAATGTAATACTAACATATAATCACACACATAGGTTGGACTTGATGGACTTGTGTCTTTTTTTTTCAACCCCACCTACTATGTAACTACAGTATGTAACTTTGAGGTAATATACTTGCTCCTCACCCCCACAGGCTTCCACCCTCCAAAATCAGTCCCCTAAGCAGATTCTGTTTGTTGTGCAAATGTTTTTTGCAGCTTTTTGATGTAATCTCGTACAATGCAGGACCAGCAGTCCTGCACTGTATATGATGCCACCAAGGGTCTTTCCAGGACTTTGGAAAATGGAGGAGGGACAAGGATCCTGGGTGATGCCATTGCCATTGACTAGGGCCTCACAGAGGCATTCTGGGAATGCTCCTTCCCCAGTGTCTTCCCCATCAGATGATGTGCAATGTCAAAGGTTCCAAGAGGCTGAACCAGAGTTTCAGAAAGTAAATAGATTTTTATGCCATTTTTTGCTTCTTCTTGGTAAATAAAGCCTTTCTCTTTTTATTCTGCTTGGTCCTTTAAGTAATGACCTTTTTGGGTATTTTTCTAGAACAGTTTTTGCAGTAAGTAAAGGAAGATGTATTTTTCTCCCTTTAGAGCCTGTTCACACCTAACTGCATATTACATGCACTCTGCAATTCCTTTGCTATCCAGTGCAGTGCAATTTTGAACCCATTCAATTGAATGGGCTTGAGGCTTGACTGCTAGGACTTGACAAAGGGGACATACACCCGAAAACTTGTCCTGAAAATTTTTATATTACTGCATATAAAAAAAGGATCACAGACAGTACTCAATTGTCTCTCTCATTTGAATGGGCTGAAATTGCACTGGATTGCACCAAAGTAGCGCATTCACTACTTTTAAAAACGCACTGCAACCGAAACATGTGTTACTACTGTACCATTTGTTCTGGTACAGGCAAACGCACTGCATTTGGAGCGTCATTAGGTAATGACACCTGTAGTAGATCGCACAGCCAGTGCATTTGAAAGCGTGGTGGGAAATGCGTCTGGAACGTGTGTTTCCCGCACCATATTCTGGGGTGAAGGAACCTTGATGCTCCATAAACACACGATTGAAACTTTGGTCAGAAAAAGCTCTGACAGGATTTCCCTCAAGCTGTCTTGCATACACACGGTCACACTAAATTCCGGCCATCAAGAACGCAGTGACATACAACACGTACGACGGATTAGAAAAAGGAAGTTCAATAGCCAGTAGCCAATAGCTTCCATCTCGTAGCTGAATTTGAGCATGCGTGAGTTTTTGCGCGTCGGATTGTATACACACAATTGGAATTTCCGTCTGAAAAATTGAGAACCTGCTCTCAATCTTTTGCTGCCAGAAATTCAGCCAGCAAAATTCTGATGGAGCATACACAAGGTTGCATTTTCCAAAAAAAAAGCTCTCATCGGCTTTTTGCTGGCCGAAATTCCGACCGTGTGTACGCGGCATAAGGCTGGGTTCACACATGTCTGACTGTTTTGCAGTCCGGAGTCTGTTGCATTTCTGTTCACTGGTTCAGGTGCGATTCACCTGAATTTGAACCTGAACCGGACCCAAAAATGCACAGGACACTTTTTTAAACTGCAGCCGCCCCGGACATGTGTGAGCCAGCTCCATTCAAAGACGTTCACATTCACATGTTATGCGAATAGGATGCTGTTAAAAACGCATCCAATTCACATATATGTGAACTCAGCCTTAGTGAAAATGGGCACTGTAAGAAAAATGGAGAAGAAAAGAAACACAAGGAATGCAAAGAAAAATGAAAACCTGAAATAATCCACGACTATCTCTAACCTGCAATAATCCACGACTATCCATAACCTGCAATAATGCACGACTATCTCTTTGGAGATTGCCATTATTAAACATTTTAGAGGTGCCTTTGTTGTAATTATTGGGCTAAGGGTAGGTTTCCTTTTTAAAAGCCAAGTTTCCTGTACATTCACTTAATTTAGTCTATTTTGCTGCAATTTTCCCATCTTCCAAACCCCCCTTTCTCATGGGAAATTCAGGTCTCATTCACATTCACCTTATTGTTAAAACAGTCAATGTTGGGTTGTTAGGCACCAACCCTTACTACACATTCACCTTCATTGATTTTATCAGTGATTCCCTAGGGACACCCATCAGGCTTGATCCACTCAATCATCTAAAACTATCTAGACACCCCACAAATGAGATCTGTGCCTTATATTTCTAATTTCTACACAATAGGCGTTCACCCCGTGCCCCTGGCTCCACCACTAAAGCTCAACCAATAGAAGAGCCAAATGTCAGGGCTAAACCTTTTTTTTTTTTTTACAATGAGCCCCCTAAAATCACAGCATTGCAAATCAGAATTGGGGACATGTTCCCAGAGATGGAATAAGATTAGGGATACCTGGGATCATTGCTCAGTCACATGACTAAGGTTAGCGATTGATCGCCTTCTCCCAGTCACATAAATTTTAATGAGAACTGCTACACTAGAGATTTGCAGTCATGAAGCTGAGTGTTTGATCTCCCGCCGCAGCACAGCACCACAATTTAAGGCAAGGGCTTTGCAGGTCAAATTTTGTCAGAAACAAATAGATATTTATTGTCATTGCAGGAGATTTTGGGGGCAGTTATTGAGAAATAAGTGTTATGTGATAGCCCTATCTGTATTCAATATCTGAGGACAGTCCTAGGTTTTGTCCTCGGAGATTTGATGTCTTTTTCTTTTTTAAATTGTACAGTTCTCTACAATATCCTTCCCTTTTTTGCACGCTGAGATTTGTCAGCATCAAATTGTTCATGTAAATATTGTGACAGTGCTGCCACATCAGCATGGAAAAGCTTACAGGCGATACATTGACCCCATCCTGAAGTGGTTGCATTGTCTCAGTTAGCTATGTAGAAATATACACCAAAAAATGAATCAAATGAGACTTTTAAGAAAGAACAATACAGTATTCCAATCCAGAAAATATTGCTAAAAATACTATATATTTTTATTTTTCTGAAATAACGAGAAGATTCAAAAGGTTTATAAAATGATTCTACATATAGAATTGAGTGAAAGAATTCTAAAGCCTCCCAAAAAGGCCCATTAGTTCATAGTCTAGTCATGCCTAATGCCCTGTACACACGGTCGGATTTTCTGACGGAAAAGGTCCGATCGGATTATGTTTTCGGAAATCCGATCGTGTGTGGGCTCTATCAGACTTTTTCCATCGGAAATCCTAACAGAAAAAGTTTGAGAGCTGGATCTAAAATTTTCCGACAACAAAATCCGATCAGACTTTTTCCAATCTTTTGTAGAGAATTCCGACGGACAAAGTGCCACGCATGCTCAGATTAAATTACGCGACCAAAGCTATTGGCTACTAGCCTCTACGTAGTCTCATCATATGCAATGGACGTCACCACGTTCCAAATGATCGGATTTTCCGACAACGTTGTCCGATCATGTGTATGCAAGACAAGTTTGGCACAAAATCCGATGGATTTTGTTGTTGGAATGTCCGACCGTGTGTACAAGGCATAAGGCAGCACAAAACCAAAATGCACCACTGGATACAGCCACCCTAAGGACCAACCCACAATGGAATCTGTCACTTCTTTCCCTCCTTCGTGGCTATCTTTACCATAGAGCGCTATCATGTCACTTCCTCCTAGTGCTCTATGATAGAGATAGCCGCGCATGAAGGAAAGTAGTGATAGATTCCATCATCAACCAGGGTTTTGAAATCATCTTTTTTTGGGAAAGGGGAGAGGGTGTCCCTGAATGGCAGTTTGCAAATGTGGTCCCCCTAAGTATAACATTTCATCTATATAGGCAATATTGGGCAGAGGGCATTTTTGTGGATGCCCGCTCACTTATTCAGGAGGTCTATGGGATAGGTATCTGTTATTTATAATATCTCACAGTGGCATCAATTAAAAGACTTTACCTGTCATGAGTCCATGCATCAGTCATACCACTGAGTGTCTAAAGCAGGCCATAAATGGTGCAATTTTCTTTCATGCAACTACGAATTGCAGCAAAGAAAATCAATAATTTCCCCATCAACAGGAATCCCTCCCATGGGGCTATTGTGTTCTTCTGGTAGGGGGAGCAATCCCAGCCGGGAGAACACACAGTGATTATTGCTAGCGACTATATCCGCTGGTAATAGTCACATGAAAAATCTGACAGGCTGTTTTTTTTCTGAAGTTGATTGATCAAGCAACTAGATTACAATCAGCCTGCCCATACATTGTTCGAATCTTGTACGGTCCCTATTGAATTGATCGAGATTCAAACTGTACATGGCCGGCTTGAATAGGGTAAATATCTAAACTGTGTTCTGTCTAAATCCATCCAATTCTCATAACTATGTTTCAAAGGCCGTGTTTCAAATTGGCAAAAACTTGAAGGTAAGGGACAGAGGAAGTCCACTCAAGAAGGTTGGTAGCCCTTGATGAGTCCTCCCTGCAGTCTCACAGTGTGCCCTCCAACAAAGGAATGCGTAGGGTGCTAGCCCTTAAATTGATATTAAAGGGTATACTTACCTTTTTCACAGAAAGGTCACTTACCTCCTACAGGCTGGTATGCCACTCCTTCCTCCCTGCTCAAAGGAGTTTGGCTGAGAGCAGCAAGAGCCTATAGCTCCGCTGCCCTAAGTTTCTCCTGTGATACCAGAAAACGAGGAGAACAGAGTTGGAGCCAGAGGCAGTGCTGGAGTGGTCAAAGGAGCCAAGTAGGGATGGGGAAGGGGTAGGAAAGGAAAGTAGTGATAGGAAAGTAGTGAAAGTAGTGATAGATTCCATCATCAACCAGGGTTTTGAAATCATCTTTTTTTGGGAAAGGGGAGAGGGTGTCCCTGAATGGCAGTTTGCAAATGTGGTCCCCCTAAGTATAACATTTCATCTATATAGGCAATATTGGGCAGAGGGCATTTTTGTGGATGCCCGCTCACTTATTCAGGAGGTCTATGGGATAGGTATCTGTTATTTATAATATCTCACAGTGGCATCAATTAAAAGACTTTACCTGTCATGAGTCCATGCATCAGTCATACCACTGAGTGTCTAAAGCAGGCCATAAATGGTGCAATTTTCTTTCATGCAACTACGAATTGCAGCAAAGAAAATCAATAATTTCCCCATCAACAGGAATCCCTCCCATGGGGCTATTGTGTTCTTCTGGTAGGGGGAGCAATCCCAGCCGGGAGAACACACAGTGATTATTGCTAGCGACTATATCCGCTGGTAATAGTCACATGAAAAATCCGACAGGCTGTTTTTTTTCTGAAGTTGATTGATCAAGCAACTAGGGTACAATCAGCCTGCCCATACATTGTTCGAATCTTGTACGGTCCCTATTGAATTGATCGAGATTCAAACTGTACATGGCCGGCTTGAATAGGGTAAATATCTAAACTGTGTTCTGTCTAAATCCATCCAATTCTCATAACTATGTTTCAAAGGCCGTGTTTCAAATTGGCAAAAACTTGAAGGTAAGGGACAGAGGAAGTCCACTCAAGAAGGTTGGTAGCCCTTGATGAGTCCTCCCTGCAGTCTCACAGTGTGCCCTCCAACAAAGGAATGCGTAGGGTGCCAGCCCTTAAATTGATATTAAAGGGTATACTTACCTTTTTTACAGAAAGGTCACTTACCTCCTACAGGCTGGTATGCCACTCCTTCCTCCCTGCTCAAAGGAGTTTGACTGAGAGCAGCAAGAGCCTATAGCTCCGCTGCCCTAAGTTTCTCCTGTGATACCAGAAAACGAGGAGAACAGAGTTGGAGCCAGAGGCAGTGCTGGAGTGGTCAAAGGAGCCAAGTAGGGATGGGGAAGGGGTAGGAAAGGTTGTGGGGCATTTTAACCTTAATGCAGTGAATGCATTAAAGTGTTATTAAACCCACAAAAGTAAAATCACTCTGTATATGTAGTAAAAGCATGCTTGTTATACTCACTGTGGAACCTAAGGGGTTAATCCTCTGCATTGTGTAAAAAGGCTGTTTGATACTGTCTTTTCTGAACCTCCCCTTCTTCAACTGTCCCCAAACCATCTCCTGATAGAACAGAGGCTAGGGGACAAGCCGCACATGCTCAGTTTGGTGTGTATTGCTAGAGAGTATTTTTCTTCTTGGGAGAGTGCATGTGATCAGCACAGGGCCAGTCAGCACTGTCCAGACAGAGGGCCAGGGGTCCTGCAGCCTCATAGGACAATCAGCATAGAATGAAAACTCCTACTACAAGCTTTAACCAGACACTGATAGAAGTCACAAGATTGCTATATAATGCTGATGAGAAAAGGTATTTAGCAGTTTATATCTTCTAAAACGATTGCATTTCCATGTTCTGTGTACTGTGGGAGACCAGATATAGTGAATGCAGGGTCCTGGGTTTAGTAACACTTTAAGGAAAAAAAATCTTTAGGGCTTATTTACACTAGATGCAGTCAGGTGTATTTTTAAATGCAGCATAAATGCAATACTAAGGTAGGTATTTCAATGTGCCTAGTCTACACTTTTGCATTGCTTTCATGTGCTGTTAAAAAAGGTAAAGCATGATGCATTTTTCTGCATTTCAAACACACTTAAGTGAGCACAAACACACCGCGAGCATGAATGAACACATGCAAACAAGTGTAAACACATAAATTGAAATAAATGAAAGAATTATTCCAAAAACGCACTGCAATGCATTTAAATGCACTGAAAATGGACACAATCACTTTAAGTACCAATAAATCCAAATCCCTTTTCCTACACTGCTAAAAGCACTGTAACCACATATGGCAAAAGTAATTTATTTTAAAGCTGATTTTGACAGTTTAAATCAGCTAAAGGCATTCTCAGTGCTTCAGAACAAAAGGTGTGCACAGTCTAATGCCGCGTACACACGACCGGACTTACTTTTCTACTGACTTTTTGATGGAGTTCCGCTGAAACTGACTTGCCTACACACGATCACACCAAAGTTTAACGCGATAACATACAATGGAACTAGAAAAAGGAAGTTCAACAGCCAGTAGCCAATAACTGCCCTTGCGTCGTTGTTGGTCCGTCAGACCTGCATACAGACAAGCGGTTTTCTGGATAGGAACTGGTTCCGATGGAGTTCCGATGGAAAGGTTTGAAACATGTTCTATTTCTAAAGTCTGTCAGATTTTTCGACAGAAAAGGTCTGATGAAGCCCACACACGATCGAATTGTCTGACGGATTTGTTCCGTCGTAACTTTGCTGTCGAAAAGTCTGGTCATGTGTACATGGCATTACAGTTTGCTTTTTTCATAAAGCAGACACAGCTTGAGCAGAGAAGTCCATCTACTGTGAGCATGCTGCAGAGCAGGACTCGTTTTCTGTATAGAAGCAGTGGTCTCTCTGCAGAATAAAAACAACCTCTGCTCAATTAGGCTCGGTTCACACTGCAAGAGAGCGCAGGCATGATTTTGTATGCTTTTTGTGCTTTCCCACGCAGTTTGTGTAGGGCAGCCCATTCATTTCAACTCTACATGTGAGAAACGTGGAACTAAAGTCCCTGACACTTTTCCAAAAATGTGCCATACCGAGCCACATGTGGCACCTCTGAAAACCTGCACATTTATAGAGGCGGTGCCATTAACAATTAATGGAAATTCTGTGTGTCTGCTAAATGGCATTTCTCTGGGCACAATCTTGCTCGTGTCCCCGACACGCAAAGATCTGAGCCTAGCTTTAGATCCAGAGTTCTCCAATCAGCGGTGACCATGAGCTTCCTAGACTGCAAAGCTTAGACATGGTGGCAGTCCCAGCAACTTAAATGGATCATGGTTGGCAAGTGGCACAACTGCAATGTATACAGACATGTCTGCTGGTCATTTTAACTTGCCAGTAGGCAGCTGAGGTCAGTAACATGTGGATTAATCACCTGTTTTTACCACCTATCTGCCTCACATTGCTATACGTATTTGCATATTATTAACAATTTAATGCTGAAAGTAAAAAAAAGCGCATTCATTGTTGCTTATATGTATACACTTACCTTACAGGTATGTTTGCATATTTGGGCCTTTCTGTCATTTAAAGCCCAACTGAACTCTTGCTATTACTTAGTGTACTGATCCTAGTCTGAACCCACTGATACCATCAGGAAGCTGTCATCTGTCCTTGTCCTTATTTATGGCTGAATTCTTCCCTGCCCTGCAGCCGTACATATGAAAGGGACATGCATACATGCCCCTGCAGAGCAGGGAATGCCTTGGCTGCTTATGATTGGCCAAGGACAGTGGCAGCTTCTTAGTGGGATCACTCAGGTGGGTTTGGACAACCTGAACCCACCTGAGCTCATTTCTATTTTAAACCAAGGACTCTAGTGCTGCAAGGTAGAAGTGCTACCAACCAAGCCAGTATAAATCTGCTATTCTTCTACTCTCCATTTAATAGGTAAGCTCTCCTACACAAGGATGCAGCAACTCTACCATGGTCAGACACGTACATACCACCACTAAAATAGCACTGTTGATTCAAGCACATTGGAGTGGGGGATGGTTTGCCATGCTTTGCCATCATGCCCGTCTCTCCAGATTGCTGCAACAAGGAGTATATTAATTTTTATTGCAGCATTTACCAGTAAAATTAAAAAAGAAGGGTGGATTTACTAGTGTATATGCAACCTAGCTGCATTACAGTAATAAATCATGAGGGGTTAATTGGGTTTTAAAAGATTACTCCACCCAAAAGTAATATTTTTTTTTATAGGTGGAGCCTGGTTGGCTGACCCTGACCTTCAATATGTCTATGATACTCCAACAGGGAGATCTCCTCATTACTGTTCTTTTCACCTTGGAGTTTTGGTTAATGAGAAGGTTAGGATTACAGGTAGGGTTGGTTTGGATGGAGACGTATGCCGCATACACACAACCAGACTTTCCGGCAGACTAGGTCCGATGCTCTTCCCGACGGACTTTCCTAACGAACGGACTTGCCCACACATGAATGGATTAAGTCCGTTCGAAAGTCCGTTCATTTTGAATGTGATGATGTACAACGGGACTAAAAAAGGAAGTTCAGTAGCCAGTAGCCAATAGCTTCCTTTGCGTCGTATTTGGTCCATCGGACCAGCACACAGACGAACGGTTTTCCCAATAGGAATTAAGTCCATCCAGCAGATTTGAAACATGTTCTATTTCAAGGTCCGTCAGATTTTTTAGAGGAAAAATGATCGGATTAGCCCACACACGATTGGATTGTCCGACGGACTGATTCTGTCAGACCTAATCTGCCTGAAAGTCCAGTCATGTGTATGTGGCATTAAGGAAGGTATTTTTCTTCTAAAGCGGAAACCTATTGTACTGCCAGGTAGATTAACCCAGATCCATTTTCCTGGATTCAGAGATTGCCAAATACTCTGCACACCAAACACATGTGCAGCCAAAGGTGAATTGAGAACTTGTGGTTGGTCAACAAAAAAAGATGAGATTTGCTGAATTTGCCAGATTCACAGATGGATCTGCTCATCTTCTATCTGGTTTAGCATTTTAAGTTTTGAGCTGAAGTCCCATTCTTCGTCTACTCTTTGCCTTGGGGTCTCTGACCTCAGACCATCCAAATACTGCACATTCAATTTAAAATGTTACGGTGATTAAGCACAGCTTGCTCCCAGATTTGTTTATTGATTGATTTATGGTGACAAATTGTTTGCCGATAAAACAAAGAAGGAAAAATTTGATAAATCACCAGAGCAGGCGGAGATTGAGGCTGGGCCTGGAGATGCACCTGAAGAAAGGTCACTTTATTGTTTTCTAAATCTGGAAAGAAGAAGTGTTCATCACTGCATTCTGTACAATAGAACATCAGTATGCAATAAAAAAAAAAATGCCTTTGTTCTTCATTCTGATATCAAAGAATGTATACTATTTTCTAAAATATTACTCATATTTCAGCCAACTGCATCAAGCTAAAGTTCATTACTGCTACCCTGAGACATGTCCAGTCAAAACAGAAGAAAAGTAGGTCTCAAGCCAAAACTTTTTTTTTAAAAGGGTGGGGAAGTTAAAACTGTTGTCAGTCTTTTCCCATCTGTGTCTTCTTAAGGGGATTTCCTTTAATTCCCTGTCCTGTAAACTTAACAGAAAGTGAGAAGACATCCTTCCAATG
The DNA here is from genome assembly GCF_037356315.1 of Lithobates pipiens. NCBI lineage: Eukaryota > Metazoa > Chordata > Amphibia > Anura > Ranidae > Lithobates > Lithobates pipiens. Next base: position 87,631,918 of record NW_027507748.1, read on the forward strand.
TGAGGGAACAGGCCTCTTAGACAATTGTCATGGGACCAAGTGTCCCCATTGCAAGATTTCCCCTCTATTCTTGTTCTGGGGCAACTCGAAATTTTGGATTTTTCCTCACTTTCATTCCTGGTGACATTGGTGATCAGCACAATTATAGAGAGTGAATCTCCTTAACGGAGACACAGACAGCGATAAAAATCTGATAGTAGCTCCGGCTCCTCACCGCTCTAAATTTAAAAAAAAAGTTTTTCCTTTAGTTATACTTTAAGTACTGCAGTTATAAAATACTTGCATAGCTGTTCATCCATGGAAACTATATGTAAATTCATACTGTGAATGGAACACAATCAAATGTTCTCAGGCTATATATTTTTTTAGAAAATGTGTGCTAAATAAACCCCTGTTTTTAATGCAAACTCTTATGCTGCGTACACACGGTCGGACTTTCCAACAGGAAATGTTCGATGTGAGCTTGTTATCGGAAAGTCAAACCATGTGTAAGCTCCATCGAGCATTTGCTGACGGTCTTTTGCCCAACAAATGTTTGCTAACTGGTTCCCAAATTTTCCGCCAACAAAACTTTGTTGTCGGAAAGTCTAATCGTGTGTACACAAGTAAGTCACACAAAAGTTCACTCATGCTCGGAATCAAGCAGAAGGAGCCGCACTGGCTATTGAACTTCCTTTTTATCGGCTTGTTGCACGTCTTGTATGTCAACGCATTCCCACGTCCGAATTGTTGGTCAACATTGACCGTGTGTATGCAAGACAAGTTTGAGCCAACAACCTTCGAACAAAAATCCATGGTTTTAGAATAATTTGGTTGGTAGTAAATTGGCTGGTGAGTTTAGCTGGGAATTTTCTTTGCTTTTGTTTTGCATGTGTTGCCCTTCCATGTGCCCCTTGCTGTGTAGGCCAGTTATAAGTGAGGGCAGTGGCCAGTTGTTTGTTACTGATGTAATATTGGTGAAGGGACACACTGGACACCTTTGCTGTCATTGTGCTATGTGCTGGGTGTCCAGTGTGCCCCTGTGTCTTTAAGGAGGGGTGGGCTAGCTTCAGGCTCACCTGCCATTTATCTATCCATTAGAATGCATGTGCTTCCACTGTGAAGGTGCTCATAAATTTACAAGAGTTAGGACTGCAGACATATTGGGGTGCCTTGGAGCAGCTCTGTGGCTTACGGATATATTTGCAAATGTGTACAAAATCCCTGTTTTTAACGCAAACTGTTAGGCAGGACAATTCGATTAGTAGCAGATTGGCTGGTGAGTTGAACTGGGAATTTCATTTGGTTTTGTTTTGCATGCAATGTCCATCCATGTGCTCCTTGCTGTGAAGGCCAGTTATAGGTAGGGGCAATGGCCAGTTTGTTATATTCTTTACAGAATGTTATTCATTGAAAAGAAAAGAACAGTGTGCATGGGCACAATAATGCATATGGCACTAGAAGGATCTGAAGAACATACCCCTTTACTATAATACTACGCATCAGTGGCAGTGTTTTCTCCATTCAGGGGAATTTACTATGACTGGAGTAGCTGCTGTGCATGATAACGAATCAGCTTCTAACTTTCTTTTCAAAACTTGACTGAACAAGCTGAAGTAAGAAGCTAATAGGTTACTATGCACAGCTGCTCTGGATTCTTCTGTTTTAGTAAATGGGCCTCCATAGTTTTTCCATTCTTCTATCATTCAGTTTTGCTGAGCCTGTGCGAATTGTAGTTTTGTAGTGGTTATTTGAGTTACTGTTGCCTTTCTATCATCTTAAACCAGTCTGCCCATTCCCGTCTGACATCAACAAGGCATCTTCATCCACACAACCGCCACTCACTGGATATTTTCTCTTTTTCAGACAATTCTCTGTAAATGCTAGAGATGGTTGTGCTTGAAAATCCCAGTAGATCAGCAGTTTTTGAAATAATCAGACCAGCCCACCTGTCACCAACAACAATGCCACGTTCAAAGTCACTTAAATCTCCTTTCTTCCCCTTTCTGATGCTCAGTTTGAACTTCAGCAAGAAATCATCTTCACCATGTCTAGATGCCCAAATGCATCGAGTTGCTGCCATGTGATTGGCTGATTAGCAATTTGTGTTACCAAGTAATTGAACAGGTGTACCTAATAAAGTGGCTGGCGAGTGTATATGCTGCTTCATCGCAACACATTCAGTCCCACATAGCCATTTTTTTGTCTGCTGATGTCACCAGACGGTGGCCCCATGATGACATTCATATCTCGCACCATGTCATTAGGGGGCAGCTGTAAAAAACATGACCAGACGGCCAGCGCCTATGATGCTGTGGCACACATGTGGTAGAGTACTCTTCAGCCTCCTGATACCTTTGGCATAGATATTTCAGGAGGGTGCAGGACTGTACACATCAAGTGCCCTGGAGGGGTCTGCAAATAAAAGGCATTTCACCCTATAAAAAGGTTTTAAAAAACTATTATCATTTTTTGCGATACAGCACTGCGTTACTTTCAACCCACAACTGCGCTGTCATGCAACGCTGTACCCAAATAAAATGTATGTCCTTTTTTCCCACAAACATAGCTTTCTTTTGGTGATATTTGATCATCTCTGCATTTTTTATTTTTTGGACTATAAACAAAAAAAGATCAGCAATTTTGAAAAATAAAACATAAAAATTTATGTATGTATATATATATATATATATATATATATATATATATATATATATATATTATCCTTTCTGTTATAAAACCTATCCAGTAACAATTTTAAAAATATTTAATTTCTTCAGAAATTTAGGCCAATATGTATCCTGCTACATTATTTTGGTAAAAAATTCCAATAAGAGTATATTGATTGGTTTGCGTAAAAGCTATAGAGTCTACCAACTATGGGATATTTGTATTTTTACTAGTATTTTTTTTTTACTAGTAATGACAGCGATCAGCGACTTATAGTGGAACTGTGATATTACGGTGAACATTCTGCCACTAACTGACACTTTTTGGGGACCAGTACCACTAATGCAGTGACCAGTGCTATAAAAAAATATGTACTAATGACACTGGTTGGAAAGGGGTTAACATCAGGGGCGATAAAAAGTTTAAAATGTTACTAAACCTAAAAATGCCCCTTCCTCTGTGTGAAGGGGAAGAGAGGGGAGAAGAGATCAGCAATGTGCATGGCTCCATCTATTCTCCCCTTACTTCTTCTTCACACGGCATTCAAGAAGCAGCCAGAGCCATTGGCTCTTGCTGCTGTCAATCAAATGCAGTGAAGAGGAAGTGGGGGTGGGCCTAAGTCCCGCTGTGTAAGTCTATGGAGCGTGGCTCCATAGACACACATGTCGGTAGCATGGGGACTAAATTTCACACATGCCAGCCCACTTTAATTTTGCAAACACACACAAAAACAGTATGTAAACTGTACGCAATTGCACAAAAAAGCCTCCCCCTTACATCAGAGTCCCCAGAGAGCATCCCTTACATCAGTGTCCCCAGACAGCCCCCCACTTACATCAGGGTCCCCAGAGAGCCCCTCTTACATCAGAGTCCCCAGAGAGCCTCTGCCTTACATCGGGGTCCCCAGAAAGACTCCCCCTTACATCCGGGTCCCCAGAGAGCATCTCCCTTACATCAGGTTCCCCAGAGAACCTCCCCCCTACATCAGGGTCTCCAGAGAGAGGACAGGCAGTGAGAGCTGCCTGCCCGCTCTCCAGCTCTCCCGTGCTGCCCACCACACGGCTGCAGAGAGCCCATGGCTGGGTAGTGGGCCGGGACCCTGTGGTTGGGGATTCCTGGTCTGACTCTGGGCTATGGACCTCAGGTTCAGGGCTATAGCCCAAAAGTCTCCCCCCCAGTGATGCCACTGGCTGTCACTGAAACTGGCCCACTGAGCCATCAGCCCACCGGGAAACTCCCGGTAGTCCTGATGGCCAGTACGTGCCTGATCATGTGCATCCCATAGCTGGAAGTGTGGAATCACGTATATGTACTTGATTGGGTGCACAGGTGCTGCCCTGTAGCAGTAAAACTGCTATAGGGTGGACCTAAAGTGGTTAACTTATCTTTAATCCTTATACTGCTAGCATTAATAAATAGATAGGAAGGTATACATTATATATATTTATATATTTTTTTTCTATTTTTTTTCTTCAGTTGCTTCCTGGTTTCTGGCTTAGGTCAAAATGATGTCATACATCCCAGGACCCTCAATTAGCATTTTATTTTCTTTCATCTGAAGGAGGGGAGGAGGGACTTACCTAAGCACTCCCTCCTGCCTACATACGAGAGCCAAGGGGAGATAGAAGTAAATGCTACATGAGTCATCTGCTCTTACTCAAGGTGGTCATGGCTAGAAATGCTAGGAGGTGTTTTTCAAAGTGATTTCTCAACAAAAATGTCATACAGACATGGATAGGTGGGTTGCTTTAAATATTAATAATGAATTAAATAGTGTTTTCAGTTTGTGGTGCTCAGATACAGTTTAGGTCCGTTTTAATCACTTAAGGACTGGAAGATTTTCTCCCTTAATGACCAGGCCATTTTTTGAGATATGGCACTAAGTCGCTTTAACTGACAATTGCGCGGTCGTGTGACACTGTACCCAAACAAAATTGACGTCCCTTTCTCCCACAAATAGGGCTTTCTTTTGGTGGTATTTGATAACCTCTGTGGTTTTTATGTTTTTTGCTATAAACAAAAAAAGGCCGCCAACTTTGAAAAAAAAAAAAAAACTGTAGTTTTTACTTTTTGCTATAATAAATATCCCCCAAACAATGGTAAATCAGTTTAGGCCAATATGTAGTATTCTACATATTTTTTGGTAAAAAAATTGCAATAAGAGTCTACAAAATAGGGGATAGATTTATGGCATTTTTATTATTATTATTTTTTTTTACTAGTAATGGCGGTGATCATCGATTTTAATCGGGACTGCAACATTGCGGCAGACAGATCGGACACTTTTGACACTTTTTTTTTGGGACCAGTGACATTTATATAGCAATAAGTGCTATAAAAATGCACTGATTACTGTATAAATGACACTGTCAGTGAAGGGGTTAACACTAGTGGTGAGCAATGTTGTCATACATTATGTACAGCGGGGTTCTATGCACAATGGGCTTAAAAAACGTTGCTTCTACAGGAGTTTTGTGGTTTGCCTGTAGAAGTAACTCAATGTTATCCTATGTGTCTATGCACATTAGAACATTAGAACATTTAGAAGCATATTTTAAAGTGGAGATTCACACAAAAATTGAACCTCCACTTTTTGGAACCATCCCCCCCTCCGGTGTCACATTTGATACCTTTCGGGGGGGGATGCAAATACCTGTCTTAGACTTCCGGGCATACACTCATACTCCTATGGCTCTTCCTGATGTTTGCTGGGACACACACAGGTCCTAGAGACAATGTGGACCATTCTCATTGCGCTGCACAACTCGCGCATGCGCAGTAGGGAACCGGGAGGTGAAGCCGCAATGCTTCATTTCCTGATTCCCTCACCAAGAATGGTGCCGCAAGCAGCCGAGAGCCGAGCGATTGCTCGGCTTCGGCTGCCGACATCGCTGGACTCCAGGACAGGTAAGTGTCCATTTATTAAAAGTCAGCAGCTGCAGTATTAGTAGCTGCTGGCTTTTAATATATATATATATTTTTAGGTGGTCTCCCTCTTTAAGCTTTTTAAAAAAATAATGTTTAACGCTCATTAACACATGTACAAAAATGCTCTATATGAGCATTTTTTTTTCTTCCAAAAGAGCTGATGTTTTTTAAGCCCAGTCTACATGGACCCTGAAAGGTTTGTTCCATTTCAGTGGAGAATAGAAAAAGATGGTGAAAGGGTCACACACACTTTTGCCACCGGAAAATCTTTTTACAACAAGGGTTATCAGGACCTTTTTTAGGCAGGCCATACATTAACCAATTTTCTGTCGTTGAACCACGGGTTGAAGGAAAAGAAATTGATTAATTCAATGCTCTGTGTTAATGGGAGAATCCCTCACGTGGAGCTATTAAATTCTACGCCCTTGTACACATGGTCGGACATTCTGACAACCAAATCTGTTGGATTTTGTCCGACGGATTTTGTCTGATGGATTTTGTCCGAAACTGTTGCATACACACGGTCGGACAAAGTTGTCGGAAAATCCGATCGTACATAACGTGATGACGTAATTTTGTTACGACGGGACTACGTTCAGGCTAGTAGCCAATAGCTTTGGTCTAGGAATTTGATCTGAGCATGCGTGGCACTTTGTCCAATCGGAATTCTCTACACACAATCGGACAAAGTACGATTGAAAATTTTATAGCCCAGCTGGAAAACTTGGTCCGTCGGATACTCCAATGGAAACAGTCCGATGGAGCCCACACACGGTCGGATTATCGGACAACACGGTCCTATCGGACATTGTCCATCGGAATATCCGACCGTGTGTACAAGGGCTAATAGTGGGAGGATCAACTTCAGTACAACCAACCTTTCCAGACCTGGATCGAAAATCTGGGCAGTTCCTCCTGAACCAGATGGATTTTGATCCATGTATGGCTAGCTGAAGCTTGCAAGTGCATGTTGTGGTAAAGTGATATTAAAGCTTATTAAACCTTACTTTCTCTGTGCAATGATATTGCCAAAGCGTTTCGTTACCTCCTTTTTGATGCTGGCGTTGTATGATCCTCCTTCTGGGTGCTTCCTTAGCAAGCAGTGTGCTATGGGGGCACCCATATGTGTAGCTCCTGAGCTGGGCTGTGCATCTATAGACACACACAGCACCGGTAACCCATGCCCCTGCTCCCTCCTCACATGAGTTTCACTGACAGCAACAGTAGCCTATGGCTCCCGCTGCTCTCAGTGTATGCTGAGAGACCAGCTGGGACAGTGCTGGAGCAGTAAGAGGAGCCAGGTAAGTGTTTAGGGAGGGTGGTGGGTAGAATAGATAGTGGGGCATTTTTGTACCCTAATGAAGTGAATCCATTATGGTAAAAAAAAATAGATTTTAGAACCATTTTAGCATTGTACAATTATTGAATAAGATGTTCATACCCGCTGAATGGCATGTGAAAATTATACTTTGTATGTGATGCTTCCCATTTTATTGTTTTTTAAACAAATCCATCTACACTATATTGTCAAAAGTATTGGGATGCCTGCCTTTACATGCACACAACCGTTAATGGCATCCCAGTCTTAGTCCATAGGGTTCAATATTGAGTTGTCCCACCCTTTGCAACTATAAAAGCTTCAACTCTTCTAGAAAGGATGTCCACAAGGTTTAGGAGTGTGTCTATGGGAATGTTTGACCATTCTTCCAGAAGCGTATTTGTGAGCTCAGGCACTGATATTGGACGAGACGACATGTCTTGCAGTCTCCACTCTAATTCAGTTCTATTGGATTGAGGTCAGGACAGTCAAGTTCCTCCACCCCAAAGTCTCTCATCCATGTCTCTATGGACCTTGCTTTGTGCACTGGTCCAAATCATTTGGTGGAGGGGGGATTATGGTGAGGGGTTGTTTTTCAGAGGTTGGTTTTGGCCCCTTAGTTCCAGTGAAGGGAACTCTTAAGACATCAGCATACCAAGACATTTTGGACAATTTCATGCTCCCAATTTTGCGGGAACAGTTTGGGGATGGTCCCTTCCTGTTCCAACATGAGTCCTGACCTCAACCTGATAGAACACATTTGAGATAAATTATAGTGGAGACTGTGAGCCAGGCCTTCTCGTCCACATCAGTGCCTGACCTCACAAAAGTGCTTCTGGAAAATGGTCAAACATTCCCAAAGGCCCACTCCTAAACATTGTGGACAGCCTTCCCAGAAGAGTTGAAGCTGTTATAGCTGCAAAGGGTGGGCCAACTCAATATTGAACCCTATGGACTAAGACTTGGGATGCCATTAAAGTGCATGTATAAAGGCAGGCATCCTAATACTTTTGACAATATAGTGTATGTTGAATCATATTTTGTTACATTATAACCTTTCAGATATCTCATGCAGTCAAATTCCACTTCTAAAAAAAAAAAAAAATCTATGTATCATCCATTAGTAGTGCAGATTAATAGTGATTTTATCATTCTGACTCTGTTTGCAAAAAGCCAATATCAAACAGAATTAACATACGCAGACAGTGTCATGCAGAGATCAAGAGAACATTCTATTTGGATCCACAGGCATGGGCATCCTGCTTGAATAATTTAATAATAAATAAATCAACAGTTTGGAAAAAAAAATGTATTTATTTGAAGCTCGGAAAACAACTAGGATGTCTTATATGCACTCAGTAACTCACAGTGATGAGATCAAAGTTAGAATAAAAATGTGATTTTACAGTATATGCCTCTGTGATTTATTGACACCTCGTCTAAATGAAACTGTAGGAAATACACATTTTGAGTTATTGTAAAATTTACTTGAAAGTGATTTTTGACATGAATTTAATCTTTTTTTTTTTTGTGCTTTGCTACATATTTTTAATATTGAATTTTAATGTACATCGGTTTTCCTGTTCATTTATATACCAGGGAGTGTGATTGAAATCCATGTGAAATGATTGCCGAGCTAAGATTGGTTAGCCTTTATTATTTGCAATCCAGTCTTTCCTGACCCATAGACTTGACCTGAGAAACAAGAGCTATTATGCACAATACGGACATTGTGAGGTACTATGTAGCCCAGTCTCGGAGGTCCCAGAGGAACTTTTTTTTTAAAAAATTCAGGTTTCAGAGAATGCCTGCTAAAACCACTTCAGTGGTAAAAATGCTCTTTACGATGGTGGACAGTAGGAACAATGCAACCTGTACAGCGATGGTCAGAATGCCACCTTACAGACACCTAAAAAGAGCATTGGTGTGATGCTGCTGGCTCTATCAAGTGGAATTGGATCTGGAATTATGCAGGCACCGTAAGGCAAGAAGTCCATCAGCCATAGCTCTAGGAACCCTCAGCAAATTCTGAAGGAAACCAAGCATTCCACAAAACACTGGCTGAGAATGTCTACTCCAGAGATGGTTGGGAGTTCTTTGAGCAATGAGCAACACCTGCTTCTTGGCTAAGTAACCACTGATAGAACTGATCTTTCATTGGTGAAGGGGGACTCTTCCAACTGACATTGGTGTCAATGCTGCTACTAGCCTTACAACTATGTAGACACCATCAAACCGAAAGCCAATTTCCACAGCTCAAGGAACCATTAGAAAACTTTAGAAGAACCCCAGGGTTCCATGGAACCCAAGTTGGGAATGGGTGATCCAAGTTGTCTGAAGGTACCCTTCTTTTTGCATGGAAACATTTCTTAAAGGAGCTATGAACACAATACTGTTTCCATTTCATGCTTATGGTTAGAATTACAGCTTTTCTTTTGAAGGATTATTTATAAGTAGTCTTTGGGCATTAGGGCATGTTCCACAATCTCATTACTCTATGTGCTGCTACAGATAGCAGTTGAAGAGAGTTTGCATGGAACATAAAAGAAAAAAAAATGAAGTAAAGCCCCATACACACTATCAGTTTTTCTGCTGAGTTTTTCCTTAAGATTTACCAAAACCATATAATATGAGGTCAAACCTTAGGAGTTTCAATGTGTATGCAATCAGGCAGGCCCTTGCACTACATGGTTTTGGTAAACCTGAAGGAAAAAATCAGCAGAAAATCTGATGTGTGTATGGGGCATAAGACTTATTTATTGTAAGAAATAAGGATAAAACACACTCACAAGAATGTGGTAAATCAAGCTCATAATCCAAAAACATGATGTTGGTACTGGGCTCTCCTATCCCGCCTCCTCTCCAGTCTTCCCATCATCCAGCAGTCGCAAAGTGGAGCAGAAAAAATTTCAAGATGGTCACAGCACTTCCAGAACCGCCTTGGGGGGCACACAACCGGACGTGACGTTACAAAGGGGAGTTAACATGTTTCAAAGCATGCGCAACGCTCCTTTGTCCTCTCCCAGGTTGAGCTCTGCTGTACAGGGACTGCAAGAGGGTGATAGAGGTCTAATCCAGATATGTACGCTGATTGTATATAAACAAATATATAATAATGATGTATTAATGAATATAGAGCTGATTTAATTTGTGTCTTTTGTATCTGCCTGGATTTCAACTTTAATGTTGCTGGGCCTTTTTATCACCATTTATATGCACTTTTACAGCAGTTATAGGAAAATAAGCAAAAGCCAAACCTACAAAGCTACATTCTTCTTCAGGAGATTAATGGCCAGCTCTTCTCCCAAAAAACATATAAACTCTATAAAATACTATGACACTGGCATCAACTGAAGACGTCCTAACATACTGTACACTCAATGCCAGCTAGTTTTCCTCTGATCTCGTGATCCTTTCCATATCGTGCCTCGAAATATCTTCCAAGACCTTCAGATCAGCAGTTGTGGTGTTGTACAAAGATGAGGATTCCACTGTGACAATAACATTACATTTTCATTTCACTATATGAAACATGAACATTCCTGTTTTCCTAGAAGGAGAGGTATATTTGGAAGGGTTAAATGACCTGCTATGTAGTTTTGTCTCACGCTTACTATAGAATTCTGCAGGCAAAGTCTTTGCTTCATAATACAATTGTATTTCACATCAAACCTCATTCACCTTCTACAAAGATGACACAAACTCTATGGAGTGCACTATATGTCATCATTGTTTATTCAGGAAATTGCGCGTACAGCTTCTGCCGTCTACGACTCCCACCAGCACCCGCCTGTGACATGCAAACAATAGGCACATCTCCTGGGTTTTTAAAATATTAATTCTCTTACTCTTTTCTATGGAAAACAAAAGAAAAATCCATTTTAACATGGATGTGAGCCTTTCGCCCTTTTCTTTGTACCCAAGTGGAAATTCAATACATTATTCTTCCAGCGGGACTGTAGAAAAAAAAAAGGAGCTTTACATTAAGTATGCATTGTATCAGATGGAAGGAACAGAAACATGAATAATACTTTACAGGGTCATAATATCTCCTGTAATGCTAATTCAGCTATATTTTGGGGGCATATGTCATGGATACCAATAATGGTACAGTACATTAGTCTTCTACCGTCTCAGTTTCACAGCGGTGCGTCAGCTACTGTATATATATATATATATATATACTATGTTTCTATATCATTTTTTTTGTTTAGGTGATTTTATTGTTAGTCTTGATAATAATTGTAGTCATTATAATTTTATAATTTTAGATGTTCTATTTACCTAATCTATTTCTCTTGCTTCTGGTAATCACAGATAGACAAAATTCTCAGACTCAATCTCCCAGATCTTGTCATGCCTGGGGTCAGAGAGGTGCATTCAGTTGAGTGGGTTAGTACACACAAATGCTCAGTGAAGAATCAGCTTTGCCCTTCACAGTGGAGCCAGGAGTGGGATCGCTGGTTATGTGATAATAACTGGTAAAGAGCTTGTTTTGACAGTTCTTATATAGGTAGAAGGCGGCACCACCTGGTGACATCATCTGGTGACACCACCCTCATGTGATGTCACCAACCCGTGCATGCTGACAATGTTCGGGCCAAACTTTTACTCTGCTCCAACTGTTCACTCAACTCTATTGCCCAGGGGAATTTTTTCTCTTTTGGAAATATACCGCAAAGAAGCATAGTATGGGAGATATTCTGCTATGAGGAAAGGCTCTTTTAGAAAAGCCCAGGATACTATGCCTTGTCTAATGTATGCTGTTGTGTCCTTAAAGTGATTGTACAGGTTTTTTTTTCTTTTTTAAATAACAAACATGTTATACTTACCTCCTCTGTGCAGTTGGTTTTTTACAGAGCAGCCCAGATCCTCCTCTTCTCTGGTCTGTGTTCGCTGCTCCTGGCCTCTCCTTCCTTTGAGTGCCCCTCAGCCAGCAACTTGCTACAGGGGGCACCCAAGCCGAGTCCAAAGCTCTGTGTATCCATTCAGACATGGAGACCTGACCTGACCCCGCCCCCCCTCACTCCTTATTGGCTGCCTGACTGACTTTGATTGACAGCCATGGGCACCACTGCTATGTCTCAGCCAATTAGGAGGCATGTCCTGGATGGCTGAGGGGATCGTGGACATCACTGGAGAGAGAAGAGGCTCAGGTAGGTAATTAGGGGGTGCTGGGGGGGCTGCTTAACCACTAGAGATCCGCGCTATAGCCGAATGACGGCTACAGCGCGGACCTGCTTTGCCGGGACGACGTCTATTGACGTCGTCCCGTGCACGAGCGGCGCGCTCTGTGATCAGGCGAGTCTATGAGACTCGCCTGATCACGGATCCGAGCAAGGGGTCGATCCCAACCCCTTACCACGTGATCAGCTGTCAGCCAATGACAGTTGATCATGTGACAAAACAGAGCCGGTAATCGGCTATTTTTCCTCCTCGCGCTGACAGCGGGAGGAGAGAAAAAAAAAGCTGCTCACCGGCGGCTGTGATCGGGACATCAGTCCCGATCACGGCCAGCTTATCAGTGCCCACATGCCCCCTGCCAGTACCCAGATAGTAAAAAAGTGCCACCCATCAGTGCCCATAGTGCCATACATCAGTGCCCACAGTGCCATACATCAGTACCCACAGTGCCACCTATCAGTGCCCACAGTGCCACCTATCAGTGCCCACAATCTGCCTCAACAACAGTGCTGCACCTCAGTGCCACATATCCGTGCCCATCAGTGTCATCTACCAGTGCCCATCAGTGCCGCCCAGCAGTGCCACCTATCAGAGCCACCTATCAGTGCCACCTATCAGTGCCCATCAGTCCCATCTATCAGTGGTACCTATCAGTGCCCCTTAGTGTCACCCATCCGTGCCACCCATCCGTGCCACCCATCAGTGCCACCCATCAGTGCCATCTTATATGTGCCCATCTTTGCCCATCAGTGCCACCTTATCTGTGCCCATCAGTACTGCCTTATCTGTGCCTATCGGTGCCACCTTATCTGTACCTATTAGTGTCGCCTTAACTGTGCCTACCAGTGCCCACCAGTGCAGCCTATCAGTGCCCACCAGTGCTGCCTATCAGTGCCCACCAGTGCCGCCTCATCAGCGCATTTCAATGAAGGAGAAAAATTACCTGTTTGCAAAATTTTATAACAAACTATTAAACGTGATTTTTTTTTTGCATCTTTATTTGTTTGTTTAGCAAAAAATAAAACTCCCAGCTGTAATTAAATACCACCAAAAGAAAGCTCTATTTGTGGGAAAAAAAATATAAAATGTCATTTGGGTACGGTGTTGTATGGCCGCGCAATTGTCATTCAAAGTGCATCAGCGCTGAAAGCTGAAAATTGGTCTGGGCAGGAGGGGGGTTTAAGTGCCCAGTAAGCAAGTGGTTAATGAATAGAATGCATTAAGATAAAAAAACCTTCTGCCTTTACAACTCCTTTAACTAAATTTAGTGTGTGTTGCTGCTAGGCTATAACCAGCCTGAGCATCTGTTTATCTTTTTTAGCTTGTCTTCCCTTAGCTCAGTGGGTTGTTTTTTTTTTGCCTGTTACTATTAAAAAGTTTACGTTAATCAGTGTGGGAAGGACAATCACTTACTTATAAAAATGTATCTTACCCAACTATCCCTGAGGTTCTTGTTCATAGGTATGGTTTAGGATGATGATAAATGCAGTACTAAGGTCACCTTTCCAGGGTCCTCTCGGGCTTACACCTGGAGAGCTCTGCATAGCATGTCCCTCTACTTGGGCCCTGCCTCAGCCTGGGGCATGCGTCAAAGGCCCAAAGACTTGACCTAATTAGTCACTGTGATACTTTGCTGCAGATTTAACTTTGCAAAATGCAGTGAAGCGTAAGCTGTTGAGTTTACATATCATGATCGCGTGACATGTTAGAAGTGCCAGGACTGAACATTACCTCCTGAGGTCTGGCTACCTTTCACAAATGGCCATTGCTGTCACTAAATGCAGAAACCTTGTGTCTGTTTGCTATAGTAAGGCCAGAAGTAGCACAGATGTCAGAGTTAGCAACTCAGCGGAGGACTTCAAAAATGGTGGTCATAAACAGACTTGAAATAATTTTAACATGGCATGATGTGAACCGTGGAATTCTACCTTATCGATCTGGGAGCATGAGCAAAGACAGGAGAGGACAATCTGCTCAGGCCACCTGCACATTTATCACCCCCTCAACCACCTTCTGGATACACCTTCCCAGGGACCAGCTGGGGCTTGAAAAATATTCAACTGATCATTTGAATCTCCATCCCTATTCTCTGGAAGCTTCTTCCAGGGGCAGGGGGAAGCAATCAAGCTCTCAGCTTAGGAAACCCTGATCAGGACAGTCCAGATAATGACATTATTTCCAAATCATGGCTTGTTAAGTTCTGCATCCAATAGTTGAATTAGCATTCAGGAACATAGCGGCACTTGTTTGAAGATATTACGCCCTCTCAGTGGTGGCTGGTGCTCACATTTTTGGGGGGGTTAAACAAACTGAAAAAAAAAAGACATTAATTGCAGCTACTGTGCGATAAAACGCAGCCACTGTGCCATCAAACGCAGCTACTGGGCCATCAAACGCAGACATTATGCCATCAAACACAGCCACTGTGCCCATCAAACGCAGCCGCTGTGCCATCAAACGCAGCCACTGTGCCCATCAAATGCTGTCACTGTGCCATCAAAGGCAGCTGCTGTGCCATCAAACGGCACCACTGTGCCATCAAACGCAGCCACTAGCCCAACCAAACGCAGCCACTGTGCCCTTCAAACACAGCCACTGTGCCCATTAATTGCTGACACTGTACTCATCAATTTCTGCCAGAGTGCCCATCAATTGCCGTTACTGTGCCCCATTTGATGCTGTTAGTGTGCCCCATCAGATGCCACCAGTGTGCCCCATCAGATACCGTCAGTGTGCTCCATCAGATGCTGTTAATATGCCCCATCAGATGCTGCCAGATTGCCCATCAATTGCCGCTACTCTGCCCTATCAGATGCTGCCAGTGTGCCCATCAATTGCCATTACTGTGCCCCATCAGATGCTGCCAGTATGCCCATCAATTGCCGCTACTGTGCCCCATCAGATGCTGTTAGTGTGCCCCATCAGATGCCACCAGTGTTCCCCATCAGATGCTGCCCGGCTCAGATGCTTACCTGTCTCGGATCGGGTCAGTGGCGGTCTCCAGCACGTCCTCCATGTCTTCCTCATTGTGCAATCACAGCGACTGACATTATAGCCAATCAGGTGACTGGTAACAGACGTGGCAACCTGATTGAGTGAGAGGCGGATTCAGTCTTAGCAAAGCAAATTCCTTTGCTTTGCTAACACACAGCTGAATGAACAAAGAACACACAGAATTGCGCTCCGCTGTTCACCTTTTTGAGTACCTATTAGAGCCTGTGGCTCTAATCAGGTGCTTCCAAAAAACACCCCCGCCGCTGTAATTCAGATGTTTGACACCCAGAAATGGGCTGGACACCTGAATAGGGGGTGTCAGCAGCGACCATAGATAGAATCATGCATTGGAAACATAAGGTCGTGTTAGTTCGTGCCTGGTAGCAGTACGGAATAGGAATAAATGTAATAAAAAGGTAGACATGCTAGGATTATAAAAGATGTTGGAAATTGGTAATCTCCACTTGGAAGGTTGGGGGGGGGGGGGGGGATAAGAGGC
Organism: Lithobates pipiens; assembly: GCF_037356315.1. Classification (NCBI taxonomy): domain Eukaryota; kingdom Metazoa; phylum Chordata; class Amphibia; order Anura; family Ranidae; genus Lithobates; species Lithobates pipiens. The sequence goes on from NW_027507748.1 coordinate 87,647,490, forward strand.
TGGGTTGTAAAGTAAGTAAAGTTGTATGCAATATTAGGGGGAGGGGGATAAATGCGAAAATGTAAAATGTCAGGTTTAATTGTGAAAATAATTCATGAATTAAACTTGTGAAAATAATGTATTTGAATAAAAAAAAAAAACATTGAAAATCTGTGGAATGACTTGAAGACAGCAGACCACAAATGGTCACCATCAAATTTTACTGAACTTGAGCAGTTCTGCAAAGAAGAGTGGGCAAATATTGCAAAGTTTAGGCGTGAAAAGTTAGTAGGGACGTATCTCAACAGACTAAAGCAGGGGTCTCAAACTGGCGGCCCTCCAGCTATTACAAAACTACAAGTCCCATGAGGCATTGCAGTTACAAGCATGACTCCCACAGGCAGAGGCATGATGGGACTTGTAGTTTCGCAACAGCTGGAGGGCCACCAGTCTGAGATCTCTGGATTTAAGATCTAAGGCTGTAATTAAAGCAAGATGTGGTCCAACAAAATACTGACATAAGGTGGTGATCTTTCTTCTAACACATTGATTCTGTTTTTTAATTTTTTATATTTTATTCTGACATGTTGATGTTATATCTTTCATTGGATGTTATAATTTGCACTTGAAAAATCCAGCTGGATAAAACAAAAATTGTGTCTGTCGTAATTGCAGGCTGCAAAGCTATAACATGTGATTATTTTAAAGGGGAGTGGTTCTTTTCTATACCCACTGTATGCAACATTGCCCCCCCCACTTACACCCCTGTAATCTTAGCCTCTCTATGGTGGGTCACATGACATTGTGCCTCAATGAAACCTGGGGATGAACTGCATTTCAGCACATTCTACCAAGCACGCTTTTTATAGGGTGTCTGAGCAGAGGAATGAAAGTGGGGGTACCTAGGGAATAAAGTTCCCCCCAATGAAAACAAATCAATACTTGTGTGAACTAAAAGGGTGTTTTTATATCCTGCCTGAATGTTGTTCTTTAATTCACAATCATCTCCTACCTACCATCATGTTATTTTTTACTACTGAATTAACCACAACCACGAGGCTTATTTTTCTTCCCACTACAAGTGTGAGAAGCCCATATTAAACATGAAAACAAACTTCATGCAAGCAGAAAATTGGCACATTTTATTAATTTGTTCCACAAGGAGTGGAAGTCCTTGATTAGTTGACAAGGAGAGTCCTGTTTACTCCTACCATGTAGTGTCATGTCACAGGCTTTGCAGTGTTTTCTTAAATATTAACAGATACATTTCAAGAACAAGAGAAAGCTTCTCGTGAACTTACCCGCAGCTGTTAAAATACAGAGGTCACCCCTACTTTCATGCCTTATACTGCACAAAGTTTACATATGTTTGCTTTCCTAATCCTGCTCATAACTGGAGTCATCGCTCTACCCCTATATCAAGTCACTACAATATTTGTGCTGGTTTTTAAAGTCCTAAAATAATGTTGCTTACTTTAATCAAATAGGTCATATCCAAAGAGAACACGAAATTAAAATACTAGGCAACCTTCATTTTAAAATCTGCTTATGAGTTCTAGTAAATTAAACTGATTTTTGCAAACCGTATCTTTAATGAAAAGCATCTAATAATAGTAATGTGTTGCTGGAAATATAAAATTGTCAATACCAAATCATAATTAAATTGAGGTGCTTTAAAGTTCTATCTTTTACATTTTGCTTCTTTTTCTTAGTAGTGGTAAATTATTACTATTAATGGTATTATTTTTTTGGGATATTATTACTTATTAGAAGAAGTTATATAGCGCTGACAATTTATTCACTGTTTGACATACACTCTATTGTCAAAAGTATTGGGACTCCTGCCTTTACATGCACATGAATTTTAATGGCATCCCATTCTTAGTCCATAGGGTTCAATATTGAGTTGGCCCAGCCTTTGCAGCTATAACAGCTTCAACTCTTCTGAAAAGGCCGTCCACAAGGTTTAGGAGTGTGTCTATGGGAATGTTTCACCATTCTTCCAGAAGTGCATTTGAGAGGTCAGGCTCTGATGTTGGACAAGAAGCCCTGGCTTGCAGTCTCCACTCTAATTCATCCCAAAGGTGTTCTATCGGTTTGAAGTCAGGACTCAAACTCACTCATCCATGTCTTTATGGACCTTGCTTTGTGCACTGGTGTGCAGTCATGTTGGAACAGGAAAGGGCGATCCCCAAACTGTTCCCACAAAGTTGGGAGCATGAAATTGACCAAAATGTCTTGGTATGCTGACGCCTTAAGAGTTCCCTTCACTGGGACTAAGGGGCCAAGCCCAACCCCTGGAAAATAATCCACACCATAATCCCCCCTCCACCAAACTATTTGGACCAGTGCACAAAGCAACATCCATACAGACATGGATGAGCGAGTTTGGGGTGGAGGAACTTGACTGGTCTGCACAGTCATGACCTCAACCAGATAGAACACCTTTGGAGTGAATTAGAGCACAGACTGTGAGCCAGGCCTTCTTGTCCAACATCATTGCCTGACCTCACAAATGCGCTTCTGGAAGAATGGTCAAAAATTCCCATAGACACACTCCTAAACCTTGTGGACATCCTTTCTAGAAGAGTTGAAGTTGTTATAACTGCAAAGGGTGGGCCAACTCAATATTGAACCCTACGGACTAAGACTGGAATGCCATTAAAGTTCATGAGCGTGTAAAAGCAGGAGTCCCAATACTTTTGGTAAGATAGTGTATATTGTACATTTACATCAGCTCATGCTCTCGAGGAACTTGCAATCTAAGATCCCTTTATCCCATGCATACACACACATACTAGGGCCAATTCAAATGAATTACGTAACTCCCCAGCATGTGTCTGGAGCATGGAAACTGGAGGAAACACACAAAAGCACTATTCGGTTTAGGTATAGTGGTTAGGTAAATGTAGTTTATTGGTTACGGCTGCTCAGGTTTTCATTGGCTGCTGCCTTGCTACGTCCCCCTGTATTATGGACCTGTCATGGTTATGCAGTAATCTTTCTCTCTCAGCGTACCTCTCCTCATGTGTTCAGACTAAGAGGCCAGCCACTCTCACCTGGCTGTTTTTATAACCTCTCCTCTAAGCATGACTCCACCCCAGGCCCTATCAGGGAACCCTATATTAACCTGTGCACTGCAAGCCAGCGGTGCTGATCAACCATTGTGTATTCATTTTGTGTTTGGCTTCCTGTTTCCTGTTTGTCTCTGTTACTGACCTTGGCGTGTTCTCGACTATTCCTGTCTGCTTGTGACCCTGACCTTTTGGCATGTACTCTGGACCTGCTTCCTTAACCTCCTTGGGTGCTATCTGCAGCAGTCAGTCCTAGGGTCCACTACCTTAGCGGTGCACTTCTAATTCCTACGGAGTGCATCTGCCACTTGGTCTCAGGTGACCTGACAAGACCTCTCTGGAGGTTTTCAGAACATAGTGGGTGGGAGAGCAGAGGCTGCAGTCTGAAGATTTATGGGACTTGCACCAATCCCTGGAAATGTGCCAAGAAAATGGGGGAACAGCCCATAAATAGTTTGAGCCTAAGCAGCAAAGGGGAAATTGCAGGATACTGGAGTAAGGCAGCATTCCAGGGTCCAGTCAAGAGGAGACCCCCAGTTGAGGGGCCTTGCAGTGATGTATTTTGGTTTTGTGTTGCCCTAGGCAAGACTAAAATTGAGCTCCCCCCCATCTACATTTGTCCCACCCAAGCCAAAGTATACCGTTCTTATCTCTGGGTCTGATGAGGAAGCTGCAGCCATTTTTATGTCATACGGGATTTGCGTAGGGTTTTTTAAATGCCATTATTTGGCAAAAGATACACCTTTTGTATTTTAATGAAAAAAGCACAATATATAATTCAATTTTTTGAAAAAAAAGAAGAGCCAGAGAGAGCCGTGGAAGGCTTGTGGTTGTAATAGCAATCAAGTGGCTAGTAGGCTGCTCTGATTGCTATTACAAGAGAGCCCACTGCCGACTCTTAAAAAACTATACTGGGGTGATGCCAGAAGGCATCCTCTCTGTACAATCACTGAAAGTCATTTGACAGGAAGTGGTTAATGAGACAGCCACAAAGGCCTAATTAAAGAGCCACCTCTGCCCTTCTGCCTGGGGCTGCACCGCTCCCCTGAAAAATGCCTCCCAAGGCAAATGCCTTATTTGCCGTGTGGTAGATATAGCCCTGGAGCATTGCTCTCCTGGGCAGAAGTCAGGAAAGGAGCCAGCAGAAGGAGTCAAGGGTCCTAGCTATGCTTAGCTGGGGGATCTGCCAAAGAGCATTTCAGGAATCTAGGGGTCAGGAGAAAAAGCTCACAGGAGGATAGTGGGGAAAAAGCCCAAATTGTCCAAGAAACTGAGTGAGCCTTAATTTCCCTCACAGAGAAAAAACCTGGTGGATCGGCTGGAGGAAACCAATAATCCTGGGGCTGAGTGAGTATTAGGCTGCATTCACACCTGAGTGTTTTCAGCTCATAAAACGCTTGTAAAATGCCAGAAAAAAACACCTGATAAAAAACGCCCAACAAGCAAAATCTCATTCATTTCAATGGACCCTGTTCACACCTGAGTGTTCTGTCGCCTGAAGCAAAACGCCTGAAGCTCAAAAAAGTACATGAGCTTCTTTTTAGGCAATTACAGGCGTTTACCTGCTTTTTACATTGATGGCCTTTTGACCTGTACAGAAATGCTGCAAAATCAGAGTAAAAAACTTGGTAAATGTTGTGGTAAAATTGCGGTAAAAACACGTGACTTTCTGCTTGAAAACGAAACGTTTAGGTCTGAATGCAGCCTAAGGCCTCATGCACACTGGACATTTTTGGATGTTTTGGCTTCAGAAGTTTTTTTCTACAGTCAATAAACTCTCCAGCATGTTATCTTATGTGTCCATGCACATATAGGCTGTTATCAACTGTATTTGACTGGGGCATTTATTGGCTGGAAAAAACCCCCAAGACTAGTGGGTTCTGAGAGGCGTTTTTGTGCTGTAAAAACACCCTAATGTCAAACAACACCTACAAATGCAGCTCACCAGCATTTTTTAAAGTTTTTGATCCGTTGAAACAGGTAAAAAAAGAAAAACACTAAAAATTGCTAATGCTGAAAAACGCTAAAATATACTAAAAATGCTATTGCAAAAATTTTGAAAAACGCAGAGAAATTGACTGCAAACCACTTGCCGACTGGCACACGCTGATGTACGTCAGCAGAATGGCACGGACAGGCAAATGGGCGTGCCTGTACGTCCCTTTAAATTTGCTGCCATGCCATCGCATGCATGCCGGTCGAGGCTTCCGTGAGTCAGATCGCGGGTCCTGTGGACTCGATCGCCTCGGGGATACCCATGATTGTCTCACGGGGAGGAAGAAGGGGGAAATGCTAATGTAAACAATTAGGTGGCGGCGGTGCGCTTGCGTGCTGGTCAGGACCCCCGCGAGTCTGGTCGCGGGTCCTGCGGACTCGATCGCCGCGGGCATACCCGCGATCCTCTCACGGGGCGGCTGAATGAGGAAATGCCGTTCACTAAATTAAAGCCCAGCCCTCCACGGTTAATAACACACCCCTAGGAACACGTAACCCCTACACTGCCACCCACTGGTTAACCCCTTCACTGCCAGTGTCATTTACGCAGGAATCACTGCTATTATATAGCAGTGATTGCTGTATAAATGACAATGGTCCCAAAAATGTCCGATGTGTCCGCCAAAATGTTGCAGTCACAATAAAAATCGCTGATCGCCGCCATTACTAGTAAAAAAAAAATTATTAATAAAAATGCCATAAAACTATCCCCTATTTTGTAAACGCTATAACTTTTGCGCAAATCAATCAATAATCGCTTATTGCGATTTTTTTTACCAAAAATATGTAGAAGAATATGTATCGGCCTAAACTGAGGGAAAAAATGTTTTTTTAGATATTTTTGAGGGGGTATTTATTATAACAAAAAGTAAAAAATAATGCATTTTTCTCAAAATTGTCGCTCTATTTTTGTTTATAGCGCAAAAAATAAAAACCACAGGGGTGATCAAATACCACCAAAAGAAAGCTCTATTTGTGGGAAAAAAAGGACGTCAATTTTGTTTGGGAGCCATGTCGCACGACTGCGCAATTGTCAGTTAAAGCGGCGCAGTGCCGAATGCAAAAAATTGGTCTGGTCTTTGACCAGCAAAATGGTCGAGCGATCAAAGAGTATAAAAACATGAAATTTATTATTTTAATAAATTATTATTTTAATGTTTCTTACTGAAAAACTGTGTCCTTCCTGCAATCCTGCTTCAGGCTAAGAACTCTAAGGCCTGGTTCACACTAGCTCACATGGTAACATGCATTATGTTGCTGTGTGGGCAGCAGTAGTGAGAGCTCTGGCAAGTAGCAGGGTAATCATTTTTTTTTCTGCCTTTATTTAAAATGTTTCCACTTTCATGTCTCAGCACAGTAACACCATGTGTGGTGGCATGCAGTGCCATCCAGTGTGTCAGGTGGGGTACCAAAGATTCTATCTATGTGGCTGACATGCACAGCTGGGCTCCACCTACATATTTGGTCTTCAAGGCATCACACTTGTGCTCTGCTCAAACCCACATACTGTTCATATACATGGGTGCAAGTCCTAGACCTTCCCACAACATCCCCTTGTCACTGCACACCTCAACCCCTAAAAGCCTGGAGTATTCTCACGTAGGACTATGTTTTCCATGGTCCATACAGAAGTAAAACTGACCACCCTGGGCCATTGAGGCGAGTCCCAGGCCAACTGGCTCAGCATATATGAGGGTTTTGTTTCTCACTGCCAGGCGGAAGAATTATTTTCCTCTATCAACACCTACTCCAGAGCTGACAAGGTTTGTACTAATAAATCGCATAACTCTTCCTCCCAGGCAAGGCACAGGCTGTTCTTAACACATCAATTTCAGTAGATATCACAGAGGATTTTTGTTGAAAAAGTAACTTTTTTACTTGCCAGTAATGTAATAAGCAATCCATTTCAATGGTGTAAACCTATCAAAATGTTGGTAATACGAATAGATCAACTGTCCTATCACAAACCATGTCAACCAGGAGGAGGAGAGCATTGTGGTACTCAATGACATACTTAGTCCTTTCTCTATTTCCCAGCTGTGGCTAATGCTCCAAAAGGGAAAGCACACCAAAACACCCTCTAATGTCCTCTCCTCTGTGCTTCCAAGCCTTCTACCTGACCTAGGCTCCTTCCACCTATTTAAAGGGGCACCCCAACATCTCAATCCCACTTCTAAGGAGGAGCCAATATTAAAGGAACCTAAAACCCACTTTCATTTGCACTGTGGAAAATTGCATACAGGCTGCATTTTTCTGCACTGCAACATTGTCAGCCTGCTATGCACATTCATTTAGTTGCCTATTGTGCTGCCTATCAAGTCTGCAGAAGGCATTCACCCACCTTATAGACAGTTCAACAGCTATCTGATAAAAGCTTGCCCGACAGGATGAAAATGTTACTGCTAATCACAAGGCAGTGGCTTAGCATTGTTAGCAGCAAACAGAAAGTTATGTTACTGGCAGGATCTCCAGGTATGAAGATTTGTGAAAAAAATCATAAAAAATGAAACTGCAAATAGCTTGGGGCCTATACAAAAAAAAGCCTCAAAATTCAGATGTACATAGAGAAGCATTGTTAAATATAGCTTTGCCAATATCACGCATAAATAAAACCAATAAACGCAATTTTGTATCGTAATGGAAACCAACTGTGCTCTTATTTAATCTATTTGGTAAACAGCAGCGAGATTTATTAATTCAAGCATTGTTGTTGACCTGATTTCAGAAGAAGTTTAAACTGAAACTAACTAATTGCAGTCTCCGTAATTTTAAAGTAGGTACAGTAATTAAAATGGTATTAAAAAAAACTCCAAAATAGATCAGGATGTCTTTTTAATCATTTTATAATTTTCACACTTTTGGAGAATTATTTTCCCTGCTGCTTAGAGACGTCTGGAAACGCTGTACACTTAATTTTCCATACGATTACCCACAGAGTAGTGCTATACTTCAAATTTAATGAAGAGATATTTTAGCTATCACATCTGAAACACACCATTTATATCCATTAGAAGGTCATTCATAAAATCAATAAGGGCTGCGGGATATAAACAAATGCATCATTGAAGGAGTACTTAAAGCAGATCTCTAAATGGCTTGGGTCACAAATATATTTATACAGCTGATATGAAGAACACATCTCTATCTGATAACCTGTCATCTTATAATAGTACATGGATCAAGAACTGCCATTATGTCCAAAGCTTATGGATTACATAATTGATTGCCGGTACCGGGCGCTACTTTAAAGTGTCTCTTCATTTGCTGGTTATGGTACTAACTATAGCATCCATTGTTACGTGGTAGAGGATAGAAGTGATGCATGTCTGGATAGTGGGCATATTATTCCTATCATGCAGAACTATCTTGCCTAAGCACTATTTTTGCCAAAACTGGAAGTTCTGCAGCACAAAGTCAGGTATACAGGAAATTCTGCATATGCTCCCTGGACCATTGTGTTATGAGATCTAACATTGAATGTGTGGCCCCCACCTCAGTGCATGCTGTCAGCATTGGTTTCGTCTTTCAAACGTAGAGTTAGTGTATGAATTCAAGCTAATCCATATGCATTTTAGGGGCAGTGCATTCATTTTGAAGGGGTTTTACTTGCTTCAGAAGATTGTCAATGTAGTTTTAAATTAATGAAGGTCTCAGTCCTGAGTTGACCTTTTCAACTATAGCCTTGACATTACTCCTGCTGTAATAGCCCTATAATCTTATGCTAAATATTAGCAAGTCTGTGTGGGCCATTATTTGTGGCTTGCAGCCCTGAACACCTCACTTTCAGCTTCTGGATTTTGCCCGAATGGCCTCTGATATATATGTATATATAGCCATATAATCATGTGATCTGAAGATTAACACAAAAACTAACATTCCAAAGGCAACAAAGTTGAAGAGGAGCTCCAGCCCCCCCCCACACACACACACAAAGAAAAAGTTAAAAGTCAGCAGCTACAAAGACTGTAGCTGCTGGCTTTTAATATAAGAACACTTACCTGTCCAGGGATCCAGATGTCCTCACCCAGGCTGATTCTTCAATTGGTTTTGGGTCCACGCAGTGGCATCTTAAGTAAGGGAGTGAATGGTCCTACAGTCTTCTGGGACCTGTGATATGTCCCAGAAGGCTGCGGGGGGAAGGAGGGAGGGCGAACGTCTGCTCAAAACCAGTTACCTGCTCCTCCCCAAAAAGTTCCAAATGTGCCATTGGAGGTAGGGAGTAAGGATGAGCCGAACCCCCCTGAGTTCGTTTCACACCAGAACACCTCGAACAGGCAAAAAGTTCTAGCGAACATGCAAACCCTATTAAAGTCTATGGGACAGGAACATGAAAAATTTAAAGTCCTAATTTTAAAGGTTTATATGCAAGTTCTTGCCATAAAAAGTGTACGGGGACCTGGGTACTGTCCTAGAGGACATGTATCAATGCAAAAAAGTTCAATCATTTTTTCAGAAATAGTGATTTTAATAATCCTAAGTGAAGCAATAAAAATTAAATATTCCTTTAAATATCATGCCTGGGGGGTCCCCTCAGTCTGCCTGTAAAGTGGCACATCTGTGTGATGTGTAGAACAACAACAATAATGACATTTCTAAAGGAATAAATGTCATCTAAACTTGCTTAAGGCTGTAATGTATTACCTGCTCCCGGCCACCATAGATGAAAAATCAATTAAAAAAATGGCGTACCCCCCCCCCAGTACATACCAGGCCCTTTGATTCTGGTATGGATTTTAAGGGGAGCTCCACACCACAATTGGATTTGGGGGGGGGCAGCATTGTTTTGTTTTTAATTTTGGCGTGGAGTTCCCCTTAAACTCTATACCAGACCCAAAGGGCCATTTTTTTTTCGTATTTTTTTTTGTATTATATATACTACACTGACTGCACTGCATATTCTCCACTGCATTATATATACTACACTGACTGCACTATATACTCTGAACTGTAATATATATATATATATATATATATATATATATATATATATATATATAATATATTACACAAACTGCACTATATACTCTGAACTGTATTATATATACTACATGGACTGCACTATGTACTCTCCACTGTATTATATATACTACATGGACTGCACTATATACTCTGAACTGTATTATATACACTACCCTGACCTCACTATATACTATACTACACTGACTGACTGCACACTACACTACCTGCCTAATCTCCATACACTCACTATATACGGCCACTGGAAATGACGTGACCGGGATCAGCTTTTAACTTAGGTTTCGTTTTACAACGCTTCCTGATGACGTTGTAAAACGAAACGTACGTCGAGGCGCATCCCGGTCACATTATTTCCGGTCATCAACTTTCGGGTTCTGTAGCTCAAGGTTTTCAACACAACTTTATCATATAACCCTCCTTGCTCTATCCAAAATGAAAATTAAAAAAAAGGATTTGCCTTTAGTTCTACTTTAAGCTGGCCATATAAAATGGAACATGGAAAGTGGAAATTTGTTTGAAATCTTTTGCTTACAGAACATTTATTTTATAATGGTTAGTGTGGACAAATTGACATTTTTGGACCATAGTGAGCAAAAAATTTAAAGAAGCAGGATGGAAATGATCTTCCTGTGAAAGTGGCTTTTGATAGGGGAAAAAACTGTATGGCCAGCTTTGGTAAGCAATATTTTGAGGGGAAAGAAATCTCACAATAGGAAATATAGAAGAAGGGAAATGTTTCACCAAGGATAATTGAACATTCTCAGGAGCACATGGATACAGGAATAATATGGAATATTTTGTTTCATTTCAGGACAGCCCTTATTCAGTTTACCAGCTTTGAAGCCCTACAACCCAGGAATACCTAGTTGAATGTATGGGTCCATTTAGGGTAATGATTACATGAAAACCTGAGTTCTATTAGAATCAACACATTTATTTGCTTTTCAATAGGAGCCTAAGGAAAGATTGTCTGTATCTCAAGGTAAAGAAGAATACTCTTTTAAACCTATACTCGCTTTAAAGTAGAGTAGGTGCCTGCAGGCATGATTAGATTATTCTGCACTCTTTTTTCCTAAAAAAAATGTTGGGCATTGCATAAAAGAAAGCTGAACAGTTGCTGCGCTGTTTTCTACCTTTTCCTTCTTTCATCAGCTCCCTGTTGGCCAGTGGGGTTGTCAATCACACATAGCCAAAGAGAATGGTAAACAGTGGAAAACAGTGTGACCATGAGCTATCTGGTTGCTATTTGCTCAATTGAACCTCCTAGATCTTTAGAGGAACAATAACTAAACATGGATGCAGGCACTTGGAGGGCAGCTTATTTTAAAATGTCCTGAAGAATGATTTGCTTTTCTTTTGCTTGCAAATAGATATTTGAACTCTAACAAGAGCTTAATTTCTGAAGGGTGTGGTTGTGATCTGAAAAGCTTGTGGTTTTCTGTCTGCAGCTGATAGAAAAAAAAACCCCACATTTTTCTTGATGTACGTAAGCTGTAAGCAACAATTTCACATTTAACTTTAATAGTTTAGCTAAAGATCAAATGATGCATTCTGCTGAGAGGCTCAATACTCTTCATTTTATCCAACATTCTACAGAAGAACACACAGCGTATTACTTAGATGTATTCTCGACAGTGCTTTTTAAACATGTCAATCTGCTCGTACTTATTCACATCCCTCTACAACCAGGATTCACCGCAGCCTTAAAAAAAAAAAACATCCTGTTTCTGGAAGTCTTGAGGTTTCATGCCAGTATTCTTCCTCTATTAAACCTCCACATTCTTTGACTCAAATACTTTGAGCTACTGACCCAGAACAAGAATAGAGATAAGAAATTCTAACTTTTCTGACCTATTTTGATGCGTGTCTGTTCTGAGTCTGTAACATTTACTCTTGGCTGTGTATAAATGGATTATCTTCTATTACTCATACCCATTTTTGCTGCCTTGCTGGAAGGCTACAATGCATAGTCTGAGTGATTGCTGGGAGGGAGTGGAGACTGGGTTTCAGATGACATCATCTTCCCAGTGTAATTTCTAGTTGTCTGGCTGTCATGCTGATCCGCTGGCTTCAACGTTTTCGGGGTCACTGAACAAGAATGCAGATTGGATGTCCTAGTTTCACCCTGACCTCATTAGCATGATTATTCCAAGTTAGTGACTGAGAATTTTAAAGCCATGGGATCTACGTGAAAGTTAGGGAGGGGGGGGGGGGGGGGTATCGTTTGCAACAGGTCCATGATAGCAATGGTGTTGTTTTGTCACTGTGAAGTGCACTCTAACAAAGGGCTCATTAGCTCAAACACACATGGGCAGCAAATCACCTCCTTCTCATGTCTACAGTAAAAGTGTTGAGCTTTAACACTGCAGTAAACATGTATTTCTAAAGTTCCCCTCACTGGGGTATAAGCTATTTTAAAGAAAAGTGAAAGCTCCTTGTCCTTCAGGTTTGTCTACTGGTATATTACTTATATTTTGGTTCCTTCCACCTTTATAAGAATCTTATGCTATCATATATATATATATATATACAGTGCCTTGCGAAAGTATTCGCCCCCCTTGAACTTTTCAACCTTTTTCCACATTTCAGGCTTCAAACATAAAGATATAAAATTTTAATTTTTTGTGAAGAATCACCAACAAGTGGGACACAATTGTGAAGTGGAACGAAATCTATTGGATATTTTAAACTTTTTTAGCAAATAAAAAACTGAAAAGTGGTGCGTGCAAAATTATTCGGCCCCTTTACTTTCAGTGCAGCAAACTCACTCCAGAAGTTCAGCGAGGATCTCTGAATGATCCAATGTTGTCCTAAATGACTGATGGTGATAAATAGAATCCACCTGTGTGTAATTAAGTCTCTGTATAAATGCACCTGCTCTGTGATAGTCTCAGGGTTCTGTTGAAAGCGCAGAGAGCATCATGAAGACCAAGGAACACACCAGGCAGGTCCATAATACTGTTGTGGAGAAGTTTAAAGCCGGATTTGGATACAAAAAGATTTCCCAAGCTTTAAAGATCCCAAGGAGCACTGTGCAAGCGATCATTTTGAAATGGAAGGAGTATCAGACCACTGCAAATCTACCAAGACCTGGCCGTCCCTCTAAACTTTCAGCCCAGACAAGGAGAAGACTGATCAGAGATGCAGCCAAGAGGCCCATGATCACTCTGGATGAACTGCAGAGAACTACAGCTGAGGTGGGAGAGTCTGTCCATAGGACAACAATACACTGCACAAATCTGGCCTTTATGGAAGAGTGGCAAGAAGAAAGCCATTTCTCAAAGATATCCATAAAAAGTCTCGTCTAAGGTTTGCCACAAGCCACCTGGGAGACACACCAAACACGTGGAAGAAGGTGCTCTGGTCAGATGAAACCAAAATCCAACTTTTTGCCCACAATGCAAAACGATATGTTTGGCATAAAAGCAACACAGCTCATCACCCTCAACACACCATCCCCACTGTCAAACATGGTGGTGGCAGCATCATGGTTTGGGCTTGCTTTTCTTCAGCAGGGACAGGGAAGATGGTTAAAATTGAGGGGAAGATGGATGCAGCCAAATACAGGACCATTCTGGATGAAAACCTGTTGGAGTCTGCAAAAGACCTGAAACTGGGACGGAGATTTATCTTCCAACAAGACAATGAACCCAAACATACAGCAAAATCTACAAAGGAATGGTTCACAAATAAACTTATCCAGGTGTTAGAATGGCCAAGTCAAAGTCCAGACCTGAATCCAATTGAGAATCTGTGGAAAGAGCTGAAAACTGCTGTTCACAAACGCTCTCCATCCAACCTCACTGAGCTCGAGCTGTTTTGCAAGGAAGAAGGGGCAAGAATTTCAGTCTCTCGATGTGCAAAACTGATAGAGACATACCCCAAGCGACTTGCAGCTGTAATCGCAGCAAAAGGTGGCTCTACAAAGTATTAACGCAAGGGGGCCGAATAATTTTGCACGCCCCACTTTTCATTTTTTTATTAGTTAAAAAAGTTTCAAAAATCCAATGGATTTCGTTGCACTTCACAATTGTGTCCCACTTGTTGGTGATTCTTCACAAAAAATAAAAATGTTATATCTTTATGTTTGAAGCCTGAAATGTGGCAAAAGGTTGAAAAGTTCAAGGGGGCCGAATACTTTCGCAAGGCACTGTATATATATATATATATCTATATATATCTATATATATATATATATATATATATATATATATATATATATATATATATGAAAAAAGGTGGACTGCAAGGCCTGTGTATTGAGTGCTATGAACAGGCAGACTCCAACAGGCAGGCTCCAATCCTACAATTTCTTGCTCAAGAATGGAACTTCCACTTTTCGGAATCCCCCCCCCCCTCCAGTGTCCTCACTGGCACCTTTCATGGGGGAGGGGAGAGCAGATACCTGTATAATCCAGTTATTTGCTCCCACTTCCGGGCATAGATTGCCACAGTACCCACGGATATCTATACCATATCAGATCCCCCCTGCTGTTTCTGGGACCTGTGGGATTGCGCAGCGCATCTCTCGCATGCGCAGTAGGGAAGCAGGCTGTGAAGCCACAAGACTTCATTTTCTGATTCCCGTACCAAAGATGGCGGCGCCCTGGACAGGTAAGTGTCCATATTTTAAAAGTCAGCAGCTGCAGTATTTGTAGATGCTGACTTAAAAAAATAAATAATTGGCAGGACCTCCGCTTTAAGCTGGCCATAGCTGATTCGAACCATGTATGGGCAAGCTAAATGTACCCAAGTTGAACAACCAGCATACTGTATTTTACATGCGATTATCACTAGCGGCTGTTATAGCCACTAGCAATAATAACTGTGTTCTCCTGGCTGAAGTCTCCTGGCTGTCTAGTCTAAGTCTAGTCTCGGGAGGGGCACTGCCATAAAATACTTTTTTTTGGCAGGCAATTTATCAGGGAAATGGCTGGTGTTAGCGCCTCAATCATCCCTGCACCAGGGCTGTTATGGTGTCAGGATGATTGCAGTGCATTATTTCTATTATTACTTTTTTTATATAAAATGAAATAGCTCAACTCACCACAATGCAGAATCAGTGAGAGCCCTGAGCGTGTCACTTGCCACACGTTGTGGACTGTCACTTGCCACCTTCGCCTGCCAACAGATGCGGATTGTCACTTGTCACATCACCTGCCACACGTTGCAGACTGTCATTTGCCCCGTCACCTGCCACACGTTGGATATTGTGACTTGCTAGGTCACCTGCCACAAGTTGTGGATTGTCACATGCCATGTCACCTGTCATTTGTTGCCAATTGTCACTTGCTGTGTCACTTTCCAGCTATCAGGGGCAGCCTCCTAGAAGGAAGATTGCTGGTGCTCTGCCACACACTGCCACTGCCACTACTCACTACTGTGGTCTGAGACTGCAGCAACCACTGTTCCCCTAGGCTCTGCTCCAGGCAGCTCCTGTCACCGTCAGGTCGGCTCTGAGTCTGAGACTCAAAGGCTGACGTGACTGACTCAATGACGTCACTTGGTGCTAGATGCCAGGTGGCTCAGGCACTGGCAATGAGTGCAGTGTTGCCAAGCGAACAGCGCAGCTCCACCCACCTCCAGGCTCCTCCTGGTCCAGGCGCCATGTAATTACACACTAGAGTCTCTCTCTCTTTTCCACTGATCGGCTGATGAGACATAGAGACTCGGGCAGAGCAGCACTGCAGCCTGTAAGTGACTGTGACAATCAAACCATGTCAGTGGGATATTTTCGGAGGGGGGCAATTGCCCTGTTGCCCCCCCCCCCTGGATCCACCCCTGGCTGAGACAGCTTCCCCTGCACCCTGCTGGGAAAACACAATGTCTGTGTTCATAGGGGAATAGAGCAAATTTCTTTTCTGCAACCCATGCTTGCAGGAAAGAAAATTTGCGCCATCTATTGCCGACCTTACTTTCCTCTTCCTCGGGTGCTCTACTAATTACTCTGCACAGGCTCCCCCATTAAATACTACTTCCAAGTGGAAGAACACAATCTATTATCTCAATTGGACATCTCAGTGTTAATGTGTATGGGACAATTTTGGTGCAGTTATTGCGATGGGAATACAATTGCATTTGGACATAAAGTATTTTTTCAGATATGTCATGGTAGTCATACGTATTTTTCCATTTTCCATTACGTTCTGATGAACCTGTTTTCCTAAATGATAAAAGTTCTATAAAATTTACGGGACATTAAAAAAAATAGTTAATTAATATTATAATAATAAATATAATAAATTGATGAACATCGTTTTTAAGATGCCTAGCTAGACATTGAGATTTAGCTAAAGCCCAACATCATGTTTTTACAGCTTGCACATGTTTACTTTAAGCTTAGAAAAATAATACTTTAATGCAATTAGACTCAGGGCATATTACATGAAATTCTCCCTGAGTTCCACATGGTACCAAGGATATTTAAACAATAGTATTATGATACGTTTAGCCTATAGATATTACCAAAATACAGGACATCTTCTGTTTCAGCCTTTGAAACATAATTATCTCATGCAAAAGAAAATTTTGAAAAAAAGTAACACAAATACTTTGCAAAAGCCAAAACCATCAAGATAGCTGTTTTATTGCTCCTTTATTTCTACTGGCACTGAATCTAAGAAAAGAAATAAAGCTAAGCAAAAACCTAGTAGGATATGAAAAAAGAGAACTAAAAAGAAAGAACTGGAGCTGTTAAGAGCAAAAGCAGATTTCAAGAATTTTATTTCTGTGTCCATAACATTTTACAGGGGCCCACAGTTTTGTATTTAAAATCGAGGTATAAAACATTTATTGGTTGCATTTTCTCAGATATATTTTATTTCTAAATTTAGCCAATAACTCATAGAGGATATGGTAAGCCATAGTTCTTTATAGGATAGAAATTATCTAAAATATAATATTATTATCATTATTAATTTATTATTACTATAACTATTTTATTAATGATTAGGACAAAGAAAAATAAACTATTATGGTCATATTTACAAATGTTTTCACCCAAGATTCACACAAGTTTTACAGAGGATTCACACATTTTCTCATCTGAATCCAATTATAGAAATCTGTGGGTGAAAGGTAAGTGAAAACATTTATAGATAGACCCTTTAATAACCTAAACTTGTTTTATCCTTTTTTAAATAGAATAAGGGAGGGTTCAAACCTCTCTCGGGTTCCTTTTGCCATCTGTGGCCCGTTGAGGAGAACTACCTTCACTTCCTGGTCTATAGACACAACAGGAAGTAAGATGAAATTCCTGGTGAAATTCCCTCTTATGCCGTGTATACACGATCGTAATTTCGGCCAGCAAAGACCGATGAGAGCTTTTCATCAGAGAATGCGACCGTGTGTAGGCTCCATCGGAATTTAGCTGGCCGAATTCCCGCCAACAAACATTTGAGAGCATGTTCTCAATTTTACAGAAAAACTTTCGGAAATTACGATCGCGTGTATGCATTTCCGACACACAAAAACGTACGCATGCTCAGATTCAACTACGAGATGGAAACTATTGGCTACTGGGTATTGAACTTCCTTTTTCTAGTCCCGTCGTACGTGTTGTATGTCACCGCGTTCTTGACGGTCGGAATTTGGTGTGATCGTGTGTAGGCAAGACAGCTTAAGCGGGAATTCTGTTGGAATTCCGTCGGGAAAACCATCAGACCTTTTTCCGACCAAAAATTCAATCGTGTGTACACAGCTGTCACAAAAAGTGTCCAATTGTAAGATTTCCCCTCTATTACTTTTTTTGTGACTTTTGGAATTGACCTTATTTTCAGTCCCAATGGTCACCAGGACTCATAGAGTGGGTAATTCTCTCCTGTGGGGACCAATACAACAACAAACTGACATAGGATTTAACCCTTCACCACTCTCGCCAAAAAAGAAAAAAAAAAAACGATGTTTTTGCTTTAGATACACTGATAGTAAAGGGTGTATTTATAAAAAAAAATGCATGCACGTTCATTCTGTATGAAAGGGGCAAAAACAAATGTTATTAGGCTTTTTTCTCTCCAACTTGAATGTTTCACATATATAGAATAGAGTAAATCAGGAAAATACTGCATTATGGCCCCTAGATAGAGCTGATATTCATAGTAAGTAAGTATGTCCTGGGATCATCAGCTCCCTCTTGCGGCCCTAATGCAGTGTTTTCCTGACTCATTGTAATCTAATTAATGGAAAACACTCAACCTGGTGAGAAAATAGCCCAAATACATTGTTTTATGGCCCGATTCACACAGAATGAATGTACATGCATGCAATTGTTCTGTATTTTTTTTTAACTAAATCAACCCCTTAATAATTAACATAAATTAATACTTCTAATAACTATTATCTCTTTTACTACTTTCTGACAATTTGGTGGACCAGTCACATTATATTAAAGTGGTTGTAGGGATAAAAGGTTATTATTACCTGCATGAAGGCTAAAAAAGCTTCTGTATGCACCAGCCACCACAATACCTACCTGAGCCCTATCTCGATCCAGTGATGTGGCTCCTGTTACTGTCAATCACAGTCAGTGAGCCAATAAGGAGAGAATGGGTGCGGGCCAAGCCCCTTCTGTGTGGGAATGTACACACAGAGCAGTGGCCTGAGAGAAAAGCCGCTCTCAATCTGCATTTACAATCACTTTAACAACAATAATATAAAATAATTTAATAACAGTATATATCTTTCACTTAGTCAAGAACCCCCAACCATCTGCAGTGGAAATTTTAAAATCAGGAATTTCCTTTTATTGGAGGGCTGAAGTAAAAACAACTTAACTGAATTAAGGTAAAATGTGTTTCTGTATGTAGAGGGTGCAAACTGCACCTGCTCTTATAAGATCAAGGTACCCACAGATAACTCTTTGCCTCTATTTGTTAGTGCGTATAGATCATTCTCAGCCCTTGTACACACGGTCGGACAGTCCGACAACAAAATTTGTCTGATTTTTTCCGATGGATTTTGTCTGAAACTGGTGTTGCATACACACGGTCGGACAAAGTTGTCGGAAAATCCGATCGCTCGGAACGTGGTGACATTCGTTCATTACAACGGGACTATGTTCAGGCTAGTAACCAACAGCTTTGGTGTCATAATTTGATCTGAGCATGCGTGGCACTTTGTCCGATCGGAATTCTATACAAACGATCATACAAAGTCAGATCGGATCATGTTGTCAGAAAATGTTATATCCAGTTCTCAAGTGTTGTTGGTTGGACATTCTGACGGAAAAAGTCTGATGGAGCCCACACACAGTCGGATTATCCGACAACACAGTCTGATCGGACATTTTCCGTCGGAATGTCCGACCATGTGTACAAGAGCTTAGAAGAAGATTTTTCTTTTATTTGATGTAATTTTCATGTTGTTCTTTGTTTCTTGGCCCCCTAGTAGGCTTACAATCGGAAAAAAAGGTGTCATTTTACTCATTTTAAATTAATTTAATTAACACTTCAAAGCACAGTTTTATTTGTGCAGAATATATAATTGTAACCTAGTTGAATTGTTATTTCACAAAAGAGCTGTGGCTTATAGTTATTCTTTGGGTCCTTTATAGGCAAAAGGCTGATAGCAAGACAGATTCAGGTACTTTCACTAGTTGTATTTAAAAAAAAAATTAAATTTACCCAAAAATTTAAAATAAAATAATTTAATACATATATAATTATTTAGCAATGATGAATATGGAGCAGCAATAATGTGTGCCTTTTGCGTGTGCTTGGGGTTCAAGTTTAAAGACCAACTCAAGGCAGATAAAAATGATTCCTTGCCATGGAGGAGCTGCAAGGGTTAATGCAAGGGTTAATTTCTTATTTTGTCTAGGTGGGAGGAGAAACAGTTTTACTTACTAGATCCTCTGCTCCCCGGCAGGCTGTGCTCCCCCCAATCTGGAGGTGGACTGTCCACAAAAGCCCTATGGACCTTGCTCTGGTCTTGATGATGTTAGCACTCTAGACCACTCTAGACCACTGGAGCATGGAGTTACAGAAACTGCAGGCTCTGGTTTAGCCGCAGGAAACAGTGGTGGATTGGGTGAGTTATTTTTCCTTTATTGTTCCCCTAGGCCAGTGTTTCTCAAATCCAGTCCTCAGGCCCCCCCAACAGGTCATGTTTTCAGGATTTCCCACCCGGCTGTGGTAATTGCTAAGGCAGTGAAACTGATCAAATCACCTGTGAAAAATAATGGAAAACCTGAAAACATGACCTGGATTTGAGGTCAGGACTGGATTTGAGAAACACTGCCCTAGGCATAAACAACAGAAAACACTTGCAGTACAGACACAGCCTTACTGCAAGAGATACTTTTTTGGTTGCCCAGAGTTGGGCTTTAATGGTCAATGCTTTTTATCAGCGCCAACTCCTGGCCAGTCCTGTGAACTAACTACTTTGACAAAATACTCTTTGCTGAAACACTCAAAGTGTCTGATAGCTTTCTGATCATTTTTGTCACTTTGGGTGAGAGAAGTTATTATGACTAAAGCCCAGCCAGATCCTTTTCATTTAAACTGTATTGACCTAGTTCCAAAACTCTTTATTAAAAGAATGGAAACCGTGAGCTGTGTAATTATATATGAAATAATACATAACAGGAATTTTGTGAGTAATATTAAACTTGAAAGAATATTTAATGAAATATTTCAGCAGACCATCAAACCTGATGACAAATGATATACTTATTATAATCAAAATATGGTCTATATTCAATTCTTCATTGAGATGAAACTATTCTGGTTTGAGGGACAAGAAGATATTAAATTGCACTTCTCAAGTTTTCCCTCTTGATTTCCTGCCCTTTTCTAAATCAGAAACAAAGTTTCAATTGAAAAACAATTTTAAAGAAAAAAATCAGATGTGGAAGTTTATATTAAATAAATTCATCATTTAAAGCCAGGTCCATCCAAAATCAATATGCAACTTTTACGTAGATACTGACAAGGTGGGTCACGATATCATTCCTATCTACACCATGGGATGGTTCACTCCACCTACTCCATTCTCTATCATATTAAATATATAAAAAAGCCAAGATAGAGAGTGATGCTGCGTACACATGACTGGACTTTCCGGCAGACTAGGTCTGACGGTCTTCCTGATGGACTTTTGGTGGAGTTCAGACGGACTTTCCGAACGAACGGACTAAGTCCATTCGAAAGTCCGTTAGTTTTGAACATGAGGACGTAAGATGGGACTAAAAAAGGAAGTTCAATAGCCAGTAGCCATTAGCATCCCTTGCGTCGTGTTTGGTCCATCGGACCAGCATACAGACAAATGGTTTTCCCAATAGGAATTGAGTCCATCAGACAGATTTGAAACATGTTCTATTTCTAGGTCCGTCTGATTTTTTTAATGAAAAACGATCGGATTAGCCCACACATGACTGGATTGTCCAACGAACTGATGGAAAGTCCGGTTGTGTGTACACGGCACGAGACTCCTTTATTGTGGTGGTGGTGGAGGAAGGTGGTCAGGACTAGGAATTTGTCCAAGATCAATCAATACAACCCTCTAGGAGGTCATAGGTGGCCCAGTATTTAAAAGCAATACCTAGGTATGCCTATCCTTATATCTCTAGTTTAGCATGGTCACATACTTCCAAAGGCATCCCAAAGATGTGTGTATCTTCCACTTGTATCTATAGAACTATAGAATAATGTAACTCAATGCATTTCTTTTCGGTTTTTTTTTCGTATTTTGTAATATCTTTGTATTTGCCCGTTTTTATCAAAACAAAATGACAAGGTCTTTTTTTGTGCAAAGGAACTGCCTCGCCCACAGATGGAGTTTGCTAGCTACAAAAAGTGAATATTGTTTTGTTTTTATCTTAGTATATTATATTTAGTACTCTGTATAATAGTTTTAAAGCGGGGTTCCACTGTATAAACCTTTGTTTTTGCTAACTGACAAAGATGATGAATTAAAAATGTCCAACTCACTTTTTTTGTTTGCCAAGATTCATGATGTCTGTTTTCTTATAAAAAAAGAAACCTATAAATTTTCATCTTCAACGTTTTCATCTTGCCTGTGGGCATGTGAAGCCCACAGGCATCCTCTTCCGGGATACGGTACTGCTGATTGACCAGCATGCACCGCCCGTTCGATCCCCGATGTCGCACATGCGCAGTATTCTTTAATAGGAGCGCCTTTCACTGCTCAGGTTGCCATCACAACGGGCGACGGCGGCGGAAGTCCTGCCCCGTTGTGATGGCAGCAGACATAACAATGAACAACAGAAGATAAAACGTACTGACGTAATCACGTCACTTATTTTCAAATCCCGCAAGATTTCGTGGCAGGCCTCCGCACTGTCTCCTGGGAACAATGACACGAGATCCCAGGAGACAGTGCGACTGTAAGTAAATTACGAAATAGTTGCAAAATACCCGCCCATATCCGCAGAATAGACAGACAGGAAGCAGAGAGAAACATCTTCAAAACACAGGTACTGTACAAAATATAAAAAATAAAAAGTTCAGCTTTTATGTCATTACATCACTGCAATCTGATTGAGCTAATGTTGTAAAAAAGGGTGGAGCTCCGCTTTAAAGTGATTGTAAAGGCAGAAGGTTTTTTCATCCTAATGCATTCTATGCATTAAGATAAAAAGCCTTCTGTGTGCAGCAGCCCTCCTCAGCCCCCCCCTCCCCAATACTTACCTGAGCCCCATCTCTATCCAGGGATGTCCACAAGTGTGTAAGCCGCTGCTGTCTATCAAACTCAGTTAGCCAATAAGAAGAGAAAGAGGGGGTGGGGCCAAACAACGGCTCCGTGTCTGAATGGATATACAGAGTTGAAGCTTGGCTTGGGTGCCCCCATAGCAAGCTGCTTGCTGTGGGGACACTCAACAGGAGGGAGGGGCCAGAAGCACAGAAGAGGAAGCCAGGAAGAAGAGGATCTGGGCTGCTCTGTGCAAAACCACTGAACAGGGCTGGTAAGTATAACATGTTTGTTATTTAAAAAAAAAAAAAAAAAAAAAACAAGACTTTTCAATCACTTTAAGTGTGGCTTGGGCAGAGCAGGACAAAGTGTCCAAACTGCATGCATGGTAGAATGTGTACAAAAAGTCTCCAGTAAGAATAGCAAATATTAACATGAGACTAAACGTTAGTTAAAAATATATATATTTTCTATTCAAGTATGTATTCTTAAGTCAGAAAAGTATATTCTATTGCTCAGCCTCCTCCAGATCTCCAAATCCATTTTTCACTGTGATCCAAATTCCTGTTAGTGGGTGGCTATGTTTATTCCCCACTGCCCATACCTAGCTACCCTCTCTTGCTCACTCCTGAGATGGACTATGGATTATGGACTATAGAGTGTATAGTATGCATGGAGACCACAATTAAAATGTGCTGCTTGTTTAAAAAAAACAGAAGTGAGGGGGAAAAAGGTGGCGTTGAAAAGCTCATGGGGGCCATTGTAAGGAGGCAGAAAAACACAGTAAGAAACTATTTAATGAGAAATGGATTACAGGGCCATTAAGTAATGAGTGTGTATGGATAATATTTGGAGAACAAGGATATTGTTTAGTGTCACTTTAAAATTGCTAATTAAAATAAGAAAATGATGGTATCTTAACATAAAAGTTGATAAACTGGGCAAATGAGGTTTTCTAACAATGGTCTTTCATTTAATTAATTACATACTTGCTCCTTGAAGTCCATTTACTATCAAAGTCCATTTGTTTGTTTTAGCAAAATTTCACACACTTATTCCTGGAAAGTCAAGGAACTCTTAAGTGTCTGTATTTCCAGCGAAGCAATACTTCAATAACAAATATATCGAAATACTACATTCGTTTATTGCTTAAAACAAAGCACCACCTGCCTAGACAGGAAGTTCCATTTTAAAACAACAGCTGGCTCATTAAACCAGAGAGCAAAGAAAACCTTCTTAACATTTAAAGACACATCAGGGTACAATTAAAAATAAGGAATATGTAGCTATGAAAAAAAAAAAAACTAAATGTACATCTGGGAGAGCAACACGTTCTGTAACTCTAGGCTCAAATATCATAGACTGGAATAGGACAACTTTTGGAATTCCAGCTGACGTTGAATTATACATTCCGTAATGTTTGTCTTACTAGTTGCTGTTTGTTTAAAGGGATTCTTCCATTAAATGTAATTATTACTTTAGGTGGTAGTAGGTGTCGCTAAGTATCAGTAAATGAGGTATGCATAGCTTTAAAGTGTTATTTTATTTTTTAAGTTTGATTTAAGCTGAAACCAGCTGAAAATAATGGAAGGATGTAAAGCAATGGGAATTCTCTCCAATTGGAACAGATGCAAAAAAAAAAAACACATCTTTCAGTACAGTGGGAAAATGTTAGAAACGTGGCCAATTTTGTATTAGTGTGTTACTATATTTTACTGATAAAAAGCAGGCAGAGGATTCATTTCCTAGTTCAGTGGCTTGTGTACAAATTGTTGTGTGAATGCCCCTACACTGTCCCCATTCCAGATTTGTTAGAGCAGTGTCCTCATTTGTGTCCCTCCTGCTGTAGTGTCCTCTCTCCGTGTCCCACCTGCAGTGGCACCTCTCCTTGTGCCTCCAGAAGTGCCCCTTCTTTGTCTTTGTGTCCTTCCAGAAGTGCCATCTCTCTGTGTACCTCCAGTAGTGCCTCCTTTCTGTCCCTCCAGTAGTGCCACCACTCTGTGTCCCTCTAGCAGTGCCCACTCTCTTTGTCCCTCAAGCAGTGTCCTCTCTCTGTGTGTTCCTCCAACAGTGCTCCCTCTTTCTATCCCTCCAGCACTTCCCCCTCTCTGTGTGTCCCTCCAGCAGTGTCCCCTCTGTGTCCCTCCAACAGTGCTCCCTCTTTCTATTTCTCCAGCAGTGCCCCCTCAGTGCATCCCTCCAGCAGTGCATCTTCTAATTATTCCTCAAGCACTGACTCTCCCTGTGTCCCTCAAGCACTACCCCCTTATTGTGTTCCTTCTTAATTGGCTCTCTCCATGTCCATCCAAGACTCTCCCCTCTCCATGTCCCTTCATCAGTGCCCTCTTTTCATGTCCCTCAAGCGCTTCTCCCTCTCTGTATCTCACCAGTACTGCCTCCTCTTTGTGTCGCTCCAGCAATGTCTCCTTTTTGTGGTCCTCCAGTAGTAATCGCTCTTAGCGTCCCTCAGCATCCACTCTCTGTGTTCCTCCAGCAGTGTCCGCTCTTTTTGTCCCTCCAGTAGTGCCCCTCTATGTGTCCCTCCAGCAATGCCCCTTTTTGTGTCCTTCCAGCAATGTCTGTTCTCTATATCCCTCCAGCAGTGCCCCTATATGTGTCCCTCCAGCAGTGCCCTCTCTTTGTATCCCTTCAGCAGTGCCCCCTTTTTGTGTCCTTCCAGCAATGTCTGTTCTCTATATCCCTCCAGCAGTGCCCCTATATGTGTCCCTCCAGCAGTGCCCTCTCTTTGTATCCCTCCAGCAGTGCCCCCTCTTTGTGTCCCTCCAGCAGTGTCTGTGCTCTGTATCCCTTCAGCAGTGCCCCTATATGTGTCCCTCCAGCAGTGCCCCCTCTTTGTATCCCTCCGGCAGTGCCCATTTTTGTATCCCTCCAGCAGTGCACCTTCTCTGTGTCCTTCTAGCAGTGTCTATGCTCTGTATCCCTTCAGCAGTGCCCCTCTATGTGTACCTCCAGCAGTGCCCTCTCTTTATATCCATACAGCAGTGCCCCTTTTCTGTATCGCTCCAGCAGTGTCTGTGCTCTGTATGCCTCCAGCAGTGCCCCCTCTTTGTATCCCTCCAGCAGTGCCCTCTCTTTGTATCCCTCCAGTAGTGTCCCCTCTTTGTATACTTCCATGCCCTATCTCTGGGTCCCCCAGTAGAACCCTTATTCTGCATCTTTACAGTGGTATTTACTCTTTGTGTCCATCTAGTGGTGTCCCTGATCCATGGTTCTCAAGTACTGGCTCTGCTCTGCGTCCAACCAGTAGCTTTCTTACTATATGAACTGGTCAAAAAAATGATTTTCATTGATGTTGCTTATTATTTCCCTCAAAGTGCAGAAAAAAAGTAGAGGGAATTGACTATAACTACCAAATGATCTCTTGATTGTGTTTTCTTATGTATGTTTAATTATGTTATTCTTTAAAACAAATTTTCTGTAAACGGATAAGAAAATGAATATACATTAGTGGATGACATTATGTTGACAGAGCTATAATTGCATTTTGTATCATTTTACAGTCATTGCTGTAAGCATACTGTTGGCCGTACAGTTGCAATGTGCTTCACATTAAAACATTCTTCACTAAATCTCTTAATAGGGGCCAAGCAATCCGTATGTTTAAAGTGATTTCTTCAAAATAGAAAATGGATTAATGTTTTCACAACAAAGTATTGGATCTGCATTACAAAGGCAAACTTTACAAGGCATGACTTTGGATACTACTGTACAGCCTATAGGCACACTGCCAACTCACTTAAAGAATTGGCTATATAAATCCCTGCTTTAAACTGAAAGTTTCATTCATATGGAATTACTCTTAAGAAGATAATGTCATTTTCCTCCCAGCTTAGCCAGTCTCATAGATCCAATTGTGGTCAGAACTATTTTGTTTTAGCTTACAGAGTCTAAGCAGCTTCGATCATGATTAATATGGCGTTAGTGTGACAGTGTAAATGAGGTGCATGCAATGTATTTTGATGAACGTGGCAGTGTGACGTCATGCACAGCTCTTTAGCAAAAGTTTTGGGAGTTTTATAGAAATAATGAGGCCCAGTTTAAGTTGTGTACCAAGCTCCTGCCATTTCGTAATGCAGTGATGATTAAGTCCACTGAGGATCATTACCATCTCTAGGGTGTAAATAGATCAAGGTTGAGCTTTGGTGCAGACAGACTTACATTATCTCAGGCTAGGATTTTTAAAGCTAAACCACAGCCAAATATGTATACTAGAGCTGTTCTAACTGCCAAAGGATTTTTGATTAATTTAGTCCTAAGATGTACAGTAGATACCTAGGCCGGTAACCTAACTTTTTTCTGCTGCAGTTAAGAAATAAAATTAGGCCATCTCAACATCCCCAGACAGCAAATAGATTGTGAAGGAACCCCCATGCTCACTCTGCTCGTTCCTCCTGTCAACATGCTACATGCCAGTACATATGCATATAATGCATATAGCATGCCTTATTGGATACTAGCACTGCCATTTCCAGTCTATTGCTACTAAATAGGGCAACACAAAGGCTGACAACCCACCACATTTGCATTCAACAATACATTTAATCCGTTTTCAAAAAACGCAGAACTACATTAATTGGTGTGTCTACCAGTGGTGGCCGGTTGCAATTTTTTTTGAGGGGGGGCAAACAGTACCACCCCTCCACCTGGTTGGTTGGTTCTAAAGCACTTCTCCTGGGCTTTGGAGGCTTCCCCTGCTCTCTACAGGCATCGGGCTGCTTCTGTTTTCTCTCCTCAAGGTCAATCGGGCAATTAGAAAACGGGTCTCAGACCTGCTTCAGATTGGCCAGATTGAGGATCAGTGTTTCAATAGCAAATATTCATTAGCTGTTTTAATTTAAAAAAGTGTATTTTTTTTTTTTAAGTGCGCTTGTAAGACCGCTGCACAAATACGGTGCGTCAGAAAGTATTGCAATGACCGCCATTTTGTTCTCTAGGGTGTTAGAAAAAAGAATACTAATGTTTGGGGGTTCTAAGTAATTTTCTAGCAAAACAAAAAAACAAAAACAGTTTTTAACTTGTAAACAATAAATCTCAAAAAGAGACTCGGTCCTTAAGTGGTTAATTCTCTAGAGCAGGGGTAGGCAACCTTGGCACTCCAGCTGTGGTGAAACTACAAATCCCATCATGCCTCTGCCTCTAGGAGTCAAGTCTGTGATCGTCAGGGTCTTGCAATGTATCATGGGACTTGTAGTTTCAAAACACCTAGAGGGCCGAGGTTGCCTCTGCTAAAAAAAATAAAAAATAAAATGTATATATATATATATATATATATATATATATATATATATATATATATATATATAGTAATATCTAAGTAATTTTCTAGCAAAAAAAACACAGATTTTTACATATATGAGAGACGTGTCAGAATTGGCCCACAAAGCAAGTGGGTAAACTACCGGTCCTATCAATCCACCATGCAATGAAGATAAACAAAGGCAGCCATATTTGAAATTCAGCCACGATGAAAACTTTGGCTGCCTTCATCAGTACAATGGAGAAAAAAAGCATAGACGTGAAAGGACAGAAAGTATGTTATTTGGGGGATCATCTGCTGAAAAAAAAAGCCTAGAAAAAAAAAAAAGGACACCTAACGACAAGTAAGCTGCAGCAATTTATTAAAATCTTTGGTTTGGTTTTACATATTTTTTTAAGATATGAGTGGCAGAGCTAGATGACCATATGATATTTTGCTACTGGGCCCATCATATAAAGCTATGGCTCTGGTTATACTATAATAAGCTTTGACATATCATTTTGTCAGCTCAGAGATGTACAGAATCCCTGTAAAATTTCTTATATCATTATCAGCGGCAGCATAGAAAATCTTTACCTCAAGTTACAAAGTTTTCTTTGAAGGATTTTATCCTTATCAGAAATATTCCTTTCTGTCAGAGTCAGCTTCCCGGGGTCTTCCAGGAAACGGGAAAACAAATCAAAGTTTATCTAAATCCATCACTGTAACATTTTCCATCACTGAGCCATAACCAGCGATAGGGACTTTTTATCATTTTGCCCATGACACAGCGGCTCACATATCGGAGACTCATTCCATCTCAGAGGTGCTGTTAGCTCATAGAATTTCTATAGTTATATTTACACTATTTCATGTTCTAAAAATTCAATAATGTCTAAAAACGAGGAACAAAAATGAATTGACGATATCCGTTGCCAAGAATGAGAAAAGTGTAGCTGTCAAATTTGAAGTGAAATTGCAGGAATGGAGAACAGACAGAAACAATATTGAGATCACTGTCTGTATCTTCATGTTGATATTGACAAATAATTAACAGTGAATATTCAACTGTTGAAGTGTATTTTTACATTTTGCAGCCAAATCAGGCTAATACCTACTTTCAATTTGTTACATGCCCCCCTTATTCCCATAACAAAAAAAAATGATATTTTTAGCTTATCTTTTTTGATTGCTCTAATTTGGACATTCTAGCAAGGAGAAATCCTAGATAGTTACTTTGTTTATGAGGGGATAGGTAGCGGTGTTTTCCAAAATTAAGCCTGTCTGTACTGTGCAGGAAGATCTTCATTATCAATTGAAACTAGATTTGAAGACTATCTATACCAGTGATTCTCAACCATGGTTCCGTGGAACCCTAGGGTTCCTCCAGAGGTTGCTAGGGGCTCCTTCAGCATTGGGCCTTTTCTGCCTCTCGGATAAGTTCCCACCGACACCATTGATCTTTTTAGCTATCTGTAAGGAGGTAATTCTTCCCAATGACCACAAGTGTAAGGACCATTCTTCCTACTGACCATCACATTAATGTATCATGAGTTGTAGATTTCTAATTTTTAGCAGGGGTTCCCTGAGACTGGAGAACTATTTCAAGAGTTTCTCCGTGTTGAAAAGGTTGAGAAAGGCTGATCTATACTAATAAAGGGTTATAAGTGTAGCGACTGGGATTCTTGTATTTTATGGTAATAATGACAGATTTGGGACCAGGGGCAGATCCAGGGGGGTGGCAATGGGGCATTTTCTCCCCCCCAAGAAAATAGTGAGTGGGCCGGGTGGCTGGTGGGTGAGCAGGCGGGCAGTCAGGTCAGTAGGCAGCCACCAAGTTAGAGGAGTGGGCAAGCAGGCCAGTGAGCGGGCCAGCGGGTGAGCAGAGTGGATGGGCAGTCATGTCAGTAAGCAGGCCGGTGGGTGAACAGGAAGGTAGCACAGTGGACGGGTGGGCAAAAAAGCAGAGATATGACATCATCTCTCACCGCCCACCCTGCATAAACGCAGTTCTGCCCTCAATCTGCAGCTGTGGGCAGCAAAGAGATTAAATCATCTCTCACTGCCCACCCTCACATGTGCTGAAAAGCTGTGGAAAGAAGCCTGTTTCTCTGCTGTCACTCTTGTTGCAGGATAGTGACCAGCTGCATTTTGTGGCAAGTAACGTAACAAGTGACAATCCGCATCTGGTGGCAATTAAGGTGGCAAGTGACAAGCTGCATCTGGTGGCAAGCAATGAGGCAAGTGACAGTCTGCATCTGGTGGCCATTTAAGGTGGCAAGTGACAAGCTGCATCTGGTGGCAGGCGATGTGGCAAGTGACAATCCGCATATGGTGCAATTAACGTGGCAAATGACAAGCTGCATCTGGCGGCAGGCGATGTGGCAAGTGACAAGCTCCTTTTTGTGGTAGGCAATGGTGGCAAGTGACAATCCGCATCTGATGACAGGTCACAAGGCACTGGCAAGTGACAATCTGCATCAGGTGGCAAGTGAGCATCAGCATCTTGTGTCAGGTGACGCGACTAGTGACCAGCTGCATCTGAAGGCAGGTGATGTGGCAAGTAACAAGCTGCATCATGTGACAGGCGATGTGGCAAGTGACAATCTGCATCTGGTAGCAAGTAACGTGGCAAGTGACAAGCTGCATCTGGTCGCAGGCGATGGCGGCAAGTGACACGCTCAGGGCTCCCACTGATTCTTCATTATAGTGAGTTGAACAATTTCATTTTATATTACAATGTAATAATAGAAATAATGCTCTTCAATCATCCTGACACCATATCAACCATGGATGACATGATGACTGAAGCGCCAACACCAGCCATTGCCCTGACACATTGCCCGTGAAAAACCTTATTTTCTGGCAGTGCCCCTCCCAAGACTAGACTCTGGATGTGCCCCTGTTTGGGATAGACTCACTCTAACATTGTTCAAAAAACCTTGCAGCACGCCATGACACCTTCTCCTGAGAAGCTTCCTCTAAAAAGTAAGAAATATTTTTTTTAGACATGTAAATGGGAACAGTGAACAAACAAGCATATAGTGGGGTTTTCTTAAGTTTGACTGCAAAAGTGGAAAAACACTTTAAGGCATTTCCTAATTAACTGTTTCAGTGGGTGCTATTATTATTACATGATGTACACTATATAGTGCCAATAGCTTGCACAGCACTGTACAATATAAAGGTAGAAAGTACAGTTACAGTGTCATATAAAGTGATTGTAAAGCTTACATTTTTTTTCATTAAAATAATAAACATGGTATATTTACCTGCTCTGTGTACTGGTTTTGCACAGAGCAGCCCAGATCCTTCTCTTTTTAGGTCCTACATCAACGCTCCTGGCCCCTCCCTCCTTTTGGGTGCCCCCAAAGCAAGCAGCTTGCTATGGGGGCACCCAAGCCAATCCGCTTTTCTGTGTGTCCATTCTGCCCAGCACCTTCTGTCTCCTGATTGGCTTACGGCCTATAATTGATAGCAGTGGGAGCCAAAGGTCCCTGCTGCTGCCAATAGCAGGATTGTGAGTCCCCTGAGAGGCAAGGCTCTTTTGGACATCGCTGGATCGAGAGGGGGTAAGTATTAGGGGGCTGAATGCATGAAGGTAAAAAAACCTTGTGCCTTTACAACCACTTTAATACAAGAGGGTTACATGACTTTGATCACAAGAGCTGACA
The DNA here is from genome assembly GCF_037356315.1 of Lithobates pipiens. Taxonomy (NCBI): domain Eukaryota; kingdom Metazoa; phylum Chordata; class Amphibia; order Anura; family Ranidae; genus Lithobates; species Lithobates pipiens. The sequence goes on from NW_027507748.1 coordinate 87,679,094, forward strand.
TTCTAAGTAAAGAGGCAACTGATACAAAAGGTAAAAATTGTGTGGGGGATGAGTTTAGGGTGAGAGTAAAATTCCATTTGTAAAGGTGGGACAGGCTTTCCTAAAGAAGTGACCATCTGAAGGCAGACAGAGCAGGAGACAGAATAAGAGACTCTAGAGCAGGTGTCTCCAAACTATGGCCCTCCAGTTGTTCAGGAACAACAATTCCCATCATGCCTAGTCATGTCTGTGAATGTCAGAGTTTCACAATGCCTCATGGGATGTGTAGTTCTGCAACAGCTGGAGGGCCGTAGTTTGGAGATCTCTGCTCTAGAGAGTCCAGGAGAAAAGCATGGGAGGAGATAATAAGGATGATACAGGGCAGGAGGAAGAGGAAGGCTTGGGTGATATGTTGAGATTAGTGTTAGGACTTATAGGGGTTGATTTACCAATGGCAAATAAACTGTGCACTTTGCAAGTGCAGTTGCACTCTATAAGTGCAGTTGCTCCAGAGCTTAGTAAATGAGGTGAAGCTTAACTTTACAAAGAATACCCAATCACATGCAAAGAAAGTAAAAAAAACAAACAAAAAAAAAACAGTATTTTTTGCTTGCGCATGATTGGATGATGGAAATCAGTAGAGACCCCCTCATTTACTAAGCTCTGGAGCAACTGCACTTTCAAAATTGAACAGTCTATTTGTCTAAAGCCAAAACCTTTTTCCTATAAGGGAGATATCTCTTTTACTTTTATTCCTGTAGACACAAGAGGAAATGAGCCATAGATTATGCAATTATCATGCAAAGAAAATTGCTTGATTCCCCCGTCAACACAGTCAGTGTTGATGGAAATCCCTCCTGCAGCGCTATTGTGTTCTGCGGGTGATGAACCCTGCCTGCCGGGAGAACACAATGATTAGTGTCACCAGCTATAGCCAGCAGTACTAACTGTTCAGGAAAAACCGACAGGTTGGTTGTACACGAGTCGATCGATAGAGAGTGCCCACCCATGTATAGCCCGCTTAACATGAAATATCCCCAAAGTGACAGAAAAATCCTCCTATACAGGTGCCAATGGGACAATAGTCTCCACTTGTTCTGGTGATAGCCCATCGTTTTAGATTTTCCCTCACTTCCACTCTTGGTGACAAAGGTCGTTTTCTGTACTTGCTGAAAATGTTTTTAGCCTGGAAAAAAGAAAACGGATGCAGCCACCACATCTAAGTATTGGTAAACTGGCAATCAATATGTAACACTGTTATACTACACTGGGTACAGATGCCCTTTAATATCAGACCGATTGCACTTTACTCCATACCGTGATGGTAATAATAAACATAGATAAAGCTCAGAAGATTTCTTTTTAAAATGTGAAAGAGATGTGAACTTCTCACCTTCCTTTCAAAATGTAAAATTTATCTTTATAGTGAGAACTAATTGTTTTCTTATATGAACTGAAAACCAGTGTTGTGACACTTATATGTACCACAACTCACAGTTAGAGAATGTACAGATATAATAAGCGGAAAAAAGACATTTAATCACATTTATTAGCTGACACTTGTTGGCTTAAGCAGCCCTTTTTTTTTTTTGCTCCATTTATCAGAAGGATGTCAGAATTCAGGAAGCTATTGTAGATGAAGCAAAGCATATTTATATATAAAATGCTAGAACAGTGCGGCGTCCCTCCTCCCCCTGAGTTGAGAAGGATAGAGCTTATACATTCACAAGAACAATGGTCGGGCAATACATGGTAACACAGCGCTCTATGTGGTGCGTTGTGGAGCATGGTGGTGCGTTGTGGAGCATGGTGGTGCATTGTGGAGTGTTGTGGTGCGTTGTGGAGCATGGTGGTGCATTGTGGAGTGTTGTGGAGTGTTGTGGAGCGTTGTGGTGCATTGTGGAGTGTTGTGGAGCGTTGTGGTGCGTTGTGGAGCGTTGTGGAGCATGGTGGTGCATTGTGGAGTGTTGTTGAGTGTTGTGGTGCGTTGTGGAGTGTTGTGGAGCGTTGTGGTGTGTTGTGGAGCGTTGTGGTGTGTTGTGGAGCGTTGTGGAGCATGGTGGTGCATTGTGGAGTGTTGTGGAATGTTGTGGTGCGTTGTGGAGTGTTGTGGAGCGTTGTGGTGCGTTGTGGTGCGTTGTGGAGCATGGTGGTGCATTGTGGAGTGTTGTGGAGTGTTGTGGTGCGTTGTGGAGTGTTGTGGAGCGTTGTGGTGTGTTGTGGAGCGTTGTGGAGCATTGTGGAACATGGTGGTGCATTGTGGAGTGTTGTGGAGCGTTGTGGTGCATTGTGGAGTGTTGTAGAGCGCTGTGGTGCATTGTGGAGCATTGTGGTGCATTGTGGAGTGTTGTGGAGCGTTGTGAAGCTCTGTGGTATGTTGTGGAGCGTTGCGGTGCGTTGTGGAGCGTTATGGTGCGTTGTGGTGCATTGTGGAGTGTTGTGGAATGTTGTGGTGCGTTGTGGAGCATTCTGGTGCATTGTGGAGCGTTGTGGAGCACTGTGGTGCGTTGTGGAGCGTTGTGGTGCGTTGTGGAGCGTTGTGGTGCGTTGTGGTGCGTTGTGGAGAATTGTGGTGCTAGTCATTTAGAGTGACACCCTGAATCACAAGCACAGTAGCTGCTGAAGGACCATCAATGAAGCGCAGATGGGAAAAAAGGCAAAAATAAATATTTTAATTAGTAAAGCAATGGTAATTGTTTATGATAAACAGTACTTTAGCAAACTTGGTATATTTCAACCCGGAGTTTCCATCTACTTTGACCCCCTAAAACCCAACCCCTAACATACTAAGCCTCTGTGTCTAGGGTCTTAACAGTTTAAAAAAACAGTTACATTTCCGGCACGTGCCAGGAATGTAACTGTGACATTGGTTGTGCTGTTAACAAAACTGTCAAACCATCCAATGGCTGGTGTCATAACTGATCACATGTACAGCATCATGGCAGTTGAAGATCAAACAGAGGCCAAGATGGCGGCTTCCTTGGAGGGTTTACTTCCACTTTAATTCTAGATAGAGCTAATATACAGTATCTCACAAAAGTGAATACACCCCTCATATTTTTGTAAATATTTTATTATCTTTTCATGTGACAACACTGAAGAAATGACACTTTGCTACAATGTAAAGCAGTGAGTGTACAGCTTGTATAACAGTGTAAATTTGATGTCCCCTCAAAATAACTCAACACACAGCCATTAATGCCTAAACCGCTGGCAACAAAAGTGAGTACACCCCTAAGTGAAAATGTCCAAATTGGGCCCAAAGTATCAATATTTTGTGTGGCCACCAGTATTTTCCAGCACTGCCTTAACCCTCTTGGGCATGGAGTTCACCAGAGCTTCACAGGTTGCCACTGGAGTCCTCTTCTACTCCTCCGTGGCGACATCACGGAGCTGGTGGATGTTGGATACCTTGCGCTCCTCCACCTTCCGTTTGAGGATGCCCCACAGATGCTCAATAGGGTTTAGGTCTGGAGACATGCTTGGTCAGTCCATCACCTTTACCCTCAGCTTCTTTAGCAAGGCAGTGGTCTTGTAGGTGGGTTTGGGGTTGTTATCATGTTGGAATACTGACCTGCGGCCCAGTGTTCGTAGGAAGGGGATCATGCTCTGCTTCAGTATGTCACAGTACATGTTGGCATTCATGGTTCCCTCAATGAACTGTATCTCCCTAGTGCCGGAAGCACTCATGCAGCCCCAGACCATGACACTCCTACCCCTGTGTTTGATTGTAGGCAAGACACACCTATCTTTGTACTCCTCACCTGGTTGCTGCCACACACGCTTGACATCATCTGAACCAAATAAGTTTATCTTGGTCTCAGCAGACCACCGGACATGGTTCCAGAATTCCATTTCCTTAGTGCAGACCAATTTGATGCAGCGAGGGGTGTATGGTCTGAGCACTGACAGGCTGACCTCCCACCCCTTCAACCCCTGCAGCAATGCTGGCAGCACTCATATGTCTATTTCCCAAAGACAACCTCTGGATATGATGTTGAGCACCTGCACTCAACTTCCTTGGTCGACCATGGTGCGGCCTGTTATAAGTGGAAACTGCCCTGTTAAACTGCTGTATGGTCTTGGCCACCATGCTGCAGCTCATTTTCAGGGTCTTGGCAATCTTCTTATAGCCTAGACCAGTGATGGCGAACCTTGGCACCCCAGATGTTTTGGAACTACATTTCCCATGATGCTTAACTACACTGCATAGTGCAGGAGCATCATGGGAAATGTAGTTCCAAAACATCTGGGGTGCCAAGGTTTGCCATCACTGGCCTAGACCATCTTTATGTAGAGCAATAATTCTATTTTTCAGATCCTCAAAGAGTTCTTTGCCATGGGGTGCCATGTTGAACTTCCAGTGACCAGTATGAGAAAGTGAGAGCGATAACACCAAATTTAACACACCTGCTCCCCATTCACACCTGAGACCTTGTAACACTAATCAATTGTAACATGACACCCGGGAGGGAAAATGGCCAATTGGGCCCAATTTGGACATTTTCACTTTTGTTCCCAGCAGTTTAGACATTAATGGCTGTGTGTTGAGTTATTTTGAGGGGGCAGCAAATTTACACTGTTATACAAGCTGTACCCTCACTACTTTATATTGTAGCAAAGTGTCATTTCTTCAGTGTTGTCACATGAAAAGATATAAAAAAAATTTACAAAAATGTGAGGGGTGTACTCAGTTTTGTGAGATAGTGTAAGTATGCAGTTCTTTTTTGATATCAGCAGAGCTAACACTGAAAGAAACTGGGGCAGCATTATGAACCAATCAGGATCTGCTTGCGTGTACATGTGCATACGCTGAGGATCATGAGAGAGCAGAAAAAGAAGCTGGGTAACTCTTCAGCATGCTACCTTTATTTCATTATCCATTCGGAAGCCTGGTGCTATGCTTTGACTTGACGTGTTCTTGATTGTGCTGTGCTGCTACTGCAATTGAGGATCTGGCTGTGCTCTCTGGCAGGGGTGCCTGTTTACATAGAATTACAAATCCTTTGGCAAGTAAGACCATTTGCATATGCAATATGTTGTCCATTTGTGTACTTAGATGCTTGTCTGAAGTTTAGCTTTAAAGCCTGAAATTTAGCTTTTAAGTTCAAAATTCCCCAACGTTATTTTATCTATTATTTTATTTGTGTAGAAGGAAAGAGAATCAATATACAATAATTAGACAAAACCAATGTGATTAAATGAGCCTTGTCACATGAACAGCTGCTTTTCTAACAAAATGACAGTCAGAATAACCAGTGCAGCTGCTTAGTGCTGTCTATAAGCATGCTTACAGAAGGAGGGAGCAGAGTGATGATTTCATCCGTGTCCTTGTACTATTTGTCCAATCAGAGGCTTGGCAGGACCTGTGTTGCTTAAATGCAGTGTACTGTTCTTGGAAGTCTAAGATCAGACACCTGTACTATCTGAGTGGTGCCTGGACTCCACAACTGAAATAACAGAAGGACAAGTCCTTAGGTAGGTGAGAAAGTCCACATAAATGTATTCCAGTTGTATTTAGCTATTTCCCTGGGATTCAGTTGTAATACAGCCTTTCCAAGAAAAGTGTAGCTTGCCATTAGGAATGTATTTATAACACATATTCAGAACAATTCACCCATTAAAAGAGCATGTACACTAGTTGCGTGTAAATGGGGCAAATAATACAATTTTTTAGGCTATTTCTATTGTTGGTTAAATGTTTTGCATGGATTTAATCTAGAAACTAATGCATTTGGCCACAAGATGGTGCTAAGTATCTTAGGAAATGTTATTAGGCTATTTCTTGTGTTGGTTAAATGTTTTGCATGGATTTAAACTAAAAAATAATGCATTTGGCCACAAGATGGTGCTAAGTATCTTAGGAAATAGTTATGATACTTAGCACCATCTTGTGGTCAAATGCTCTATTTTCCATTTTAAATCAGTTAAAAACATTCAACGTGCACAGGGAATTGCCTAATAACATTTGTTTTTTGCCCTATTCACACAGAACTAATGTACATACACTTTCACTGGGTAAGTTGCTATTCAATTGTTTTGTATAAATACACCCTTCCTATACTGTTAAGTATGGACCTCAAGCCCACACAAAATGACACAAAAAAGCCCACAAGAATTTCTTGAATTAACCGAATGCACACCTCAACATAAATGATATATCTTGTATTACCGTATATACTCAAGTATAGGCCGACCCGAATATAAACCTAATTTTACCACAAAAAACTTGGAAAACTTATTGACTCAAGTATAAGCCTAGGGGGGTGGGAAATGCAGCAGCTACATGCCCATCTGCAGCCTCGCTGTGCCCATTTTCAGCCTCACTGTGCCCATTTGCAGCCTCACTGTGCCCACCTGTATCAGCAGTGCTCATCTGCAGCCTCACTGTGATCATCGGCAGCCTCATTGTGCCCATCTGCAGCTTCACTGTGCCCATCTGCAGTCTCACTGTGCCCATTTGCAGCCTCACTGTGCCCATCTGCAGCCTCACTGTGCCCATCTGCAGCCTCACTGTGCTCATTTGCAGCCTCACTGTGTCCATCTGTAGCCTCACTATGCCCTTTTGCAGCCTCACTGTGCCCATCTGCAGCCTCACTGTGCCCATTTGCAGCCTCACTGTGCCCATCTGCAGCCTCACTGTGCACATTTGCAGCCTCACTGTGCCCATTTGCAACCTCACTGTGCACATTTACAGCCTCACTGTGCCCATTTGCAGCCTCATTGTACCCATCTGCAGCCTCACTGTGCCATCTGCAGCTGTACCTGTGATAACTAAAACAGCGGGTGTCTCCCAATGTATCATGCCCATCTGCAGTTGTACCTTTGCTGTGTCATGCAGTCTGTTCGGCGGCCGTCCATTGTAACAAAGTCCTGCCTCATCCTCGTCCATGATAGACGGAACCCTGATGCAGTTTCTAAGCATTGTATCAGTGTTCCTCTATCACGGACGAGGAGTAGGCGAGGCTTTGTTACAATGGACGGCCGCCGAACAGACTGCATGACACAGCAGGAGACGCCCGCTGTTTTAGTTAATGACAGGTACAGCTTCAGATGGGCACTCTCACTCAAGTATAAGCCGAGGAGGGGGGGAGTTTTCAGCCTAAAAAATGCGGCTTGGCTTAAACTCGAGTATATACGGTAATTCTCCTTTAACAGAAAGGAAAGTTTTCAGAGACATATCCACTCTCTTTTTAACCCAAAGGTACAAAGACGTCCTTTAGCTCCAGTTTAGGAAATTCACCAAGCTACAAAAGAAAATAAGACCTGCATGACTTCAGCAAATGCTTGTACAGATCAATCCCTTTTTCTCTGTTGGTGCCAGCAGAATCAATCTTAAAAGACATGCAGCATCCCAGCCTTAATCTCAGCACATTCTTGCTTAAAGCTGCTGTGTTGACTTTCATATATTTTAAGAAAAAGAAAAGAAGAATGGATTCAGATTTCTTTAATGTTCTGTTCAGGTTCCTTGGGGTAAATATCCCACGAAATGTCATGACTTGTACTGTATTCACCCACACAGCACTTCCTGCTGAGAAAAACCTCCAGGGTTCATACTGAAAAGAAATGCTCCCCGTCTCGTTTTGTATATGTTATGTTAAAGTGGACATGTCTAGGGTTGTATTTAGAAAGTCTGCTACTCCAGACACAAGTAAATAATGATTAGATTAGAATATTATCATTCACAAGTGTCTGGTGGTGGTCAGTTAACATGAAAATATGTAGACAAAGAGCAACTATTCTGCTGCAGGTGCTGAATCCCTGGGCCCCAGAAGTAAGGTTGCCACCTTTTCCTCAAGCCAAACCCGAACACTTTTTGTGGCACAGGTTAATTTTTTTTTGCAGTAAACACTATAGGATTATAAAAGACATGGGAAACATTTGGGTGCCCCAAGGAGGGTAGTAATGTAGTGCACAGAACGTGTCAGTGGGTGTGGCCATATTGCTCTTGTTGACATCATCACCTCATTCTTCAGTGATGCCAAACCTGCCCCCAAAACAGCTGCCTGCAGTGGCAACAGATTCGTGTATAACTATCTCTGTTACTTGGAGAGCCACAGCCTGGTCTGAATAATGTGTCCGGGTTTCAGGTGGACTAAAACGCAGACACATGGTTCAAAACCCAAACTGTCCACGTGTCTCTACCCAGAAGCTGGTTTCTATAGTCGTTGGCCACTAGAATGCTCCAAAAAAAAAGAAGGAAAAGGAACTGCACACCATTTCAAATCCTTTTGCCTTTAATGTTAGAGCTGGATCTTTGTGGTGGTCCCATACTATCTCCTGAGGAAGCCATCACTGGCGAAACATGTTGGGATTCAATCTGTGATCACCTTTTCTTTTCCATGTGGGTTACCAGCAACCAAATATATATATCTTGTATATGCTCTACCATTGATTGTAACTATTTTGATATTTCTACTTATTTTTTTGTACCAATAAAGAAATTATATTTTTTATCTTACTTGTCATGAACTATTTGTCAGTAGCACCGTTATAATCCCATTCCTCCATATTTATATGCTCACTATATTAACCGCTTGCTGACTGCCTCACGTAGGAGTACAACGGCAGAGGGGCTCTCCTATTCGGGATCACATATCTAGTACATGATCCAGCACTTCCTGGTAGGGGTTGTGTGCCACGCCAACGGTGGTGAGATTAGTCAGCAGGTGACCACCCGAACCTGCTGATTGGCAAAAAGAGCTCTCTCCTGTAAGCAGGGGTGTGCCGGTTTTGTTTCCCTGCATAGCACATCTCTTAGTAAAAGCAACTCACAGTACACACATAAATACTGGTTAGGCACACATTTCACCCTAGATGTTTAACCCCTTCCCTGCCAGTGTCATTAGTACAGTGCCAGTGTATATTTTTAGCACTGATCACTGTATTGGTGTCACTGGTTCCCACAAAGTGTCAAAAGTGTCAGTTAGTGTCAGATTCTCCGCCATACTATCATAGTTCTGCTATAAGTTGCTGTTCACCACCATTACTAGTAAAAAATTAATTGATACAAATTGCAGTGTATATAACATAGCTTGTAGATGCTAGAACTTTCGTGCAAACCAATCAATATACGGTTATTGCAATTTTTTAAAGAAAAATATGTAGCAGAATACATATTGGCCTAAATTTATGAGGAAATTAGATTAAAAAATACATATATATTTATATGGTTTATAACAGAAAGTAAAAAATATAGCTTTTTTTCAAAATGATCTGCCTTTTTTTGTTTATAGCGCCAAAAAATAAAACCCAGTGGTGATCAAATACCACCAAAAGAAAGCTCTGTTTGTGTAAAAAAAAAAAAAAAAAGAAGGATATAAATTTCACTTGGGTACAGTATTGCATGTACATACATTTGTCAGTTAGATATACTTTATGGGGACGTGGCCTGGCATGCAAGAGAGATGGACGCTTGAGGACAGAGCTCCGGAGCGGTGTGTCAGCTCTCACTGATCAGCGATCGTTCTTCTGCAGAATGGGCAGACTTAAAAGATATACTTTATAGCAGAAAGTTAAAAATATTGCTTTTTTTTTTCAAAATGATCAATCTTATTTCATTGATAGCACAAAAAAAAACCCAGTGGTGATCATATACAACCAAAAGAAAGCTCTGTTTGTGTGAAAAAAAATTATACACATTTAATTTGGGTACAGCATTGGACGACTGCGCAATTGTCAGTTAAAGTAATACAGTGCCAAAAAGCAAAAAATGGCCTGGTCATAAAGGGGGTAAATCTTCCAGAGCTGAAGAGGTGGCTAAAAGCCTTGGAACAATTTATTGAGTCATCCAACAAAATGGCTACTCTGTCTGATGTATAGACCCCACTAACACATTTCACTCATGTGGGAGCTCACCCATAATGCAGTAACTACTCTATGAGTAAGCCCCTTACCAGGCGAAGCGCATTAGCGGGTCTGAACATTGGATGGAGTAATCTGTTTGTTCTATGACCCAGTCAATTCTTGCAAAGTTTTTAATTTGGTGAACATAACACAAAAAATGCTCTTACCATACTTTTTTAGACCCAGGCATATGTATTCCTTATAGTAAAAAAAAAATGCACTTATGTCATACTTTCAGTGAGTGTATTTAAAGTTTTTATTGCAGTGTTTACCATTTTCAATTTTTTCTTATAAACCTGCTATTCCATATTTATTTTAGATGCAACAATGTGTATGCTTGCCACTAGAGGGAGCTCTTGTTGGTTCAGTGTAATTATTCTGTCCCTCTCTTAAAGGGGTTGTAAACCCTCAAGGTTTTTCACCTTAATGCATTCTATGCATTAAGGTGAAAAACCTCTTGTGATGCAGCAGCCCCCCAGAGTCCCCCTTTTACTTAACTGAGCCCGGTCTTTTCAGTGACGGGGACAAGCACACCAGCTCCAGCCGGTGTCTCGGGTCCTGATTGAATAGATTGATAGCAGTGCAGCCATTGGCTCCCGCTGCTAACAATCAAATCCAATGATGCGCAAGCCGAGGAACGGGGCCGAGTCCTACTGGCTGTGTTAATAGACGCAGCAGCAGGACATGGGAGCGCACCTGCATGAGTGCCCCGAGGGAGAGCAGCTCTCCAATGGGGCATTTAAGAAGAGGAGGAACCAGGAGCGCTGCTGAGGAACCCCAGAAGAGGAGGATCAGGACCACTCTGTGCAAAACCAATTGCACAGGGGTGGTAAGTATAACATGTTTTTTTTTGTATTTTAAAATGAACCTTTAGTTATCCTTTAACAGCTGTCAGGATGTTAATCTTACAGGGAGTGCAGTTTCCAGTAGGTATATTATTAAGAATAAGGAATTCAAATGTTTTGGCTGCTGGGGCAAATAAAAATAAAATAAAAAAGTAAATTTTTTTTTTATCTTTGCTGGAAAAAGGGGGGGGGGGGTGTAGGTCTATTTTTAGGTGTAGGTCTATTTTTAGAACATCACAGAGTACTTCCTGTACAGCACTCCACCTGCTGGTTGCAAGTTGTAAATGATGGCATTTATGGTAATATTTCACATTCAGCTACAAAACAAAAAAAGATTTTGTTTATCCTTATAAATATATTCAGCTCACAAATATTTATAGTAACACAGATGTATTATGTAACTATTGAAACCAAATACCCTAACAATGTGCTGCACACTGATATAAAGCCCTATGTTTTAAGCACTTTCAGCAGATGATTTAATCACTTACTGAATGTGCAGCCTCTTTATCCTTTAATCTTTGTCCATGTTCCAGTTTAAGTTGGTGCCAAGAACATTGGCCCAGGGTGGCAAGGTGGCTACTTTCTCTTGCAGCATCCTATGGTGCCGCCCTTGCATGCAGGGACTAGACTAGTGTCTTCCTGCACTGTATGTATCAATAGAAACACACAGCCCAGTAGCCTAGGATAGCACAGCCCCCCCCCCCCCCCGACTCTCAAACTGACTGGAGACTGCACTGTCAACTCTTAACTCTTTCCTGTGAAGTTTAGGGAAGCAGCACTGAGAGAACAAGAGCCCGCAGCATGGAAGGTTGTAAACTGCACGTGTTGGGATAAGAATGCACGTGATGGGATAAGAATCTGAAGAAATTGTTTACTGGGGAATGTTTATTTTATTGTGCTTAGTGTGTTAAATGAAAAAAACGTAGAGGAGTTAATGCTACTTTAACATGAGATATTCGAAAAACAAAAGGAAAATATTAGGAAGTACAAATAACAACAATGTGTAAAAAATTAAATGTGTAATCAAGCAAAATAAATGATGAAACCGTCCGTATCTCTGTAATCTCGAATAATCACTAAATCCACTGACGTGTATGACACAATTCTCCAAGTGTAATCCCACCCCCTACTGGACTAATCACATCAGAATGACCACCTGTTCAACGGTAATATAACCACCTCAATAACGGGCACTTACATCACCCACCTGCCCAGGCCATTTTTCAGCTTTCAGCGCTGTCACACTTTGACAATTGTGCAGTCATACTACACTGTAACCATGTGAAATTGTTAGAATTTTATTCACACAAATAGAGCTTTCTTTTGGTGGTATTTAATCATTCCTGTTTTTTTTGTTTTTTTCTAAAATAAAAATTAAAAAAAGACCAACATTTTTTCAAAAAATAAAGTTTTTCTTAGTTTCTGTCAGTAAATTTTGTAAATAAGTAATTTTTCTCCTACACTGATGAGCGCTGATGGGGCAGCACTGATGGGCACTGATGAGGTGTTACTTATGGGCACTGATGAGGCAGCACTTATGTGCATTGATTAGATGGCACTGATGAGGAGGCACGAATATGCCGCATTTATGGGCACTGATAGGTGGCACTGATATGTAGCACTGATGAGCACTGATAGGTGGCACTGATGGGTGGCACTGGTGGGCACTGGGCACAGATAGGCAGCACTGCTGGACACAGATGGGTGGCACTGGTGGGCACAGATAGGCAGCATGTATATGCGACACTAATGGGTGGCACTAATGGGCACTGATGGGCATTGATGGGTGGCATTGATGGGCAGCAGTGGTGAGCATTGATGTGCACCAGTGATGGAGATCAATGAGCAGCACTGATAGCCAGCACTGACTGGCATCACTGATGGCCACTGATTGCTGACACTTGTGGGCACTGATTGCTGTTACTTGTGGACACAGATTGGTGCCAATTGTGGGCACTGATTGCTGGCAGTGGCATTTCTGGCACTTAATTGTACTCAGGGCACTAATGATCAGTGCCCTGATTACATCCCTAGATTTCCTCGGTGAGGAGATGCTACTGATCGTCTCTCCTCTCCTCACACTCTGCCGTGTGAGGCGAGGAGCCCTGATTGCTGGCATCTCTGTGTTTACATGTGACCGGCTGTGATTGGACACAGCCGATCACATGGTTAAAGCGCCGTGGCACGCTAGAGCGGGCATTCTGGATGACCATCACATGATGTCCACCTAGAACGAGGGTCGCGATGCCCAGTCGTCATTTGATGGCCGGTCGGCAGGAATAGGTTAAAAAGTGCTTGAAAATTCATTCTGCGTAGAATTAATCTTGCTTCCCTCTATGGCAGGGGTCTCAAAACATTCTAAACAAGGGGCCAGTTTACTGTACTTCAGACTTGAGGGGGCCAGATTGTGACTACTGGAAGTAGAAATTGTCTTGGTGACAGTGGGAGTAAACAGTGCATCTTTGGCATTAGGGGGGGGAATAGTCAATTATCGGGGTCAGTGGGAGAAATAGTGCCTCATCGTTGGTGTCAGTGAGAGGAACATTGCCCCATTGTTGGTGTCACTGGGAGGAACATTGCCCCATCGTTGGTGTCAGTGAAAGGAATAGTGTCTTGCATTAGTGCGAGGAAAAGTGCCCCAACGGCCAAATAAAGGCAAACAAAGTGCCGCAGTTTGGAGACTACTGCTCTATGGTATTGAACGATGTATTGATGGGCTTCTCAACGACAAATCAACACGTTCTTGTACCATCATACATGTGTTCAATGCTCAGGAAAAAGAACAGAGGCTTCTGATGGTGTCAGACATTCCGACAACAAAATCCGTCTGATTTTGTCCGAAACTGGTGTTGCATACACATGGTCGGACAAAGTTGTCGGAAAATCCGATCATTCAGAACGTGATGACGTTATTTAGTTTTGACGGGACTACGTTCAGGCTAGTAGCCAATAGCTTTGGTCTAGGAATTTGATCTGAGCATGCGAGGCACTTTGTCCAATCGGAATTCTCTACAAACGATCGGACAAAGTCCAATCGGATCATGTTGTCGGAAAATTTTATATCCAGCTCTCAAACTTTGTTGGTCAGACATTCTGACGGAAAAAGTCAGATGAAGCCCACACACGGTTGGATTATCCGACAACACGGTCCGATCGGACATCTTCCGTCGGAATGTCCGACCGTGTGTACAAGAGCTTATATATTTACTATTGTTCATTTACAATGGTGGCAAGCCATACTGCCCCTCTGAAAAGAGATCCAAGGTAGAGTTCTTCCTCAGAGGCAGTTTAGAGATGGTTTATAGGCATTCAGCACTGAGAGAACAGGAGCCGCAGCATTGAAGATTGTGAACTGCATGTGGGGTAAGAATCTTAACAAATAGTTTATTGGCAATGTTTATTTTGTTGTGCTCAATGTGTTAAATGAAAAAACGCTATTGTCCTCCAAATTTGTTTATTTTAATCCCAAAGAGGGTTTTACATTGAACTACCACACAGAAACTTCCTTAGCCACTTTTAGTGAGCAGTTTCAGAGTGGTCCCTTTGACTTTAATGGGGAAGTTTGGTGGGTGTTGCAGCCTGCAGAACTCATCAAGATGAGTTAAAATTGCTGCACTGCAAAGCTAAGCATCATGCCTGTGGCAATGTATGCAGACTTGTGTGGCCGCCATGCTGGTGGCAAAAATGTGAATCTACCATTAAATACCGATCGTGTGTAAACAATTCCAATGGATTACGCATGCTCAGAATAAATTACAAAAGGAAAGCTATTGGCTACTGGCCCATTTATAGTCCTGTCGTACGTGTTTTACGTCACCGCATTGAGAATGATCTGATTTTATGACAACTTTGTGTGACCGTGTGTATGCAAGACAAGTTTGGGCCAAAATCCGTCGGAAAAAATCAGACGGATTTTGTCGTTGAAAAGTCCAACCGTGTATATGGGGCATAAGTCTGTATGCTTCAGGCAGCTTATCCTGTTATCTTAAAGGAAATAGCCATATGCCAAAAACGACCTGTTAGTCCTGCCAGAAATCCTGTGAGTTTTAACTTACAGTGCTCTGTACCTTTCACTATGTTATATAAAAAAAGGGGGTGGGAGGTGGTTAAAGGATGTTCTTTACTCCTAACTACTTATGTGTACAATAGAATTTTTTTTTTTCAGTTCATTCATTATGTTGTTATGTTATTTCAGAGGCTTCAAACGTTAACAAAAGGCCCAAACTATCATACGATGTAATTTGAATGATATTAATAAATACAAATAAATTTGTTTCATTATAATTTATTTTGAATTAATTGAAATTCATAAATATTGTGATTCAGAGCTTTGGATACATCTGAATCTCAGAATAATAAAAATGTTATCTGAATTTTGATTCATAACAAAACGAATCACACATGTCTACTACTAACATTTCCTGTCTTTCCTGTCATGGGGATCTGTAGGTGTTCTGTGCATCCCTGTGCAGTCCCATTGCATACTGTCTGCATTCAAGGCCATACATGTGTATCTACACCCGCAAGGATTGCAAATTGGGAGCAGTGGCATCCATGCATCCTCTGCGTCCCAGGTAATATGAATGGTACTGCATGGGCAGATCGGGGGGGGGGGGGGAACAGGGCTATGTCCCCCCCCCCGAGAAATTTGTTGTGGCCAGATGAGTGTGCAGGCGGCATGGTGGGTGAGTCGGCGGGTGGCTCAGTGGGCAAGTGAGTTTGTGGGTGGTCCGGTGGGTGAGCTACCCAGCTGCCCATCTGCTCACACAGTCACACTGACTGTGCGAGCGGACAAGCAACTGGGCAGCTCAGCATGTGGGTGAGAGAGCGTAGGTAGCTGGGAGGCTCGGTGGGTGAGCTGGCCAACCAGTGGGTGGCAGAGCAGAGAGATGACATCATCTCTCACCGCCCGGCGCTCACCCTGCATCCCTGCAGTTCTGCCCTCACTCACTGTGCAGGTAACCGTGGGCAGCAGAGAAATTACATCATCTTTATGCTGTCTGGGACACAGGAAGTGACAATCCCTACTTTGGCAGGAAAGTGACAATCCACAACATGTGGCAGGTGACGTGGCTAAAGAACAATCCGCAACTTGTGGCAGGTGACGTGGCAAGTGACAATCTGCAGCTTGTGGCAGGTGACCTGGCAAGTGGACAATCCGCAACGTGTGGCAGGTGACGTGACAAGTGACAATCCACAACTTGTGGCAGGTGACAATCTGCAACTTGTGGCAGGTGATGTGGCAAGTGACAATCTGCCACTTGTGGCAGATGATGTGGCAAGTGGACAATCTGCAACTTGTGGCAGGTGACATAGCAAATGACAATCCACAATGCGTGGCAGGTGACGTAGCAAATGACAATCCACAATGTGTGGCAGCTAACGTGGCAAGTGACACACTCGGGGCTCACACTGATTCTGCATTATGGTGAGTTGAACTATTTCATTTTCTATAACAATGTAATAATAGAAATAATGTGCTTCAATCATCCTGACACCATAACAACCATGGTGCCGTGATGATTGAAACATCAACACCAGCCATTTCCCCAATAAATTGCTGCAAAAAAATCGTATTTTCTGGCAGTGCCCCTCCCGAGACCAGACTCTGGATCCGCCCCTGTGGGACTGCCTGTGTGGGGATGTGCAGAACAACTGTGCATCTCCAAGCAGGCAAACACAGCTCTCACATTGGTGTATGCTGCAGTATGCCCATGTGAATGAGGCTTAGTAAGAATAAAAAAAACGAAAAAAAGTAATCAAATGCAACCACTACATCTAAGGACCAGTAATTTGCTATATATTAAATTTTTTTCTTGAGTTTACATTATGTTTTAAGAGTCTCTACAAACACAACTGTACAGTAAATTACTATTTGTAAGTTTATTTCACCGCTATGCTCATTGACATCAAGTTTGTCAGACATGTAGAGTTTAACTTTACCTTTACAGTATCGTACAGAACACATTACTGTAAGCTATCAGTTCTGTATAAAGTTTATATAGCCTTGCAAGGGGAAGTGAAATATGTAGCGGCAGAAGAGTAGTGCAGGACTCGGGAGCATAAAAACCTTTCTGTACATCAAAGGTTTAAACAAAGTAAAGGCAGAGACTGAGCAGTATGTTATAGAATCTGTCATGTTCTGATGTGAAAAGGTGGGAAGGCCAGAGGAATGTGATAAAATACTTCATGGAGATGTTGATAGATTTATGGAATGTTGGAGAAAAGAAGGTTGGAAGTTTAAAGCATTTAGAAGAAAAAAGTAATGTTTAATGCTTAACAGCACCAGGAAAGATGTATTCGTTTACGAATGAATGAAATATATTTTGTATTGTGAAGGAAAGTTTTCAAGGAACAATCCCTGGAGTTTGTAAGAAGAGTGCTGTAGAGACACTCCTTAGAATTTTGTGCCTGTGACAGATTCACGTTTCTGTCGGAAAGAGGTAAATGAATTTATCACATCGTAGTGGTGCAGCACTATGCACACTGGACACTTTATCCTCAGTGAAAATTCCACCCCGAGCTGCACAGTGCCATTTGTTCCTAGGACGTTGTTGGTTGTGCATCCAACAACGTCCCGGAAACCAATGATCCGTCACCGGCCCCTTCAGCTGCTGCCCTAGATATTCCCCAGCCAACAGCCAAATGTAAAGCCAACATCCCTGGCCCCATGGTTTAAAATGAGCTGTCACCCGGGGAATCATCCAGCCGGTAGATAACTGCATCTTGGGTGTGTCATTAGTTGCTAGGAAGCTGACGATCACCAGCATCCTAGCAACCAGCGAGTTCTGAGCTGGAAGCTGAAAATGGGAAGCTTCTCAATGCAAACAAGCCCTGCTTTTTACAACACAATGTACCCACTCTGAACACTGGCCTGTTTCTGTAGGCCAACATAGAGTTGGTCTCAAAGTCCAGCTGCAGTAAATCTAAAGTTCCTCTCTTGCAGTGGAGCTGCACTCACACTGCAAGGGTTAACTGCTCATTAAGTGTCTAGGAGACACTTAATGCATTTTACTTACATGATCCTCTGCTCCTTCAAAAGTCTGTTCTAACCTGCATTGGTCTTGATGGTGTCAAAGGGCCTTAGACCACTATACCACTGCAGACCTAACCTAAATGAGCATTTAACCCTTGCAGTATGGGCACAGCCCCACTGGAAGCTTTACATTTTAGTTTTCCTGGAGTTCAGCTTTAATTACCTCCAGTTTCATTATTTATGAACTGGTGGTAATTCTTTTTGAATATGCCACAGCCAGAACAACATATTGTGAAAGTGACCCACATAGGAACTACCTGAATTTGTCACACATGGGAATGCCCCTTAAAAATATCCTAAATACCCATTTCAAATAAACTTCCTGGCAAACCATGAGATCTACTGCAGTCTCCTAAGTTGGAATAAAACATTTACTGATAGGTGGCCATAGTGGAAGCTGCACGTCATCCTCCTGTAAAGTCCAGGCACCTATCAAATTGAATCTCCCATTACTTTTTTCACCTGTTTTTACAGCTGGAATTGAAGATGTGGAATTTCAGCCATAGAGGGGTGATGCTGGGCATACTTGTGCTTCAGTGGATGGGAAAGAATCGCACAAATACCAGCACTGTACATAATAGTGGGGAAGCACTATGATGCATCTGAGAATAAGTAACATCGATGGAAGAAAATCCAGGGTCTATTTACCAGAATAGTCACCTTACTAATGGCAATACATCCATTGCAGACTTAGGGCAGAACCAAGCCTATAATGTGAAGAGCTGATAAAAAATGTTTTTAAATAGTTTAGATGTGTGCTGCCCTTCCCCATCTATGCTACTCTAGGTACCATTAGCTACAAGCCAGTATTGGTGATGTTTTTAAATCTCAAACCTTTGTCCACCACCAGAAAAACAACCAATAATGCAGTATCTAATCTTTGTCCTGGTCACAAGAGAGTCATTCATTTGAAGGAATGGATTGCCTAGCTACCTTCCATGTGTGGGAGGGGAGGGCTAACAATTCTATGAAAGGAAAGTGATAAGGTTTCATTTTATTATTTTTAATGTTGTCATTGGTATATGCAACCCATGACAGTGCCTAGTTTTCCATGCCTTTTGTTTGCTTATTAGCCCACAAAACATCCAAAAATGAAACACAAGATTTACCAAGCCACTCCCTCTAGCCCCCCAGCCTCCTAAACTCCCAACCTCCCATAGATTTCTGTATCATTTCTGGCAGACAGACTTTGAGCTTCATGAACGATGTGTCAAACTGTTCATGAGCCAAAAACAGGCAGATTCGCTCATCCCTAACCTTGTCCTGCAGTAAGTACACACACTGGTTTAAGGTGATATAGAGGGAGAGTTCAGAAAATGATAGGCAGAGCCTAGAGGCCCATCACCTACTACAATTCCCTGATGGTCTGTTAACAGTTTGGCTGGTCTCAGTGACCATTAGAATGTTGTAATAGGTAGCTGGGTGAGTGCAGGGAAATTAAAAATATCCTTAAAGAAGTACAAAATCCAAATCCAAAATTGACAACAAAAAATCTAAGTTGAGTTTATTCTATACAAATTGGCAAAAAGGGTTGCCGTGAGGTGCCATGCTTTGTACATTTTACCATCACAATAAGTAAGTCAGAAAGTTTGGGAAAATGTTTCACTCCCTTAGTATAATGAACACATCTTTGTTAAATTGGACACAGCAATGTTATTGACACTGATACCCCTTCTTGAGATAACTGAAATTGCAAGCCTAGCTTTAGTTTTAGTACAGGATCTCAGCAAACCCTGCACTTTAAGCTCCTATTCAGGTTATAGAGATTAAAAGGAGATCTTGCTGATATCTCCCTTTCCTTCTCACTGTTGTCAACACTTTTACTCAGATGTAAAAAGCGAGCCATCAACACAAAGAAATACTCACATGAAAGCGAGCAAATAATTCCCACTCTTACCTCCGACCCGCTAACTGGTTCCAGGTATTTTAAATTGTTAGGCATCATCTAAATAGACTTGAGCTTGAGTTTCTATATGTGTGTATAACCATAATGGTTATGTGTACCCATATCTTTGTATTGAAATGTTTGCATAATTTAATTTTAACATACTTTTTTAAACCACACTCAACACAGGGCACACTGTTTAATTTGTTGATTAACAATTGTGGAACGGGTATTGTATAGTTGGAGAGTATTTCTTGACTTTGTAATGCTGCATATATGGTGCTAGCAGCAAATCAATGTAATGCAATAAAAATGCAAATAAATATACACATAGAATAGAAACGAGGGCATGTTTGTGCCATGTTTCCTCATACTGTATTCAAAACTTTTTCTATTGCAAAGTATTATACATGGTTTAGAGTAAAATGTACTATACATACACTAGATTCATTCTTATATTACAGCACATATTTGAAGAAGAAAAAATATTGACTTGACCACTGGAAACATTCTGCTTTGGAAAAAGGTTGCTATATGGAGAGACACTTTCTTGGAGAATGACAGCCCTAAAGATAATTTCTTTGGGGAAAGACAACCCTGTAGACAAGCTAGACTCAAAACAGGGAATAGTGAGGCTTTCTTAGAAGGTATGCATTGTGGATAGGAACCAATCTGAGGCACTGCAGGTGAACATCCATGAAAAATGTCTGGCAGAGAAAGACTACACTAGTGGACTGCTACATGGAAAGAGAGGGTCCTTGATAGAGACTGCCATGTGTTAATAGACAGCCCCGGAGAAATACTATCCTAGAAAGTAAATTTCTTGAAAGGGAGAGACTGCATTAGATAGACCTTGTCATGAAAAAATAGAGAATCCTTAAAAAGATAGGGAAGTAGACATCCCTGTACAGAGTGTACATGAAAAAGAACCTGCCATGCGTAAGGAAACTGTATTGGAATGTTCATCTTGTTGAAAGAGAAACAATATTAGAAAAAGCCTCCCATGTCAAAAGAATCCTTGGACGAGACAGCCATGTGGAGATAGGTGCCTCAGGAGACATATTACATGGAAAGATCTTGCCATATGGAGAGAAATGCAGGAAAGCTTGTCTTGTTGAAAGTGAGAGAATACCATGTGCAAAGAGCCTACCATTGGAGAGAAATTGTCCTGAAGAAAGAATACTATTAGAGAGACACTTTGTTGATATGTAGAGGGGGCCTGGGCCAAGTACTGAGATGCAGACCCATGTGTCTCTTCTTTGATGACAACATGTGTCTGTAAAAGATGATCACAAAAGTAGCAATAAGGAGCACTAGTCAGGACCCGACTAATTGTCGAGCCCCTCTAGGATCTCACAGAAGGACTAGTGAATCTGGTATTATTTAAGGGCCAATATTATCTCCTGTGAGCTGCTAAGCCTCAATCTGCAAAATTGACAGTATCATATTGAATGAGCGAAGGCTTACACAGTATACTACAATGCTGTAAATACCACGGCTTCATCTCATCTCCAGTCCAGCTCACGAGATCACACAAATATACAGTGATGTGATAAGGTACTATGGAGTGTAAAGTGCCCCAATTAAAGCTTTGTGTGTTTATATTGCCCCCCATACATTCAGTAGCAAATTTTTGCACACATACACAATGCATGCACTTTCGTTAATGTTAATGCAGGAAATAAATTCCATTTCTCATTCCAGTTAAGCTGAAGATACATTAGTTATAAACAAATCTGTCTTTTATTTACAGAAGGTCTTTCCTTTCCATTACTCATGTTCTTAATGTATTATTACTGCAATCACACTCCTTACATTTACATGAACATGTTCACAGTTAGCATACTAGAGGGGTAAAAGGGTAAACTTTATTATTATTGGGTAGTCATAAATAAAGTTTTATGCCAGCTTGCGCTTGTTTAAACATAAACATGCCACAAGACTCATTTGTAAAAAAAAAAAAAAAAAAAAAAAATTGGCATTTTTATTTTATGCATATTATGAGACAACATTTTCCAGTTTACAGAACCTGTGTCCATAGAGGAAAAAAATCCCCCCACAATAATGATAGTGTGCCATTAGAAACTATGGGGAAAAGTCTATTACATAAAACAATCCTTAAATAATCAATGAATATATACTGAATAACTTAAAGGTGATTAGTGCAACAAATTTAAATGGATAAAAAGTATTAAAAAAAAATTAAATACACAGCTTAATCCAAAGTGCTCCTATGCGAAGTGGTGTTGAAATTGTTGATACAATACACAATTTATTCCAAAGTGCTCCTATGCGAGGTAGTGTACAAAATATATAGATTAAAATGTGAATTAATCCTGAAAACGTGCTCTTGTGCATAAGCGATCAACAGTTAAGTCAATGGCGATCCTGCCAGAAAAAGTCCATAAGTCTCAAACTGAGAGAAATTTTTCACAAACTACAGTGCTCATGCAAGTGGTATCCAAATGCGTCATTGATAATCATGGTGTGGAAAATCCATATAAATCAAGCAATTCAAAAGGTGGTTCAATCATGCTATGGCTCACCTTAGAGCGTGTGAACCTCCTCTTTCCCACACTTTTGTCAACTCAAAAAAAGGTGGATGGTCCACTTTACGGTTCCAAGATAATAAAACATGAATTCACTGCGCACAATGGATGTCATATCACAATCCCACCTAATTCATTTTGTTCTCCATACTGATAGAGTGCGTATCACACTAATTACAGGTAGCGCAGAGCATATATTTTATCTATTTTATCTATCTTTATGTGACGTGTTTAATGCTAGCAACTTCCTTGTCATCTATTTATTTGTTCATTTTAGCATCTGGTTATTGGTGGCTTGCAGAATCCTTTATTACCTATGGGAAAAAGTCCTTATTTACTGTACCTCCTTTCATGACTCGTCAACCTTCAATTTGAGTAAACTGATCTCCACGTAAGCAGCTACTTGAATTAAGGTTATCCAGCAGAGGAGTTGTAATTCTGTGCAGTGCACAAAAAGCCTGCTGGTTGGGTGGTTGGGTGTATTTCCCACTACCGTGTTTTTTTTTTAAGGTTCCATTCGAAATGAATGACACCACATCATACCACATGTCACGTGACAGTAGCCTGTAAAAAACAGCCAACACCTGGTATTTAAGGTGTTATGGAAGGAGATCAAGATCTTATTAATGTTGCAGCAACACAGAAAATACACAAAAGTCCCCTTGCATGGAAAGTGCATGAAATGGAAAGAAAAAGAAATACCACCAATACCATGTGTTATGTGACTTAAGGCAATTTATTACTTATAATCGTGGTTCATTTTAGATTCAAAGAGATGACTTGACAGAGGAACAGCTTGACCTGGCTACCTGCTACCCTTTTCCAAATCTGAGAGGTGGCCTCACTGATCAAAGAGGATGCTCAAGAAGCAGAAAGGGGTGTGTGCAAACTACAGTCAAGTTTTGCACATACAGGTGCATCTAAAAAAATTGAATATCATCAAAAAGTTAATTTATGTCAGTAATTCAATTTAAAAAGGGAAACTCATATATTATATAGATTTATTACACACAGAGTGATATATTTTAAGCATTTCTTTCTTTTTTTCAAATAACAATTTTATTTTTCATGGTCGTAAAACAGAGATATCAGTGCAGGCATACAGCAAAAACAGCAAGGCTCCCAAAATCTGGAGGGCCCATTACAGGGATACAGCATATAATAACTTGGTATAGGGCGGTATAGCAAAAACAGGCGGTTCGACCAGGGGGTGCAGAGCGGGATGAGAGACACAGAAAGTCAAGCGGCCGCACAATAAACCACGAAGCCGCCCAGGGTCTACTGCTCAGCTCGTATGCCGCACGGGAAACAGGACAAAGACCATCAACAACATACACAAAAAAAAAAACGGAGAAAAGAAGAAGCGAGAGAGACAAGGAAGAAGAAACGGAAAAAGAAAAGGAGCTAGAGCGCCAGCGGTCTACATCACCACATCCAAACCGGTTCGCCATCAATCCTCCAGCAGCCGCCATCTCCCCCAGACCAGGTCATGCTCCTCCAGCTTATCCCTCAGTCTGGCTGTCATCTTCTCCATAAGCTCAACATCTTTGATCCTGGCGTATAAAGCCTCCCTTGACGGGGGCACCGGGCATTTCCATTTTAAGGCTATCAAGCAACGGGCTGCTGTTAGGACATGCCTGAGGAGCTTCCGACTAGGCCTGGCCAGTGTGGGCTGGGACAGGCCTAATAAAAACAATTTAGGGGAGTGGGGTACTGGGACGTCAAACAAGCGCTGGAGCAGCCTGCGGACCATTAGCCAGTACGGGGCGATCAAGGAACAGACCCAGTAAATGTGGAACAGGGAGCCCCGCTCCTTCAGGCATCTCCAGCAGCGGTCCGAGGTGGAGGGGTATATTTTGTGGAGAATATCCGGGGTCTGATACCAGAAATAAATAATTTTGTAGGAGTTCTCCTTGTACAATGTGCACAAAGAGGACTTGGCCGCCTGGCCCCACACCCCCTGCCAAGTCTCGAGGGAGAGCTCCTCACCCAACTCCCTCTCCCAGCGTCTCATATAGGAATGTTTACCCTTCGTTAGGAAATGATATGTGTTAACAATGCGATATATGTCCGAGATCATGCCTCTGCGATGTCTGCCTTCCAGAATTATCTGTTCGAAAGGGGAGGGCGGGGAGAGACGCAGGCGAGGGGCTTTAGACTGCACAAAATGTCGAATTTGTAAGTAGCTGTAGAACAATTCTTTGGGGAGGTCGTACTTGTCCTGGAGCTCCGAGAAGGACAAAAGCTGTCTTGTTCTGGGATCTACCAGGTGCCCTAAGTGGAACAGATCGCGCGAAGCCCAGGGCCAGGACATCTGATGGGTCAGGCCAGCCGGCAGGAGCGGATTATACAGGAAGGACGTCAGTGGGGAGAACTCCGAATGGAGACTGTGCTCGCGGGAGAGCTTCCGCCAGAGCAGACGGAGGTGAGCCATCGGCCCTAGAAGCCGACCCGAGTCCATCTCAACACTCGCACCCCAGAGGAAACTGTTCGGATGTACCGGGGCTAACCAGATTCTTTCGATCTCCGACCACCTATTAAACGATCTCTGTGGGAACCAGGATGCTATGGCCCGCAGCTGAGTGGCCTGGTAATAATGAACCAAATCGGGAAACGCCAGGCCGCCGTCTAAACGTGCGGCCGTCATAACAGAACTCGGAACCCGATGTCTCCTGTAGTTCCAAACAAATTTCAGCAAGTCCCTCTGGAGTGCGCGTAACTGAGCATATGGAACCGGGATTGGCAGTGTCTGAAACAAGTAAAGAAGTTTGGGGAGGACCACCATCTTAATGGACGTAATCCGTCCCAGGAAAGAGATGTGGTGGGTCTTCCATTTACGGATCAGATCCCTAATCGTCCGAAAGAGGGGAGGGAAATTGGCTTGGTACAGGGTACGGAATGACGGTGTAAGGAGGACCCCCAAATATTTAAGGGAGGAGCTTTCCCATTTGTATGGGAACGCGGAGCGCAAATGGGTCGTCTCAGCCGTGACCATGTTTAGAGGGAGGGCCACCGATTTGGAAGAGTTAATTTTGTAGCCCGAGAGCCCTCCATAGCGGTCCAGCTCTGAGTGGAGATTGGGTAGTGAGATCCTAGGCTGAGTCAGGGTGAGGATAATATCATCCGCGAAAAGCGAAATCTTGAATTCTCTACCCCTGACCGGGATCCCACGGATATCAGGATTACTTCTAATGGCAGCCGCCAGAGGCTCCACGCACAAGGCAAAAAGAAGAGGAGAAAGCGGACAGCCCTGGCGAGTGCCATTAGCAATGGAGAAGGTGGAGGATGTGGCGAAGGGGGTCCTAACTTGTGAGGAAGGTGTAGTGTAGAGGTGTTGTACCGCGCGCAGAAACGGGCCCCGAAAGCCCATACGGTGCAGCGTGGCCTCCATGAAGGGCCAACTGAGGCGGTCGAACGCCTTCTCGGCATCCAAGCTTAAGACCAAAGACGCCATGTCACCCCTGTTCGCCACGTCAATGAGGTCAATGACCTTCCTGGTGTTGTCCCCCGCCTGTCGCAGGGGGACAAAGCCCACCTGGTCCTTATGTATTAGGGAAGGGAGGATCGTATTTAAGCGGTTGGCAAGGAGCTTCGTGAAAATTTTAAGGTCAGCATTCAGCAGAGCTATAGGCCGGTAGCTAGCGCAAGAAGTCGGGTCTTTGTCAGGCTTAGGAATGAGGGAAATAAATGAGCCCAGCATGTCGGACGGGACCGGGGTTTGGCGGAGAAAGGAGTTGAACAGTTTGGTCAGATGCGGGCTCAGGAGGGGTAAGAACGTCTTGTAATACTCGTAGGGGAGCCCGTCCGGTCCCGGGGACTTATGGGCTGGGAGAGCCCTCACAGTCTCGAGGAGCTCTTCCTCAGTAATAGAGGCGTTCAACTCCTGGAGGTCCGCGTCCCGCAGTCGGGGTAGCACAATGTCTTCCAAATACTGGGCAATACGGGCAGACAGGCCCGGGGTCGGGGGGTTGTGGGGGATGTCAGGCCTATTGTACAAGTCCGTGTAGAAGTCCGCGAACGCGTCCACTATCGCTTGGGGGTGGGTCAAAAGGTCTCCCCCCCTATTTTTAACTTGGGCCGGAGTGGAGGACACTGTGCGGTCTGCCAACTTCCGAGCCAACAGTGACTGTGCTTTGTTTCCCTTGTCGTAGTAGAGTTGACGTAGGCGGACCAGTGCTTTCTCTACCGACCCCAACGCCAGGTCCCGAAGCGTCTGCCTAGCCTGGACAATTTGCTTAAGAGTGGATAGGGAGGGGGATGCCGCAAGACGGGCCTCTAAGGTCGCGAGTCGTTTCTCGGCCAGTAACCCAGCGGCCCGTGCGTCTCGCTTCAAGGCCGAGGACAGGGCAATACAACGCCCCCGGATGACCGCCTTGTGGGCGGCCCAGAGGGTAGTGAGGGAGATGTCTGGCATAGCGTTCTCGACAAAGTAGTGCCGGAGCGAAACCTCCAGCTCCGCCTTTGCTGGGGCATGCTGCAGGAGATAATTGTTCAGCCTCCAGGTACAGGGCTTACGGAGGGGGAGGTCCAAGTCTAGGGTCAGAGTTATGGGGGCGTGGTCAGACCAGGTGATGGGGAGTATATGTGCAGAGCGAGCCGCCCTAAGCGTCGCGTTGTTGACAAAAAAATAATCGATACGCGAGTGTGTGCTGTGGGGGGCCGAGTAAAAAGTGTATTGGCAGTCCTGTGGGTGCAAAGCACGCCAGGCGTCAAACAGTCCCCGCCTTCTGGTGATCTGGCGGAACAGCCTAGAGTCTCTGGAGGTCCTGGCCTGGGGTGCCCGAAGGTCTACAGCCAGGCGATCACGGAGTGCGGATTGAGCAAGGTTGAAGTCCCCTCCTATCACCAGAAGTCCGGGGGGTGTCTTGAACAGGCGGGAAAGCACCCTGAACAGAAATTGGTGTTGACGGACATTAGGGGCATAGATGACGCAGAGGGTCAGGGCCTGTGTGCGCCACAGACCGCGGAGAATGATGTAGTGGCCTCGTGGGTCCAGGTATACAGAGGTGCAAGTAAAGGGGGTACCCTGTCGAAAAAGAATTGCGACTCCTGCCCTCTTCCGTGGGTTAAAAGCCTGATAGACCTGAGGGAAATATCTGGAGGCAAATGTAAAGGAGTCACCCCGGTCAAAATGTGTTTCTTGGACCAGCACTATATCCGCCCCTGCCTGCCGGAACTCCCTAAGCGCTAGGTGGCGTTTTTTGTTGGAGTTCAGGCCGTGTACATTAAGGGACAAAATCTTAGCCATGATCAAGTAAGGGTGGGGTACAGGGCATACTTAGCTTACTGAGATGGAGGCCTGGATGCCTCGGAAGGAGCGGCGACCACTGGAGGAGAGGCGGCGACCGGGAGAACCGCTGGCAGAGCGTCATAGGTAAGACCAGGGGGGGAGAAAGCCTAGAAAGAAGAGAAAGAAGAAAAACAGTAACAGAATACAAAAAAAAGGAGAACATTATCAAACAACAGGTCCGGGGGTCCTATAGTAACACCGGATCTGTACAGTTCCTTATCGACTCCCTGACCAAAAAATCCAGGAAAAAAGAACCCGGGTCAGGGAGGCACCAACAGTCCACACCACAAAAGGAACCAACTAGTGCAAAAACCACGGGGGGGGGGCAGAAACCGTCCTGGAACTCAACCGGACTCAGCCCGGGGATAGAAAAATCAAGTGTAGCTTCGGCAATCGGGGGGAGGAGAAAAAAAAAAAAAAAAAAGGAACCCCCCTAAGACGGGGGGAAGCTAAAGCTGCCAAGGGGAGACGTCCACTGGACTGGGCCCATCCAAGTCACTGATGTAAAGGTGAGTTGCGAGCCGGCTCCGGTCCTCTGTGCCGCTTGGTGGAGGGAACTTTCTGCCAGATCACCGGCGGAGGTGGCGGGGAGGCAATCAGGTCCCAGTCGGGTAGCGTGGGGACTGGCAGGCCCAGGGTGTCACAAAAGGGGGCCAGGTCCTCTGGGAATCGGAGGGATGCAGATTTCCCCTGGTTTCTGGCCGTAAGACAGAAGGGGAATCCCCAACGGTAGGGTATGTCCTGGTCCTGCAAGGCTCGAAGAAGGGGCATCAGCAACCGCCGTTTTTGAAGGGTTATCCAGGAGACATCCGGGTAGATCTGGATCGGAGCATTGTCGAACATAAGGTTGCGGATGGAGCGGGATTTACGCATGATGTCTTCCTTGAGGGGGAAAGAATGGATCCGGCAAATGACATCCCTCGGCTTGGAGGCAGGACCTTTGGGTCGGAGTGCGCGGTGGGCCCTGTCCATTTCTATGGGTTTGGCTGGGTCTTCCCCCAACATCCCGTTGAAGAGAGCTTGCAAGGAGGCCTGCAGATCCTCAGGGCCCTCGACTTCGGGGAGGCCGCGGACGCGGATGTTGTTCCGCCGACCCCGGTTGTCGAGATCTTCCACATGGCACTGCATATCACGTAGTAGGAGCCGGTGATCTGAGTTCTCCACCTGGGTGCGATGGACAGCCAGCTTTGTCTCCTGGATCTCCTCCTCAGCCATCTCGACCCGTTCCGCTAGGTGTTTGAGGCCGGCGTGCAGTGACTGGATTTCAGAGCGACAGGTAGCCTTCACATCTGCTACAAGTTGTTTAAAGTCTTCTTTTGTGGGGATGGCTGTCAAATAGGCGTGCCAGGGGGGATAATCACCGTCGTGATGCCTCGGCGGGGAAAGGGGTGGCGACGGGCGACGAGGGGAACCTCCCTGTCGCGGCCTTGCTGCCAAAGATGGGGGCCAGGACGGTGGGGGATCCAGATGGTCCGACCAGGACGTGGCATGGGGAGATCCGGATAAGGGGTCCTGACGGACTTCTAGCGGAAGTGGGGAGTGAGGACGGACCACCTGAGCATAGGTAGGGTGACTGGCTACTCGGGGTCAGGGCAGGCTGGCGTCCCTGGATCGAGGCAGTCTTTGGGCCTTGGGGGGAACGGGTGGCTGCTGCATAGGTGGGGCCCCCCCTTCAGCCAGGGGGGGTGCTGCGGCTCCAGCGGGACGGGAGGGGTCCTCCGTGGCCCCCAGCAGGTAGGAAGAGAAAGACCCCACTATGGCCGGGTCCGAGGCCGTCCGCAGCAAGCGGGGGAAGGCCTCAGAGCACTGAGTAGAGGAAGGGGGGGTCAGTGGGGCTGCAGCTCGCAGTCCCAGCACAGCAGAAGATGGGGTGGGGGAGGGGGAACCATCACTCACCCCTGGCCTTCCTCCAGCGTGCGGCAGCTCCTGTGGGGACCAGCGGCCATCCTGGGGGTCTGATCGGCTGCTCGCAGGCAATGGAGGAGAGCGCCCATGCTGCGTCCCCGACGCCATCTTAAGGTCGCGGCCTACGCCGGATCGCGGCCTGTCCCCCTGCTCGGCCTGGGTGCTCCGGGATCCGCGGGGGGGGGGGGGTCAGCGGTGGAGTGCGGGCTGGTCACGTCCCGGAGTGGGGCCGTATGGTGCTCCACGAAGAGGTCCCTCGGGTGCAGCGGGGGAGGAGGCGAGGCCGGACCCCTCCGCAGCGTGGCTGGGTCGGCCGGCGCCATCTTGCGGCCCCCGCTCGGCGATCCTCCCGGCTGAATAAAGAAGGCCTTCAGAGAGGCCGAGGAGCCCGGGGGCGGTTGGGACGACCCCCGGGCGGAAGAGGACCTGGTGGCCCGTGATCTCCCCATGGACAGCGGCGGAGAACCCCCGATATACGCCGATGTAGTGCTGGGCTGGAGGAGAGCTCTCACTCACAGCGTCCTTCCAGCTCGGCTTCCGGACACGCCCCCCCAGCATTTCTTTCTTTTAATTTTGATCATTATGGCTTTGCTCTAGAATTTCCTGGTTGAGCTGTGCTGACTTTGGACTTAATAAAACACAGTGGACCAACACCTCTGCTGAACAGCTTTATGGAGATGCTGATTTAATTTTTCAGCAGGACTTGGCATCTGCCCAAACAGCCAAAAGTACCAATACCTGGTTTAATGATCATGGTATCACTGTGCCTGACCTAAACCCCAAAAATAAAAAATCTGTGGGTAATTGTCAAGAGGAAGATCAGAGACGCCAGAACCAACAATGCACAGGAGCCAAAGGCTACTATCAAAGCAACCTGGGCTTCCATAACACCTCAGCAGTGCCACAGGCTGATTGCCTCCATGCCATGCCGTATTGATGGAGTAATTCATGCAAAAGGAGCCCTGACCAAGTATTGAGTACATACTATACTCTACATGGACATACTTTTCAGTAAGCCAACATTTTTGTATTAAAAATCCTTTTTTTTATTGGTCTTATGTAATATTCTAATTTTCTGAGATACTGAATTTCGGATTTTCACTAGCTGTAAGCCATAATCATCAACATTAAAAGAAAGAAATGCTTGAAATATATCACTCTGTGTGCAATGAATCTATATAATATATGAGTTTCCCTTTTTGAATTGAATCACCAAAATAAATTAACTTGATGATATTCTATTTTTTAGATGCACCTGTAATTTATACTGCCTATATATTTAGTTCTGGTGATATTTAAAATGCATTTTTTTTGCGCATGCTATTTTTATAATAATTGCTTACTTTATTTTGTTAAGGCTGTGACATGTTTACTAGAAACTCAAACAAAAATCCAACTGTATTCTATTAATGCTACCCATAGTCTAGCTATGTGGCTCATTGAATAACAGCACAAACAATAATAATAATCAGCCAAGTGTAGAAACTTCAAGCAACCAATCAAAAATTATATATTTTTGGCTTACAGCAGTCATATGGAAAGTATATATCTTTTCTAAACCAGTCATACCTTACATCGTACTTATGTTTGTGGCCATCAAATATACAAACCCATAACAAGATGTTCTGAAATATCTATGTCTCTGAATGGAACAAACAACAAGAATGTGATGACTTTTTCAGAAAAGCCCCAATGAAGCCTCAAGGAGCTAAGAAAAACACAAATGTTGTCTTTTAAGCATTTCAGGAAACAGGAGGTAAGGAAATGCTTTTCCTCTGTTCTTGTATTTGAAAGTTAAAACCCAATACATCTGTCAGCACTGTCTTGGATTCCGTGATATTCTAGATAGGAAACACTGAATGCAGTCACACTATACTGTACTGCTTTCAAGGTCAAGCATTTATGAATATATGATATTCACTTTTCCTATTGTTTAACCTTGCTAAGAATTACGAGACTTATTTTCAAACGTATATAATGAGAATACCTGCCATACAATTAAATATAAGAAAATGTTGTGATAAAAATGTTTCCTGGGCTCTTTGCAATGGGGCAAAGATTCTGCTCTTGCCAATGCACTGGGGCAGGCACAAGAACATCACATCAGACATAGCAATTTTCTGCAGTGTTTGACAGCCTTAGATTGTACAGTGACAATTATCTCTTGACAAGTCTACTGTTCTAGTGTTGAGGAAGTTTGATACAATCAAAAGGAAATAGGTCATTCACAGATGAATTAGTGGGGTACATTGCAGCTTTACTTGGCATTTACTACACACATGAGCTCTGTTCACAACTCTTAAGCAATTGTAGCATCAATCCTATATTAGGAGCTGATGTTGGTTTAAAAACATTCCCAAAAACATCTTTGCTTTAACATTATATATGGACTTTAGCCTGTGATAAAGAGCACCCCACTGACATTCAGTAAATAGGTATTTAAATTTAGTATTTCACTCTGGCTGGATATTTCAGCAAAAACAAATTGTTTCTTTTTCTGAGTGATCACAGTGGGGTTGATGGAACTGTCATTGGGATCTGGTCACCTGCCTTAACTTATAGAGTGCTTAGATTTTTTTTTTAGCAGAGACCCTGGGGCATATGTGTCAAACACAAGGCCCATGGGACAAATCTGGCCCGCCAGGTCATTTTATGTGGTCCTCGCATCCAAGAGGTGGTCAGCCTGTGAAAGAGAGCTGAACCCTGCACACTGTGCATAGCATACCCCCAAACCCTGCACTCTGCATGTAGCACACTCCTCAAACCTGCAGTCTGTACACAGCATACTACCGGAACTCTGCACACTGTACACAGCATGCCCCTGAACTTGCACTCTGTATGTAGCGTACTCCTGAAACTGATCTCTGTACATAGTGCACCCCTGAACCCTGTACTCTGTATATAGTGCACCCCTGATCCCTGTACTCCATATATAGTGCACCCCTAAACCCTGTACTCCATATATAGTGCACCCCTGAACCCTGTACGTGGTAAGTAGAGCACCCCTGAACCCGTTCCTAACATACTCCTGGTATTTATTGGCTGTTTAAGCTTCTCCCACTGTGCAATTTGGCCACAATCATTGTTCGATGCAGGGAGAGAAAACAAAAAAAACCCTGGATAAATTTATGTAGTTTTACAGATGCAACTGGCTCTATGAAGGCAACCATAATACTGATCTGGACCACAATGAAATTAAGTTTGACACCTCTGCCCACGAGGATAAAATGGCGATTGTTGCAATATTTTATGTCACACTTTGCGCGGTGGTCTTTCAAACACAAATTTCTTCTAAAAAAATACACTTTAATGAATAAAAAAAAAAATACTAAAGTCAGCTCAATTTTTTTTGTATAATTTGAAAGGTGATATTATTCTGAGTAAATAGATACCTAACATGTCATGCTTTAAAATTGCACATACTCGTGGACTGGCGACAAACTATGGTACTAACACATCTCCATAGGCAATGTTTTAAACATTTTTACAGGTTACCTGTTTAGAGTTACAGAGGAGTTATAACACTAGAATGTTTGCTCTGACTCTAACGATTGCGGGGATACCTCACATGTGTGGTTTAAACACAGTTTACACATGCAGGCGTGACTTACGCATGCATTCAATTCTGCATGCGAGCACATTAGGATGGGGATCTTTAATTTTTTTATTGTTTTTTTTTTTTTTTTTTTTTTTTTACACTGTCCCTTTATTTATTTATTTTAATGTATTATTTTATTGTATTAATTAAATTATGTATTATTTTATGTATTAATTGTATTCCTATTACAAAGAATGTAAACATCCCTTGTACTAGAAATAAGCATGCCAGGTCCTCTTTTTTGAAAGATCTGGGGTCAAAAATACCTTTAACCACTTTCAGACCAGACCATTTTGCTGGCTTTAGACCAGACCACTTTTTGCGATTCGGCACTGCGTCGCTTTAACTGACAATTGCGCGGTCGTGCGACAGGGCTCCCAAACAAAATTGACGTCCTTTTTTTCCCACAAATAGAGCTTTCTTTTGGTGGTATTTGATCACCTCTGTGGTTTTTATTTTTTGCGCTATAAACAAAAATAGAGCGACAATTTTGAAAAAAACACATTATTTTTTACTTTTTGCTATAATAAATATCCCCCAAAAATATAAAAAAAAACATTTTTTTCCCTCAGTTTAGGCCGATACGTATTCTTCTACATATTTTTGTTAAAAAAATCACAATAAATGACTATTGATTGGTTTGCGCAAAAGTTATAGCGTTTACATAATAGGGGATAGTTTTATGGCATTTTTATTAATATTTTTTTTTTACTAGTAATGGCGGTGATCAGTGATTTTTATTGTGACTGCGACATTATGGAGGACACATCGGACATTTTTTACACATTTTTGGAGCCATTGTCATTTATACAGCTACTAGTGCTATACAAATGCAGTGATTCCTGTGTAAATGACACTGGCAGTGAAGGGGTTAACCAGTGGGTGGCAGTGTAGGGGTTAAGTGTTCCTAGGGGTGTGTTACTAACTGTGGGGGGGGGGGGCTGGGCTTTGTTTTAGTGAACACTGATCTCTGCTCCAATCACATGGAGCAGAGATCAGCGTCACTTGTTGCTAGGCAGAACAGGGAGATACTGTTTACAACGGCATCTCCCCATTCAGCCGCCCCGTGAGACGATCGTGGGTATCCCCGCGGCAATCGAGTCCGCGAGACCCGCGACCAGACTCACGGGGGTCCCGACTGGCACGCGAGCGCACCGCTGGTGGCGCGCACGCGATGGCAGGGCGGCATATTAAAATGGACGTACCTATACGCCAGTATGCCTGGCTGTGCCATTCTGCCGACGTACATCGGCGTGTGCCGGTTGGGAACTGGTTAATAGCAAAAAATAAATTTGATTTTAATAAAAAAAATAATCCTGTCTATCTGCCTAAGAACCGGTGATGTTGAAGGTCACTCCGATCCTCCAAGGGCATAGAGCCGAGTGGGGGCCATCTTGCCCTCACTCGACTTGCTGCCTAGCCATCGGCATCACCGGATCATTTCTGGGTTTACCAATGGCTCCGGTAAGCTTGGAAATGGCCGGGAAGCAACAGAAGGGGGGACACCTCTCCCACCACAGAAATAAAAGTGATGAAGTGGCATATTTGCAGCTGGGACTACTTTTGTCCTGTAGAGAATCACCCACAGTAAATAATTATATTGGTATATGGCAGCTAACTGCTGGCATAAAACCGGTATTCAGCAATCTGAAGTTAGAAGCTGATTGGCTACCGGGAGCAGCTGCACCATATTTTTTGCTCTCCAATTAACCCCTATGTGCAATCCAGTAGAGGTTTTATCATTTTAATGGATTCATTTGTTTGAACTGTATACAATTATAGTCCATGCGTCATTTGGATACATTACTCAGATACTTGATCTGCATTTGAATTTGTCAAATACCGTGCTCATTATATTTCCCACAATTTTTTTTTTGGATCTGGTTGATTAAACATAATTTATGTTTTTAATCTGTTCATATATTGGATGTGGACAATTTAGGCTGTTCTTTGATTCCAAATTGGATTAATCGGTTACACAGGTTTCTCCACTTATTACATTTTATGTGATTATTGTAAAGATTTACACACTGTTTACATTAATGGACTTATTATATTTGGGTTTTTTATATATTTTTGTACAATATTTATATATGTCATGAGAAGGCACAAGGAGCCTGCAGGGGCAAACAACATCAGAATCAGCACATTCCCAAATCAGCAACAAAAAGCAGTTTGGTATATGCGTTTGTTATTTTGCATGCTTTGTAAATCAAGTACTAATCTGTTGCCTATTACTGAAATGTTGTTTTTGTATCCATTGTTATTAGAGCCATTGTCTCACACTGGTAATCATTTGAATTTTTTAACTGCCGGTGCTCATTATATTTCCCACAATTCTTTTTTTGGATCTGGATGATTAAACATAATTAATGTTTTTAATCTGTTCATATATAGGGTGTCGACACACGATTGGAATTCTCGTTGGAAAAAGCTCTGATGGTTTTCCCGTCGGAATTCTGATGGAATTCCACTTAAACTGCCTTGCCTACACAAGGTCACACAAAATACCGACCACCAAGAACGCGGTGGCGTACAACACGTACAGCGGGACTAGAAAAAGGAAGTTCAATACCTTGTAGCCAATAGCTTCCATCTCGTAGTTGAATCTGAGCATGCGTGCGTTTTTGCGCATCGGAATTGCATACACATGATCGGAATTTTTTTCCATCAGGAAAATTGAGAACATGCTATCAAATTTTTGCTGGCGGAAATTTAGCCAGCTAAATTCCAATGGAGCATACACACGGTCACATTTTCCGATTGAAAAGCTCTCATCGGCCTTTTGCTGGCTGAAATTCCAACTCGTGTGTACGCGGCATTAGGCTGTTCTTTGATTCCAAATTGGATTAATCGGTTACACAGGTTTCTCCACTTATTACATTTTCTGTGATTATTGTAAAGATTTATAAAGCAGTTTTTATATTAATGGACTTATTATATTTGGATATTTCTATATATTTTTGTACAATTTTTATATATGTCATGAGAAGGCACAAGGAGCCTGCAGGGGCAAAAAACATTGGAATCAGCACATTCCCAAATCTGCAACAAAAAGCAGTTTGGTATATGTGTTTGTTATTTTGCATGCTTTGTAAATCAAGTACTAAACTGTTGCCTATTACTGAAATGTTGTTTTTGTATCCATTGTTATTAGAGCCATTGTCTCACACTGGTAATTACACATTGTCCTGAAGAAGCCAATGTTTGGCAAAACATGTAGGGATTATCTACCAGTCACTACTACAGGTATATGGATACTCTGGGCAGTATTAGTTACTATGTGTTACTCAGTTATTTTAAGCACCTATGATTGTTTTATTATATTTGTCTTGTAATAAAATATTATACATTTTAAACAATCTGCATTTCTATATATATATATATATAATGTTGGGCACTGTCATAATAACAAATTTCAATTTCCCTATTTTCTACTGTTACCAGGGATGAGGTGCCGCATCTGTTGAGGTCACTCAACCTACACCCTATTACATTTATGCTCATAAGCTAATTTAAATCTGAAAGATTCCCTAAAGTCTATTATGCTTTTAAATAATCAACAGTAGCAATAACCTCTATCAGAGCTGTTGGATTTTATGGACTTTTCTATCCCTTCTACTGGCCTATAGTTGCACCAAAACACTTACCAACCCATCAACAAACACTGAAAGACAGACTTCCACTATGTCATTCTCTTTTTTGCAGATTTTATTTGCTGAAATTTCCCTCAACTATGTAGTATGTGCTCATTGGACTCACAGTAGCGTCATACCTTTGCCAAATGCCAACACTCTTTAGATAGGCCAGGTGGACCATTACCTCTAAGTATCTTCAGACCAGTAAATAGGCTAGTTACCTTTGAGCTCTTCTTCAGCTTTCTTCCCCAGGCAGCAGGCCTAAGAAGCATGAACTAGTCCTTTATTCGAAGAATAAAGAATGCATGAGAAAGAATCAAGTAACTCTGGATTTACACTGTCCCTAAGCAGCAGACCTGGAAAGCAAGACTGGACCCATTACACACTTATCCTCCCTAGTCAAATCCTGGGAAGAAAGGACCCTCCTAGAAGGTTTCCCCAAATATTTATCCCTTTCCCCAGCTCACATCACTAGCATAAACCTCTCAGTAATTGGAATTGTACAGAATAAATGTTCATACCTCACGGCATTGTACAGTAGCTTTGCATTCTAATTGCTTGAGAACCCTCCCCAGTAGCAGACAGAAGCAAACAATCCCTAGGGCTTAGGAGAAACCTAACGAACCAGATAACATAAACAAACAAAGCTCAGGCTGGCTACATCCTAGCTGCCAACACAAAATTTAGACTACGGACACCCTGGTTTATGGTCGGGGCCCTACGCAACCAATCCCACACTTCTCACACAGAAAAAACAGTTAAGACATCAAAATTCCATTCCATAATTTAGAAAATATATTTTTTCTGTAAACGATCCCTTTATTTTACAAAACAAATCACTGAAAAGACATGGAGGTCATGCAAGGGCAGAGCCTTTTCAATACTACAACTAGAAACCTAAACATTGAGCATGTGAGACAGATATAGGGGAGGTATCAGGAGAGATCCGGTGACCTGACTCCCTCACGCTGCACATTATTCCCATGATTGAACGCCTAGAGGAAGGGACTGCCTGTGGAATGTGTATGCCATTTACAGCTTAAATGTCTATATCAGCACCAGTCATTTATTTTGTCAAACTGTGTTGATAATATTGTGGCATAAAGCAGAACCTCTGCCAAAGGCCATACTATTGTAAAGTCCATGAACATAGTAATACAGTGATTCTTTTGCCACGTTCTGCACAATAATTGTAAACTTAAAAAAAAAAAAAAATCCCAACCTTAATTTTGAATAATCTTTCATATCTTTCCATTGCTGGTCATCTCTATGTTCTATAGCTCTCAAATGTCCCTCTTTGGAAAGAATGCCCTCTTTCCTTTTTAACTACCCCCACTTTTTTTCTGATGTATAAATCTTCATTCAAAAAAATAATAATTCTATTTGACTATTAAATGTTTTATACTACAGAAAAACTTTCATCACATCACAATAATATTGCAATTGTTATTTTAAAGTGTTACTAAACCCAGGACCCTGTATTCACTATATCTGGTCTCCCACAGTACAAAAAACATGGAAATGCAATTATTTTAGTAAATAAAAACTGCTAAACACCTTTTCTCTTCAGCAGAATATAGCAGTCTTATGACTTCTATGGGTGTCTTCTTAAAGCTTGTAGATGTTTTCAATCTGCACTGACTGTCCTATCAGAATGTAGGACCCCTGACCCTCTGTCTAGACAGTGCTGATTGTCCCTGTGCTGATTACATGCACTCTCCCAAGAATAAAAAAGAAAAAATACTCTCTAGCAATACACACCAAACTGAGCATGTGCAGCCTGTCCCCTGGCTCTGTATTATCAGGAAATATATTGGGGACAGTGGAAGGAGGAGATGATCAGAGGAGACAACATCACAGCCTTTTTACACAATGCAGAGGACTAACCCCTTAGGTTCTACAGTGTTGTGGGTTTAGTAACACTTTAGGAAGCCAGTATAAAGGAAAGGATGTGGTGTTAAAAAAATTTAAAATTGGGTTTAACCATTCATTTTTTAGATTCTGTGATTTAAATAACTGGGAGCATTTTAGGGATGTGTCCTTTGTCTACATGATTTAATCACAGAAACTTGAGAGGTAAAATATTCCACATTGATTTTGATTAATAGTTACACAGTTCAATTCTTAGTTTGATGAAAAAAAATGGGTCTTGCTGATGCCAGCATTATTTACTGTATAGAACTATTATTACTTATGGCCTGTACCTATGTGTTTTTCCCCCAAAAAATGTGCTTTTTTCCTTACAACTAGTTCTTGGCAGAGCTGATCCCAAAAATTCAGATGACATTATATTCATACTAAATTCAATTAATTCGGATGACTCAAATCCAAATCTCAGTGTTATTTTTGGCAGTTTAGATTCCTACAAAGCTTTGGAGTGTAAGGGACCATCAAAGCCTTATATCTGTTTTTGCAGTTGCCTTGGCACCCTTAGCTGGACTTTCGGTATCACCAGGACAAATATTTTAGTATTGCTGCCATTTTTGAGGGAAGTGCCTCAGTCTGTTTTTTCTTTTTTTCTGTTGTTTGGCCCCATCAGCTCTTCAGGCACAGCTGCCAGTAGCTTTTCAAACCATTCTGCATAAATTTGCATCATTTTATGCTCTATAATACACACTTTTTTGGAGGAAGTTTGGGCATCTCACTGACTTCAATTAGACTCCCAGTTCAGAAATTCTTAAAAGTTGATATTAGCTCATCTATAGTTCTAATAAGAACCACAGATTATTACATCAGGTCTTGAGTGAGCCAATTGAGTTTTTATTCCAGGCTTCTGTAAATCTCTCAGCTTCTAAAACAAGAAATATTAAAACTACTCTGTCACCAACTAACTTAAATTTAAAAAAATAAATCTGCATGGAAACACAATATTTTAATACCCGTTTGCTTGGCTGCCCATGCCACTAATCTTGCCTGTCTAAAAGATATTGGACTGCTGGCACATCTTTTGTATCTGACACCTCTTTAGGATCAGATATCTGGCCTCCTTCTACATTATGTTGTTTTATCTGATGGCTTCTACATCACTACAAGATCTTTTAGTGATGTAGGAGCCAGTCAGTACAGAATCCTTTTTTTCAGGCAGTATTTTTTTTTATTTCATTTAGGTGACCCTACACCCCTATCACATACACTGTAGGTTTGTGTGTATGGATAAGTGTGGGGGTTAGGGCTGTGCGTACCTCTACAGTCAGTGTTCTACCCTAAATCTAAATGATCGGTTTGGTATAGACATTCTTTAACCCCTTTGCACCTAAGGGTAAAACAAATCTTAATGCCTAAGCATAATTTTGCAACCTTGACAAGTGTTAGTAAAACCGTACATATTATCACAACTACTTTTACATTCAGGTTAATTAAATCTTGTTTTTTTTTTTTCAGGACAAATTGGGCTTTTATTTGGTGGTAAAAGGCTATGTATATCTCCTGATTTTTTTTATTATCAAAGGAAAACTGCCCAAAAATAGTAAAAGAAAAATATATATAAAAAAAGTAGTAAAAATTGTAGTAAAATAGTATATATATATATAATATGTATAAATATATATATTTTAAATGTAACTGTATATTTCTTTTTACTACCTTAACCACTTACAGACCGGACCATTTTGCTGGTCAAAGACCAGACCACTTTTTGCGATTCGGCACTGCGTCGCTTTAACTGACAATTGTGTGGTCATGCGACGTGGCTCCCAAACAAAATTGACGTCCTTTTTTTCCCACAAATAGAGCTTTCTTTTGATGGTATTTGATCACCCTTGCAGTTTTTATTTTTTGCGCTATAAACAAAACTAGAGCGACAATTTTGAAAAAACGCATTATTTTTTACTTTTTGTTATAATAAATATTCCCCCAAAAATATATAAAAAAAACATTTTTTTCCTCAGTTTAGGCCGATACGTATTCTTCTACATATTTTTGGTAAAAAAAATCGCAATAAGCGATTATTGATTGGTTTGCGCAAAAGTTATAGCATTTACAAAATAGGGATAGTTTTATAGCATTTTTATTAATAATTTTTTATTATTTTTTTTACTAGTAATGGCGGCGATCAGCGATTTGTATTGTGACTGCGACATTGTGGGGGACCCATCGGACATTTTTGACACATTTTTGGGACCATTGTCATTTATACAGTAATCACTGCTATATAAATGCAGTGATTCCTGTGTAAATAACACTGGCAGTGAAGGGGTTAACCAGTGGGTGGCAGTGTAGGGGTTAAGTGTTCTTAGGGGTGTGTTACTAACTGTGGGGGGGTTGGGCTTTCATTTAGTGAACACTGACCTCTGCTCCAATCACATGGAGCAGAGATCAGCGTCACTAGTTGCTAGGCAGAATGGAGAAATGCTGTTTACACTGCATTTCCTCCATTCAGCCGTCCCGTGAGACGATCGCGGGTAGGCCCGCGGCGATCAAGTCCGCGAGTCCCGTGACTGGACTCACGGGGGTCCCGATGGCAGGGCGGCATTGAAGATTGGACGTACCTGTACGCCAATATGCCTGCCCGTGCCATTCTGTCGACGTACATCGTCGTGCGCTGGTCGAGAACTGGTTAACCTACCACCAAAGAACAACCTAAAATAAATTCTCATGCTCCTGACGGTCACAGCGATACCACATACTATTTGTTATGTTATTTCTTGTTTGTACCCGTAGCATACCCCAGAAACAATAGTGTGCATTGTTCTTTTTTTATTTGTCTAAAAAACACAGACACTAACTGACACTGATACTAAATTTAAAAGAAAAAAAATCCTGCCCAAAATATAATAACCCTGACCTTTGACCCTTACTCGACCCAAACACTAACCCTGGCACTGACCTAGATCAAACCTTGATCTAGGTATTTTATTTCTTTATTGTATATTTTAATATTTTTTTTTTTTTTTTTTTTACACAATCTTTTTATTTCTCTCTCTGCAAGGAGAG
The DNA here is from genome assembly GCF_037356315.1 of Lithobates pipiens. Lineage (NCBI taxonomy): Eukaryota > Metazoa > Chordata > Amphibia > Anura > Ranidae > Lithobates > Lithobates pipiens. The sequence continues at coordinate 87,720,600 of NW_027507748.1, forward strand.
AGAAAGATACAATGTATCTTTCCCCTCCATTCATAGAGAGAGAAACACAGGGGCGGGCTTCACAGCGACTGATCACTGTGGTGGCTAATCAGAGGCCACCATAGCGATCAGGTGACCCAGAATCGGGAGTTCCGGGTCCTGATCGTTAGTACATGGCCTGGGGTTCTCAGTGAGACTCTGGTCTCTGTGCTGGAAGCAAATATGTGGCCCCACGGAAAAAAAAAACAGTGCAGGGGGCTGCATATCTGTGTTGTGTTGGTTTAAAGGGGTTAAATTGATTATATAGAATAAATAAATTATAGCATATTTTCATCAAACACATAATTGGGTTTCCTTGAAAATAATAACATTTGCAATTGTTCACGTCACTATGTAATATACAGTATACAGATTTGTAGATTCTCTTTTTTTTTGTCTTTCTGAATTTTGTGGCAATCAATTAGCTTCCATAAATGACGACTGCAGAGAGGAAATGTAGGCTAAAAGGAGTATTGTTGTCAATCAGTCAGACCTGACCGAGACTTGCACTGTGAGAGAGAAACAGTAAGATAAAACCACTGTTTAGCACTAATAAGCAGTAAGCACAGCGTGCATTAGATATAAAAAAAAAAAATACCCCTGCTCAGTTACAAACTATACATAGAAAAAAAATTTTTTTGAAACATCAACAAGCTCTAAAAAGAACATTTATATTCAGTGCATCACTTTCACAGGTATTATAGATTAAAAAAAGATGATAGAATCCCTTTACCGGTAGCTTAAAAAAAATAAAATAACTTGTGGCAGCTTAACTTGCTTACATTTACAATGATTTATTTTTTATATTTTAAAAAATGATTTATGTTTAAAACCTGGGATTATCCCAGAAAATCTCAAGGAACAAAATATATCAGAATCTAGTTCAATTTAAATTTATTTAAATTTATTTTAATTTAAATTATGAATTAAAAATGCAGCAAATTATTTAACTACTTAAAATCTTTAGGACAATGTTTCCCAATCCGTGACAAATTCCCCCAGGATATGTAACAGAAATCCAAGGGGTACTATAAGACTTTTTTTTTGAACTCTTACCATTTGTCTACTGGAAATTGTAATGAACTACAGTGCACTCTGGTTTCTTTTTACATAGAGGTTGTGGGCATTTGATAGACCTTTTACCACTTACTGTGAAACGCGTTGTGAAACATGCCTGCAGAATATACAGAAAATAAGTATAAATAGGATATCTTTTTAACGTGTTCCCACACTCAGAGCCCAGTGTAAGGTATTTTCCAAGAAGGCATTATGCATGGCCTCCCCAAACATTCTGTAAACCAGAATCTCTAAGCTTAGAAGTAAGGTCTAGTGTTAGAAAGAGATAGTGTACTGAATACACAATAGTATTCTTTGTCTGCCAGGGCCTCTGTTCAGGGAGAAGGCTACTTAATCTCTTCTTTTGCCTTGGGGATTTTAACTATTTTAATGTGTCCTTAAAAAAAAAAGGAAAAAAAAAAAAACCTGCAAACTTCTGTCTATAGTTTGTAACAACTTTTCTTTCCAGACAAGCCCCTGCAAAATCCAAAGCGGCCAGTTGTGACAGCTCAGAGAATAGTGTTAACAAGCATGAACAGAACATTTAACTGTTTTGGATTCTACAGTAGCCAGGGTTTGGTTTATGTATTCACGTAGTAGTTTGGTTCTCTTCCATTTCCAATAGTTTACTGAAGTCCATTGAGAAGTCACATTTACTTACAAAATCCTGTCTTCAAATGTGTCCTAAAGCTGGTACGACTTCATTCATTTGCCAATAGTTTCAATAAATTAAAACTTTTAAACTGTTATGTGTTGCTGAACTTATAGCAAAACCACTTAAAAAAAAAACTGAATACAGCAAAGAATGGTTAAATCTCTGTTAGTTTTTAATTTATTTATCATTTATTTTACAACCTGTGTCCCATTGAGGGGATTTACCTTCACTTCTTGTTCTGTTGACACCTAAGGAAGTTAAACAAAATCTCTTCAAAAGTAGGGAAATTTGCTGTTTTTTTTGTATAGCTAGTTTAAAGTAATGTCCCAATGTTCTTGATATCAGCTTTATAGTCATCTCATATCAGGTATATACACATTATAATTATCAAAACATTCAAATTTAGGTTAGGACTAGGAAAATGATAAAATAGTCTGTCTTATGCCGCGTACACACAAGCGGAATGTCCGACAGAAAATGTCAGATGGGAGCTTTTCATTGTATATTCCGATTGTGTGTGTGCCCCATCTGACTTTTTACATCGAAAATTCTGACGGACCTAGAAATGGAACATGTTCTAAATATTTCCGATGGAACTGATTCCTATCGGGAAAACTGCTTGTCTGTATGATGTTCCAACGGACCAAAAACGACGGAAGCTATTGGCTATTGAGCTTCCTTTTTCTAGTCCAGTCGTATGTGTTGTATATCACCGTGTTCTTGATGGTCGGACTTTGGTGTGATCGTGTGTATGCAAGACTGGTTCAACAGAACTCCGTTGGAACTCCTTCAAAACCTTCAGCGTTTATTCCGACGGGAAAACCGGGCATGTGTACAGGGCATAAGAGGTAATTCTATTCAAGGGGTTTTACTTAGGGCAGCAAATCTGTGTGCCTACATGCTTCAGTGATAAAAATCCAGCCCGGTAAGGGGTCACATTGAAGGATATGATTTATACATCAACCACTTCAGCCCCAGAAGATTTTACCCCCTTCCTGGCCAGAGCACTTTTTGCGATTCGCCACTGCGTCTCTTTAACTGATAATTGCACGGCCGTGCAATGTTGTACCCAAACGAAATTGATGTCCTTTTTTTCCCACAAATAGAGATTTCTTTTGGGGGTATTTCATCACCTTATTTTTTGCACTATAAACAAAAAATAGTGACAATTTTGAAAGAAACACAATATTTTTTACTTTCTGCTATAATAAATATCCCCCAAAAATATATATATATATAAAGATTTTTTTTTTCTCAGTTTAGGCCGATATGTTACATAGTTACATAGTTACATAGTTAGTCAGGTTGAAAAAAGACACAAGTCCATCCAGTTCAACCAAAAAAAAAATATATATATATAATAAATATCATACCAACCCATATCCAATTCTATACCCACAGTTGATCCAGAGGAAGGCAAAAACCCCAGCAGAGCATGATCCAATTTGCTAAAGCAGGGGAGAAAATTCCTTCCTGATCCCCCGAGAGGCAATCGGCAATGTATTCTTCTACATATTTTTTTGGTAAAAAAAAATCGCAATAAGCGTATATTGATTGCAAAAGTTATAGCATCTACGAATTAGGGGATCGTTTTATGGCATTTTTATTATTTTTTTTATTAGTAATGGCAGCGATCTGCATTTTTTATCATGACTGTGACACTATTGCGGACACATCAGACACTTTTGACACTATTTTGGGACCGTTGTCATTTATACAGCGATCAGTGCTATAAAAATGCACTGATTACTGTGTAGGCAGGGAAGGAGTAAACCACTAGGGGGTGATGAAATGGTTAAGTGGGTCCTAGGGAGCAATTCTAACTGCGGGGGGGAGGGGCTACCTAGGACATGACAGTGATCACTGCTCCCTATCAGGGAGCAGTGGATCTCTGTCATGACACAAGGCAGAACAGGGAAATGCCTTGTTTACATAGGCACTTCCCTGTTCTACCTCTCCATACTGCAATCGTAGGCCGCCGGAGAACACTGAGTTCCCGGGATCCACGGGCACGGTCCTGAGGTGTGCGGCAGGTGTGCGAGCACACCCAAAAGGTGGCAAGTTTAAAGGGACGTACCTGTACACCCATTTGCCTGCCTGTGCCATTGTGCCGACGTACTGTGTGCAGCGGTTGGAAAGTGGTTAATTTGTACTTTAGGCTTGATATATGTGAATGTGTGGTTCACTGCAGAATGTGGAATGATTTAAATTCACTTACATTTACAGTCGTCTGTATTGCATGCCTTATTAATAATGGTGAAATTTTTTGGGGTTTTGGCTCACAACGGAGACAAGTTTAATTATGCCTTTGATTAGCTGTGGCTAATAAATATTTCTATACTCCTTGCAGTGAAATTGTAATCTTTAGTGACAAATGTGTACATCTGAAGGGATTACAGAGGAGCGGTATTTTATATTACAACCCTGGAACTGATCATGTGGTCAAAGTAAAGGCTGAAGCTCCCATTTGTCCATGATTTTCAAAGATTGCACATCTGAACTGGAACTAGACCTGTAATTATCTGCTTGATAAAATTAATTTTATGTACACTATACTGCCAAAAGTATTGGGACACCTGCCTTTACATGCACATGAACTTTATTGGCATCCCAGTCATATGCCCTGTACAGACAATCGGACATTCCGGCAACAAAATCCATGGGATTTTTTCCGATGGATGTTGGCTCAAACTTGTCTTCCATACACACGGTCACACAATGTTGTCAGAAATTCCGAACGTCAAGAATGCGGTGATGTACAACGAGCCAAGAAAATTGAAATTCAATAGCCAGTACAGCTATTCTGCTTGATTCCGAGCATGCATAGAACTTTGTGCTTTGGAATTGTGTGCACATGATCGGAATTTTCGACAACGTATTTTGTTTTGGAGCCTACACACGGAATTTCTGACAAAAAGCTCCCATCGGACATTTTCCGTCAGAAAATTTGGCTGTGTGTACGCAGCATTGTTCTGTAGGGTTCAATATTGAGTTGGCCCACCCTTTGCGGCCATAATCGCCTTAACTCTTCTGGGAAGGCTGTCCACAAGGTTTAGGAGTGTGCCTATGTGAATGTTTGACCATTCTTCCAGAAGCGCAGAGACATTTTCATCTTTAATGACAATTGTGTACATCTGAAGGGATTACAGAGGAGCGGTATTTTGTATTACAACTCTGGGACTGATCATGTGGTCAAAGTAAAGGCTGAAGCTCTCATTTGTTCACGATTTTCAAAGATTGCACATCTGAACTGGAAGTTGCCCTGGCTACAGAACAGAAGCAAGTAATGATATGTTTGAGAAAATTAATTGAATGTATATTTTTTTCCCTGAAAAGTAACTATCACATCATTAAAAGTTAAATACTAGTCTATACATTCATATCTAAATACATGTATTAGCTTCTCCAATGAAATGGTATTGAAATAAAAAGACAATTAATTAATCTACTCCTTGCTTTCCAGTTTCTTTGCTCCTTCCCCGCCAAAGTCGGATTTTTAGGCTTTACGAACATTGAATTCACCCACCCCACCCCTGATTTTTTTTGCAAAGATGGAGGCAACTCCTGCCATTTAGCATCGTTGGTTGCTAGAATGCAGACAGCCCCTGTCACTCAGTCAGCATCCTTGGTTGTTAGGACACAGGCAACCCCTAACACACAGGGATTGACTTACTAAGGCTTCATGCACACTGTCATTTTTTTGAGCTCCTAGAAGCTATTAAGAGATTTTTTTTATTGCTCCTAGACTCTAATAGTGTTATCCTCTGTGTCCATACACACTATTTTATGCTAGAAGCATTTTTCAATTCAATTTCAATTCAGGAGCAGAAAATTGTTTTTGTAGCATTTTTGGGAGCAAAAAAAAGAGAAACACTCCCAAACAATTATAAATGCTAATAAAATTCCCCTAACAGCTTTTTCTAATGTTTTCTTTGTACTGTACAAAGGACAATAAAATGCTTACACTCCTAAATGCTCCTAAAAGCTACTAAAATGCTACTACAAGCCAGCACAAAAGTGCTATTATCAGCATTTTTCATTTATTTTTTTCATTTTTTTCCAGCATTTTTTTTTTTCTAGCTTTTTTTGAGCTTTAAAAAAATACTAGTGTGCATGAAGCCTAAAACTGGAGAACCTGCAAAAGCTGGTCCAACTCTGCCGAGAAACCAATCAGTTTCCAGTGAGTTTTTTTTTTTTGCTCAATTGATTAAGCTGATTGGCTAGTATGCACAGCTGCACCAGATCTTGCAATTACTGGTTTTAGTAAATCAACCCCACAGTGTCCTTGGTTATCAGAATGCAGATGGCCCCTGCTGCTCAGTGCCTTTGGTTGTTAGGACACAGGTGGCCTCTGCCTCTCTGTGTTCTTGGTTGCCAGAATGCAGATGTGGGGCTGCATAGCATCATTGGTTGTTAGGATGCAGGCAACCTCCCTCACCTAGCAACCAATTACACTGTGCATCAAGGGCCCCCAGTGTCCTAACAACCAATAAAAAGGTAATAATGGGTAATTAAATATTTGTAGATTTCTAGATGGTATGGTCTTTCACGTCATCTCAGCAATGAGACAAACTAGAAAGATGGGGAAAAATGCTACATGCACTTTTTCACATGGTTACAGCAGCAAAAAATATATACTAAAACTGCCTATTAAACAGAATTCTTGCCTTAACAGAATTGAAGGTTCGCTTTTAAGACCAACGGCAATCAAAACTTCTCCTTTGTTACTGTATTACTACTATTACTACTATAATACTATGTATTATTACTGTATGGGAGATATACATAACTAGGAACTGGTATCCTCATCCTTCACAGAACCAGATCTCAAAAAACAATATATTGTATTATCAATACAACATATGGGACTTCTATGGTACCATTTAGTGTCAACAGAAATTTCAATAACATCTTAGAAACATATACGATTTAATGAATAAAAAAATACAAAAAACTGTTTCTCCATACTTTAAAAATAAAGAGACTATGCAACTTAACCACTTAAGGACCAAGCCTCTTTTTGAGATTTGTTGTTTACAAGTTAAAAACAGTTTGCTTTTTTTTTGCTAGAAAATTACTTAGAATCCCCAAACATTATACATTTTGTCTAACACCCTAGAGAATAAAATGGCAGTCGTTGCAATACTTTCTGTTACACTGTATTTGCGCAGTGATCTTACAAGTGCACTTTTTTTGGAAAAAAATACACTTTTTTAAATTAAAAAATAATATATTAATAATAACTATATTGTGAAAGATAATGTTACTTCGAGTAAATTGACACCCAACATGTCACGCTTCAAAATTGTGCCCTCTTGTGGAATGGCAACAAACTTTTAACCTTAAAAATCTAAATAGGCGACATTTAGAAATTTGTACATGATGCATTTTTTGAGTTACAAGTCTACTGATCGTGACGATACCTCGCATGTGTGGTTTGAGCACCGTTTTCATATGCGGGAGCTACTCACGTATGCGTTCGCTTTTAAAATAAATCATGCCACTTTTATTCCTATTACAAGGTATGTAAACATACCTTGTAATAGAAAAAAACAAGCATGATAGGACCTCTTAAATATGAGATCTGGGGTCAAAAAGACCCCAGATCTCATATTTACACTTAAAATGCAATAAAAAAAATAAAAAATAAAAATAAAGCATCATTTAAAAAAATGTCCCTTTAAGAGCTATGGGTGGAAGTGACATTTTGACGTTGCTTCCGCCCTGTAATAGTATGGAAACGGGTAGGGTGCCATCTTCCCCTCACTTGTCTCCATACCCAGTAAGGAAGAGGATCCAATCACCTCCGCCGCTGCCAACGGCTCTGGAAAGCAGTGGAGGGCATCGGAGCACGGTGGGAGGGGGGGCCTCTTCCTCCATCGATAAAAGTAATCTTGCGGCGATTCGCCTCAGAGACCACTATTATCCGAAAACGGACCGCCGGCCAAAGAAGATACGATATTCCTCTTTAAAGTTAGGATGTTTATCAGCATGCTGAGGTCCAGAAGTGGTTAAAACATATCAACACTTTTATCCAAGAGCCCAGAGATCAATATATAGTTAATTGAATGTATTGTGATATTTATATATAGCAATATCTTTGAGTTTGCTTAACGTGATTTGTGATATTGGTTCACTTCTTCAGGAAGGTATGGAAGAAATATAAATGTGTTGTACAGTGCCTTATCCACAAAGAGATAGAAAAACATTCTCTCTAGAATAGTGTCACATGCCAATATAATACAACTCCGGTGTAAGAGGTACATCATCAGTTGCCACCCAACTGGCAAGGCAAGAAGACAGTGGATGAAGATGGCAATGTCAGAGTGTAGGCAGGAAGATTCAGACCTTGCAGTGCTGTGGGGGATGGTATCCAGGTAAATGTACATATGTGCACATTATAGTGGCTACTGTCCAGCCACCACCCAAGTTTAGTTCCGCTTTAAGTAAACTATCTAATTTGTACAGAAACAGTTAATTTGAAAAACTCAGTCTAGTTATACTACAAACTTCATTTTCACTGGCTGCCTAAGGTCATTTAGTCCTTTGATCGTGATGACATTGTAAAATAAATTGAATATATGTTATACATAAACATCTATTGCATACTGAACATTTTTATTTTCATTTCTGTCTACTTTAATAATTTTTTTAAAGCTTTGAACACTTTTGTATTGAGCCTGAGAGTTTCTCTGTGAGATCAGTAGACACAAATCACACAAGGGTACAGATGACTACAGTCTCACATTAAAGAGTCCGATGTGTTCATTTGCGTGAAGAAAAGAACTGCAAAGACCTATTGGCATCTCTTCCCCGAAGCGCTGTACAAAGAATTCCATTTCCTTACACATATCTGTTTCAAACAAAGAACATTTTCACTTCTCCATTACAAGTCTAGAGACGTGACTGCTGAAAGTCTGAAGGTAGAGGGATTTAAAGGGGGACTCCAACCATTCAGAGCAAAGTGATGCCTAGTAGCCCAGCCTCCAACCCACATATACTCAGCTTCCCTACGTTCCTAAATTGCTACGTTGCTCTGCCTAATGGAAAACCCTGGGTAAGTTGTGTGTTGGAAGATGTTGAGGCTTACAAGAAGTTAATGACATTGTTCAGATCATCATGTGACAGTGTTTAGGCCTGGAGATTTGCTGCAACAGAGCAATTGATTACAGGATAACATTGTGAAGATTAGTATAAATGAGTCAGAGGTGGGCTAGTAAGAAACTGTCACTTTTTCCATATTGGGCACAGTGACAGATTATCTTTAACCACTTAACCCCCCAACCATTTTGCTGGCCAAAGAGCAGCGTGCTTTTTGCGATTCAGCACTGCGTCGCTTTAACTGACAATTTCGCGGTCGTGCGACGTGGCTCCCAAACAAAATTGACGTTCTTTTTTTCCCACAAATAGAGCTTTCTTTTGGTGGTATTTGATCACCCCTGCAGCTTTTATTTTTTGCGCTATAATTTTTTTCCCTCAGTTTAGGCCAATAGGTATTCTTCTACATATTTTTGCTATACAAATGCACTGATTCCTGTGTAAATGACACTGGCAGTGAAGGGGTTAACCACTAGATAGCAGTGTTGGGGTTAAGTATGTCCTGGGGAGTGTTTCTAACTGTGGGGGGTGTAGCTATGTGTGACACGTCCCTGATCATCGGTCTCGATCACAGGGAGCAGAGATCAGTGACACTGTCACTAGGCAGAACGCATCACACATTAGCATCTCCACGTTCTTCCTCTCCGTGAGGCGTTCATAGGTATTCCCGCAGACATCGAGTCCACGAGACCCACTACCCGACTCACAAAGGTCCCGGCCCACGCATGTGGTGGCACGCAAATTTAAAGGGACATACAGATACGCCCATGGGCCCAGCCATGCCATTCTGCTGATGTACATCGGCGTGCAGCGGTCGGGAACCAGTTATAGTTATTTATTATATTATAATTTATGATTTCGTTTTTCAAACTTTATCATACCCGGGTTGTCTACTAGACTCTTGTTTGGACATATTTAAGTGAGTTATTCCTAAGAATTACAGGCCTACAATATAAAACACCAAATTTCCATGTAAAATAATTGTACCGCTTTTAGCATCAAAAATCTGAAATAATCATACCGCCAGGAAGGTTAACTGACCACTATCTAGTAAGACCGTTGTAAGGGTAGGGAGAGTCACCCTTTAAGTTTAAACTCGTCTTATTACATTTAGCTGCTTGAACAGATATTTAGTGAAACACCATGCTTTGCATGTCACTTCTGAAGTCTGCAAGAAACAGGATGCATTTGTGGTCAGAGCTAGCTGTTAGAATTTATAGGAAGTAGGAAATATTCATAAGGTGAAATGACGCTATGTGGTTTAATTATAGATGATTTCTTAAGGTCATTTATATAAATATATGTCTGTATGTCTGGAGACCTTTGATCAGAATTCCCCTAAAAAAGTCCGCTAACTGTATGACGCACTAGAATGTCAACGCTATTTGATTGGTGAATGTCTTGTCTAATTCTCATTGGTTGATAATACAATGTTTTGAATCATAAAAAGAATGGTAAAGAGGAAATTAAAGTGTGTGTATTCAGAATCTAACCAGTGTGTGTGTCTGGTCCTTTTTGAATAACCACCCCGATCGATTGAAGAGAGTTTTTCCAGTGAAAGTCCAGCCCGGGCAAGCAAAACAAACAGGGGCGCTCCTTACAACCGTTGAAGACCAACCCAAAACTGAAGTGCTCCATAGATGAGAGTGCACCCCTAGAGGATCTCTGTTTTATGTAAGTGTGTGTGTGAGTGTGTTTGGGTGAGTGTGTTTGTGAGTGTGTTTGTGTGAGTGTGTTTGTGTATGGGTGGGTGGGGGCATAATTTGCATAAAGGCAGTGAGTATCTCATCAATTTTATTAAAACCCCTAGTGGCACAACCATTTTAAACCTCCATTAAGGTCACTAAAGAGTATCAGCTGTCTATCTTTTAATGCAAAACTCTGGAGATTCTTGACCACCTTCCACTGCAGCTCTTGTCCTTTTTTGTAATTTGCTTTGATCACACACTCCGTGTGCAGCTGAAAACAAGACACTGCATCAAAAATCTTCTCTTTCTCATTTTCTGAAGACATTCTCACTGCCAACCTGACTGGAAATGTTGGCTGATATGTAGGAGATGATGAGATCGTACATAAAGAAGGTTCACGCAAAAAAAGGCTTTGGCAATTTTATATATATATATATATATATATATATATATATATATATATACACATACATATTTTAATATTATATAATTTGCTGATGTATTTCTTTTACTTTCCAAAGAATTTCAGTAAAAATAAATGCCACACATCCCAATTTTTGAACAATATTATTTCTGCCACTTACATAAAGCATTCCTTGGCAAGTGTTTGAGAGGCCTCAGCAAATATAAGGATCTCTGCATTAGCTCTAATCCATTAAGTCTGTTTCCTCAAGATCTTTATCCAAGGGAAACTTCAGTTTGCTGGGCATTCCTTTTTATGAGAAGAAAAGTAATATTTTTGCTGCAATACTGAGAAATGTTAAGCTGTATGTTGATATAAGTATGAAAATTATGATTGATTTACTATAGGAATACAGAATGTTCACAAAGTGAATGTGCAATGGGCTTAGTAAATAAAGCGAAGTTGTATTCAGTTTAAAGATCTAATAACATGCATGGTAAAAATATTTTTTTCCTGCACATGAACGGATAATCACTTTATTTACGAAGAGCAGTGAAGTTTAATTTTGATACAATAAATGAAATGTCTTATAGTATACAAGCCATATTAAGTATGAAAGATTCATCTACAACAACTTATTCTTGTTCCTGTATAGATATATGCGCTGATGGGAACCCCATTGCACTACACACCCAATCGCAGTCTTCTATCATCTATCCAAAACCTCCTCTTCATTCCCAAATCCCGCTACAAATCAAAGGGAGAACGAAGATTCGCAGTCCAAGGGCCATGGCTATGGAATGCTCTACCGACTTACATCCGCATGGAAGAAACCCATCAGGCCTTCAGGAAAAAACTCAAGACCTACCTCTTCGAAGAAGCCGGACAACACAGGACCAATCCAGTGCCTTGACACGATTCAGTTCGCATTGCAGCGCTATCCAAATTATTCATTCATTCATTCATTCATTACATGGTGGAGTAAGGGAGAAAGTGTTCGACACACCCAGACATGTCAGACTCTTGCAGTTGCCAGAAAGCATCAACATTCTAGACTTTTAACACATAGGCCACCAGAAAGGAAAATATAGAGCATCTTCTTCTACAGGCTACCCTTATTTTACTGTTGATTCTGTCATTTTCAATGTAATACAAAGATTGTATATATTATAAAACAAGGGTTTCAAAAAAATATAAATTAAAAAAAAGCAAAATTGTTTCCACACTATTATAGTTTCCTTTAAATTGATAAATTTATTTTCTATTCTTTCCACATTTCTCTTTCTCTCTCTTTGCCCTCATTGTTTTTCTGTCTATATATCCATTGTATGTCCATCTATCAGTCTTTGTATCCACCTTTTAATCTGCGACCACACTCAGAGTCTTGATACATTTATCATGAATGTCCTTTTAAGTTTTACTTTTTTCATCTACAATGTAAAGGGAACTGCCCCAGTTTCACACTCCATTAGGACTGTATAGGACATCTTCTCCTCTTTGCTATAGAACGTTGGACACCAGGCTTGGCTCATCATACTCATTTGCTTAAAGCATCTCTACAATAAATCGATCCCCAGGATTTACTGTCAGTGCAGAGAAATGGATGGCTGTCAGATATCAGAGGTGAAAAGTCACCCATTAATCCATAATTCTACCTCTCACCCAATACCGCAGGGTTATTTATAAGAATTGACTTTTTGTACTCTTAATTAATCTTTAACAATATAAATCCAAGTCAAAATCCCATAAGGCTTTGGTTTATAGGGAGGTTTACGAGAGCATCATTTTTAAAACACAAACATTTTATGTGTTGCAATCTATTACTCTGTTACTGTGCTATGAAATGGATAAGGTTTATATCTTTTTATTACTGGCATCAAGATTTTTCTCCAAGACCTGAGTTTTTTTTTTTTTTTTTAAAAAACACTAATAAACCATATATTGTGTCAAGAGCTTTTAAAGATATTGACAGCTATGTCTGTACAAAAACTGAAATAACTGTAACTTTATTCTACAGCATATTGTTCTACTGTAGGATGGCCACCATGGTGCGTTTTTTTTTTTTTCAATGAAAATTCTAAATAAAAAGTCAGCTTTGTGTTAGAAAATATTGCTCTCCTTATATCGGGTTCATCTTATGTCTTAGTGTATAAATGTTTTTAAATTTCATGAGTTTCAACCAAGATTGTTATTAAAACCTCTCTTACATTAGCGGGCCCCTAATTTATGCTTAGTGGTCTTATACAGTACGTAAAATATTTTCTAAAAACTGGTACCAATGGGAAGACTTCAGGCAGTGATGCTTGGGAAGTGTATGCAAAAAGGGCCCTATAAAAGGATAAATGGCTTTTATGTACCTAATATTTTATGTGAAGGCGGTGTTGGATTTCTAAAAACACAAAAAAAAGAAAACACAGTGCTTTTAAAAAAAAAACTAATTGCATCTGCATAGATATTAAAGAAGTAATTAATGAATGAATAAGGAAATAAATAACGATCAAAAGGAAAAAGTCTTAGGTTCACACTTATGTGTATGCATGAACACACATCTGTAATGCATGTTGTTATATGTATGGTTTTATTTTTCTATATTACAAAAGAATTGTTCATGTTTAATGGTATTTCATTTTGTGTGCAGTTGTGTGCATTAATTGCAGAGGACTAATGAATCAATTACATTACTTAATGCATCAGTTACCCAAGATTTGTTTCTCCAACTTTTTTGTTTTCAAAATTAAAAAATGCCCTACTACAAAATTAAATGGTAAAGTGTATATATAGAAGACAAATGTAATAAAATTGGACATTAAGTGGTGGTTCCCTGATATTATAGCATATACATATATTGGTTAAAAAATGGTTTAGTATTTATTCAGATGTAGAAAAAGACATACATACATATATCAAAAAGGAGGGCTATCAAAAAAGCCTTATAAAACAAGTACATTTACACAACATCTCATCAAAAGGTGTTTATATGGAGATTGCCAACATGTTTCACAGTCTAGAGGGACGCTTCTTCAGGGCTTTATTCCATAGCATCTGGCTCAACACCTTTAAATTGTCTGGTGTGTTTGGGCTAAGGGGAGACCAATGATAGACCATCTTATGGGTGGCAGCTACATAGCATGAAATGCCCAATGGAATCAAGGAGCAGTTACTGTTAATGCTCTCCACTGGATATAAATCAAGACAATAACTGCGCAAATTCTTCTACAAACAGGATACACCCAATAGATCAGCAAACAAAGGTTCCCAAATGCAAAGCATTCAACTCACAAAGAGGGTCCCCATATATGTTCTCTACAACATGGAATGGAAGGAACGTGGGTATTCCTTCATGTAGAAAGCCCCCAGCTCGCGGTGCCTATCAGGGTCTCCCGAGGACCCCGCAATCCAGCATGTAACTGGTAAAGTGGCCCTTTAGACCCCTTATCTTGTTAATAGCTAAATAAAGAAGCTGACTTATTCTAAATGAGCCTCCTGATCATTACACTGTTGTAACACCAGGTGAAAATGTCGCTGAGTTTGCTTTCTGTCATTTTTATTTATTACAGGTACTTCCATCAATTTAGGCAGCGCTTTACATACTATGTATTATATATATACATTTACATTAGTCCCTGTCCTCAAGGATTTCACAATCTAAAGTCCCTAAGGCCCCTTTCACACATACGGACCGTATGTCCGTATTTAATCCATCCGTTTGCGAATGAAATACAGACATACATGCATTCCTATGGGATAGCGGGTGTCTGCGGATGAACATCCGCAGACACCTGATATCGTCCGTCTCCGCAATGGTCCGATTCTGCAGACGTAGGAAAATCCTATTTTTATATCCGTCTGCAGAGCGGATCGGATGAACACGGACAGATGGTCCGTGTTCATCCGATCCCCCATAGAGGAGAGCGGAGAGCTGACAATGCGGTCCCTGCACACTGTGTCGGGACCGCCCTGTCATCCGTCGGCTCAGCGGGGATAAACAGAGCGATCCCCGCTGTGCAAAGGGGTCTTATTCACATTCATACACTTACTACCCTGTTTCCCCTAAAATAAGACCTAGCGTTATTGTCGGTGTTGGCTGCAATATAAGCCCTACCACCCAAATAAGCCCTACTCTGTTTCCTCAAAAATAGGCCCTACCCTGAAAAGAAGACCTACAAGGACTTTAACTAGGGCTTATTTGGGGGGTAGGGCTTTTATTGCAGCTATCACCGACAATCACACTAGGTCTTATTTTAGGGGAAACAGGGTAGAGCCAGTTTAGACAGGAGCCAATTAACCTACCAGCATGTCCTTGGTGTGTGGGAGGAAACCCACGCAGGCACAGGAAGAACATACAAACTCCAGGCAGGTAGTGGCATGGTTGGGATTCAGACTGACGACTCTAGCGCTGTCAGACAGAAGCACTAACCAATTTCATTTTTTCTTAAAAAAAACTCTGCAAAGTAACTTATAAAGGGATCTGTTGAACCCCTTTCCAAGTTACTGTGGTCCAACTAATCTTGAGTATTACTAATCATTTCTATGCTCATAAAGCTGTTAAACTCCACCCAGAAAGTGCTACCTTTGGTATTTTGTAATAGTATACACTGTAACCAGGGGTCAATTCCTGGGGAAAAAAGTGTGGGAACTCCCACCCAAGATCCACTCGCCCACCAAAAAAACGATGGGACACTATTCCTCCCACTGCCACTCTATACACTTGAGCTAGCTGTGGGGGCTTACCAAAGAAACACGTGTGTGTCCCTCCACTCAGCAGGGCCATCAGGTACTCACGAGTCTGCTGTTCCTGGCCGCCATAGTCGCCACCGCATCAGTACAAGCTGGAGCAACTTCCAATCCAGTCCTCACGTCGGCACCTGGCTCTCTCTTCACAACTCTGCCCTTGCAATTTGTAGAGTGCGCCAGTGCTAGGACAAGCTCATCATATGCCCCCTTCTAGCACAAATACCCCCCCCAGCACAAATCCTCACTCCTCACATCCCCCCTACAACATAAATCCACAAACCGCCAATCCCCCCTCTCAGCACAGACCCCCATCCCCTCCATCTCCCCCTAACAGCAAAAATCCCACCTTTCAGCACAAATCCTCACCCTCATCTAACCCCCCTTCTCAGCACACACCCTTGCCTTCACCTTCTTTCCTAGCACACATCCTTCCCTATCTCTCCCTCCCAGCACAAATCCTCCCCCATCTCCTCACCCCAGCATAAATTCTCCCTTTCATCACAAATCCTCTCATCTCCCCATCTCGGCATAAATTCCCCCTCTCAGCAAAAATCATCCCCCCTCTCAGCAAAACCCCCCCATCTCAAACCTGTGCCTCCTTCTCTTCCCTCCCAGCACAAATCCTCCTCATCTCCCCCTCCCAGCATATATTCCCCTTCTTATAAAAAAAAACCTCCCCCATCTCCCCCTCCCAGCAAAAATCCCTCCTCTCATCACAAATCCTCCCCCAAACCCGTTCCAGTACAAATCCCCCTCCCAGCTCCTTCTCCTGTTCTGTAAGAGCAGCCTGATATGCTGGGACTTGTATTGCCCTAGATTATAGGGGACTATAGAATGGCAGCCTACTCTGCTGGGACTTTTAGTGCCCTCTGTGGGGGACTGAGGATTCCTCAGTCCCCCCACAGTCTAGGGCACTACAAGTCCTAACATAGGAGGCTGCCATATCTCAGCCCCCAAAGGAGGGCACTACAAGTCCCAGCAGAGCGGGCTGTCACCAGTCCTCTAAACACAGCATGAGGAGACCGCACAGCCTTTCACCCCCATACATTCCTCCCCACTCTCCCCTTACTATAGTGTCCGGCTCCTGGCCGGCGGCCGCCCCTCTCCAGAGTCTGGGCGGCATGTCACACTGCATGGTGGGGCAGTGGGCGGGATTTACCCTTGTCAGACACGTCCCCCCTCCCAGACTCCGGCGCAGCACACAAGGCTGGAGATCACTCCGGCACTGCT
This sequence comes from Lithobates pipiens, assembly GCF_037356315.1. Lineage (NCBI taxonomy): Eukaryota > Metazoa > Chordata > Amphibia > Anura > Ranidae > Lithobates > Lithobates pipiens. The sequence goes on from NW_027507748.1 coordinate 87,737,482, forward strand.
CAGACACCTCAGTAGCTGTGGGCAGCAGTGGCCGGAAATACAGACTGGGCATTGGCAGATGCGGCTGCCGACTTCGTTCCTGCACTGTGTCCTTCTGTCCTTCTCTATGTGGCGATGCTGGGCATTATTAAAGGATCAGCTTGGGCAGCTCTAGCCCTGCAAAGGGAACGGCGTTCCTGCTGTGAAAAAAGTGCAGGGACGCCGTTCCCATGCGTTCCCGCAGGACTCGAGCCCTGACTGTAACCAATGGATGTCTACAGGTATCACATAAATGAAAGTACATTTTGAGTTTACTAAAGCATCATCATTTATTGTAATTTTTTTTATGCTTGCTTTTATCCTTTTTTTCCATTCTTTGCTGCATGACAGTGCTGCTGATCATCTGCAGCTTCTTTGTAGCCACTTCCTGCCTATATGTATACACTCCAGCAATGGCTGCATGGCATTCTCATGGCTGTTTCCTTAAAGTGCTACTAAACCTAAAAACGTTTTTTTACCTTATTGCATTGTTTGTATGATGGTAAAAAACGTTTTCAGTTTCTCTGTGCCCCCCTTCGCTGTGTGAAGGGGAAGAGAGGGGAGAAGAGATCAGTGCTGTGCAGGGCTGCATCTATTTTCCTCTCTTTTCCTCTTTACATGGCATTCGAGCAGCAGCAGGAGCCATTGACTCTTGCTGCTGTTAATCAGATGCAGTTAAGAGGAAGTGGGGGTGGGTCTAGGTCCCGTTGTGTAAGTCTATGGAGCACGGCTCCATAGACACACAGATTGGGAGCGTGCAGGCTACGGTCTCCCCATAGTCAGCGGCTGGCTATGGTAGACCTAAAAAGAAGAGAAGGAGCCAAGATCGTCACTGGAGGAGGATCAGGGCCACTCTGTGCAATACCACTGCACAGAGCAGGTAAGTATAACATGTTTGTTATTTTAATAAAAAAATATGCATGACTTTAGTAACACTTTAAAGGCTAAGTTCACCTTTGGAACATGTTACGTTGCATGTTCCACTCTTATTTAGGGTGGAATATGTAATACATTCCAGCTCCTGCCTCCTCTCCCCCCTCTCTGTGGCAGTGGGTGAGGAATCTTCTTCCTACACCCACTGTCACAATTTAAAAACAGCACGACCATGCTGGGCTCTGCCCACACAGCTGCTTCATTCATCCATAAAGTCCGGTGAATGAATGAACTACAACTACCATCAGCCACTGCAGCCAATGGCTTGTAGTTCTCAATGAACTGCAAGGGTGCTGGTGCGTCCTGTCATAGTTCATTGATTCTTCCTGCAACTCAGTAACTGCCTGCCTGTATAGGAACTATGAGAAGACAGTTTATTGAGTGTATACAGGATCCTGGCACTACACCCACGGTCTGCTTATCATGGGTTCAATGCTTTACAGGCTCCAGTTTAAAAAAATAATAATGCATCTTTTTTATCTGAAAAAAAGATAAGCATTTATTTTTTCTTTAAAAAAAAATTAACTTATCTTTTAACCACTTCCCGACCACTTCACACACATATCGTACAGGCAGAATCATATACTTGTACATTGCCCTTTAAGAAGCAGCTTGCAAGTGTCTGCCACAAGCTCCGTGAGTGTGATCGCGGGTCTGTGATAGTCTCACGGAGAGGAACGGGGAAATGCTAATGTAAACAATTATTTCCCCATTCTGCCTACTGACACTGACACTGATCATAGCTCCCTGTATATGGGAGCGGTGATCAGTGTTGCACACAGCCCCTTCCCCCCTCACAGTTAGAATCACTCCCTAGGACACACTTAACCCCTACATCGCTACCTACCGGTTAACCCCTTCACTGCCAGTCACATTTACACATTAATCAGTGCATTTTTAATTGCACTGATCGCTGTATAAATGTGAATGGTCCCAAAATTGTGCCAAAAGTGTCCAATGTGTCCGCCATGATGTCACAGTCATGATAAAAATCGCTGATCACTGCCATTACTAATAAAAAAAAAATTAATAAAAATGCCATAAAACGATCCCCTATTTTGTAGACACTATAACCTTTGCACAAACAAATCAATACACACTTATTGTGATTTTTTTAACCAAAAATATGTAGAAGAATACTGTATCAAAAAATATGTTTAAAAAAAAAAAGTCTTTCAAACATTAGTAGTGCTACTAATGTTTGAAAGACTTTTTTTTTTTAACATATTTTTTGATACAGTTCATATTTATTATAGTAGCAGGTTTAATACTTTATAATTTTTTGCATGAACGCTGAGGGAGAAATACTTTGTTTAGTTCTCATTGTTTGTTTATGTAGAAGAATACGTATCGACCTAAACTGAGGAAAAAAAAAATTATATATTTTTTGAGGATATTTATTATAGCAATAAGTAAAAAATAATGCATTTTTTTTCAAAATTGTCGCTATTTTTTGTTTATAGCGAAAAAAATAAAAACCACAGAGGTGATCAAATACCACCAAAAGAAAGCTCTATTTGTGGGAAAAAAAGGATGTCAATTTTGTTTGGGAGCCACGTCGCACGACTGCGCAATTGTCAGTTAAAACAAATTGCAAAAAGTGCTCTGGTCTTTGGCTAGCCAAATGGTCCAGGGCTTAAGTGATTAATGATGACAACAGTGAACCATGCCAGTGTAATGTATAATGAAACAGCCACTTGTGGTCTGTAATTAGAAGCTTGCGTGAGAGGGTGATAAAATGGGAGCATAATTAGGAAACAAAAAACCCCTAATGCCGCGTACACACGATCGGACTTTCCGGCAGACTTGGTCTGGCGGACCGGAATCTGTCAGACAATTCGATCGTGTGTGGGCTCCAGCGGACTTTTTTTTCCCCAAATGTCAGACGGACCTAAAAATAAAACATGTTTCAAATCTATCCAACGGACTCAAGTCCGACAGACTAAAAATCGGGAAAACTGTTCTTCTGTGTGCTAGTCAGACAGACCAAATATGACTCAAAGGCAGCTATTGAAGTTCCTTGTTTAGTCCCGTTTATGTCATCACGTTCAAAACAAACGGACTTTCAAACAGACTTAGTCCGGTCGTGTGTGGCCAAGTCTGTTTCGTCCAGAAAGTCCGTCGGACCTCCGTCGAAAGTCCGTCGGGAAGACCGTCGGACCTAGTCAGTCGAAAAGTCCGGTCGTTTGTACGCGGTATAAAACTTCTGTGAGAGTTTAGCAATTTGGTTTAGTTGATTTTTTTGGGTTAATCTCTGGGAAATACATAGGACAGGATCTGTAAAGATCCTAAGTAATGGATGGGTAACATTACAAAAGAAGCGAGACCAAACAAATTCAGTGGCTACTTTGAAAATGATAATTTTCTTTCCCATTTCCTTGCCATCATGTTGACAATCCAAGGAGAGGACATGAATATACATGAATATATATTTCTGTATGGTTTAGAGCTGCGTTTGTAGGGTACCAATGCTCACACTGTTTATAAATCTCTTCTCCTTTGTAACATGAATGGTTTTGCAATTCAAATGTATACTCAACTGCTGACAAGTCCGTTTGAAATATTTAATCATGCTAAACCTGTTCCAGTCATTTCAAGGTCTTGTAAGCGGACTTTGGTTTTGAATATCCCCTGGGTTCACAATGAAAGAGTGCACGTTCTATACAATCAGAAAAGAACCTTTAGCCAAATACAGGGAATGACAGACTGAATAACTTTGTGTTATTGAGCTAACATCATATTCACCTTGCATTTTAAGACAGATTTGACGAAAGGAAAAAAGTAAGTTTATTTAAGGACAAACAAAATTTATTTCTAATACATAAAGTTTTGCAATGGCAAAAATGTGTTTTGAACGTGGGAATCTGCAAGGTCTTCTGTCTGCATGCTGTAAAATAAGAGTTCCGTTTGCTTATACAGTACCACTCCGACCATGGTCGTCTTTACTATTGATTGGACCCTGGGCAAAACTTTTCTTGGGGCCCCCCCATGCAGTTTCTCTCCCCACCTGCTCTGAGACATACAATAAATAGCAGCTAGACTAAAAATCAGTTTACTGAATCAGATCAGGCAGCTATTGCGATTGGTTGCCAGAGGTTACAGTGTATCATTATCGCTCACTAACTGGTTGTTAGAGGTTACAGCACACATTACGGCTCACTGATTAGTTGCTAGAGGTTACAGCACATGATTTCTGCATGTTGATTGGTTGCTAAAGATTACTGTGGATATGACCTCAGGGGGGCATGATATACATATCAATGCCGATGGCCATCGCTATTTATGTATAAATGTCACCTTTATTTACATATGAATGCCACAGCTATTTACATATGTAAAAACAGGGTCTGCGGGGGAGTCATCTGTACACAACAATAGGTCAGAGCTGGGCAGCAATAGTAGCAGTGCTTCACACTGAGATATTGGGGCACAGCACAGGACTAAAACCTCAAAGGACGAGGGAATTTAAACCAGGATAGTTGGCAAATATGAGGAAGCTGCTTTGGGCCCCACAACAATGACAGGGCCCAGGGCAGCTGCCGCTTTTGCCTTGCCTTAAAAACGTCCCTGACTCTGACCATTCACGATCTTAATTTCATTTTCAAAAAAGCGCTACAGCCGAAAAAAGGTATTAGAGGTAAGTCAAATTTTGCATGTATGTCTAGCCAAGTGGACCTGTACATGGCACACCATAGCTAAAATAACAGAAATGGTGCACAGCAAACACCACAAGATGCCTTCTCATACCAGTACTGCACCCCTCCCCCATGATAGCCACTGCACAGAGATTTGGTGATAATAATGTTTATGGCATTTGAAGGCAGATTGGATATGAGCAACTATAATTATTTGGCGCTATCTTTTACAAGAAGTGCAGGTAAATATAGCTTTAAGGCGGTATTAAATAAAAAAAAATAAAAAAATGTAATATATCGCAGCTTACCAATTCTTAGACGTGATGGCTGCATTTGTTTTGTTTTAGACTTTTCTTTTATTTCACCTGGTGATCCTGCCAGTAACACTTCTTGTTTTAGCATGTGCACATTCTGGATTAGGTAGAAAAGCAGACACCTTGGTCAGCAGCATTGTCAGTCTGGGATTGAGTAGTGTTAAGCCTCGTACATGTGGAAAATCTGACCATGTGTATGCTCCATCGGACAATTGTTGTCGGATTTTCCACGGATTTTCATGCTATCTGCCAATAGAACTTAACCAAAAAGTGCATTCTATACATCCAGAAATATAGAAAATATATCAAATCAAAATAATGTCAAAGCAATAACTCCAAGGCCAATAATAACTAACACGTTATCTCCTCCGATTCCGCAACATGTCTGGTTGACGAATGGCCATTCAGACACGAACTGAAAAGCACAAAATGAAAAGCGCGAATCAACACTCACCAAACTTCTACTAAGATAAAATTAGCAGAAAGAGCCCAAAGGGTAGCCCTAAACAGCTGAAAAAACATGTAGTACATCACTACGTTCGTGGTTGTTGGCCAACAATTGTGTGCCGTGTGTATGCCAGACAAGTTTGGGCCAACGCCCTTCGGACAAAAGGTCATGGTTTTGTTGGCCAAGAATCCGATCGTGTGCACGAGGCTTTAGACTAGCAGATTTAGATGGACTTGACTAATAAATAAGAAGAAATTTAAGTTGAACCCCAGCTAAACTTTATAAAAAGTTACAGCAGTTTTTCAAGGACTATATCAAGCATGACAGAGCCTGGCTGGAATTTGCCAGCATATACTTTGAGGACTGGGATGCTTTCACAGCCTCAGTACAGACAGCAAAACATAGGTGTGCCCAGCCTATTGCATTAGGATGTGCATCCCAAACACATATGCATGTGTGCACATGTGTATATATATATACACTGACAGTGTCAGAAGAGCAATGGACAGTTTCAGTAGGGTAGAGATTGGTGTCAGTAAGGCAGTGGACACTGTCAGTAGCTTTTATTTTTATTTTTTTATTATAGTTTTTTGTACAATTTTATTTTTTGTATTTATTTATTTATTTATTTTCAGGAGCCCCATGCACTTTGGACTTATCATTCATAATTCACTGATGGGTGAGCTGCAAACCTGAAACAACCATGTTCCACAGGTTCTGCGGTCTGTTAAGGTAACATAATGATCCAATTCAAAGAATGGAATCCAATTGTTTACTTAAAGTGTTGCTAAACACAGGAGCCTGCATTCACTATATCTGGTCTCCCGCAGAATATGGAAATGCAATAGTTTAAATAAAAATAAACTGCTAAATACCTTTTCTCATCAGCAGTTAGATTAGTCTTGTGACTTCTATCAGTGTCGGGTTAAAGCATGTGCAAGGAGTTTTAATTCTGCTCTGACTGTCCTATAATGCTGCAGGACCCCTGACCCTCTGATTGGCGAGTGCTGATTGGCACTGCGTTGATTACATGAAAAAAAAAAAAACTCTCAAGCAATACACACCAAACTGAGCAGTTGCAGCTTGTCCCCTCGCCTCTGTTCTAGCAGAGGATGGTTTAGGGACTTTGGAAAAAGGGGAGGAACAGAGAAGACAGCCTTTTTACACAAAGCAGATGATTAACCACTTAGGTTCCACAGTGAGTATAGCAAGCGTGCTTTACTGCATATAAAACTAATTTTACTGTTGTGAGTTTAGTAACAGTAAAAGAGAGCCTGGGCTTTGGAAGATGTACCCAAAAAGGGGCAAAGAACTAGTTACCAGTACATCTGGTGGTCTTTCTGCAGCTGCTCTTTCATTCCTGACTTACCATGCCTTGTTCTGCATTGTGTTTCTGTACATGTAGGTGGCCTTTTTGATAGAGGCAAGGCTTGACTCACTCAAATCTAATGCCACATACACACAATCGGAAATTCGGCCAGCAAAAGACAGATGAGAGCTTTTCATTGGAAAATGCAAACGTGTGTATGCTCCTTCTGACTTTTGCTGGTGGAATTTCGGGCAGCAAAAGATTAGAGCATGTTCTCAATTTTTTAATTTTTTTCGTCTGTAGCAATGCCGACGCGCAAAATTCCTACGCATGCTTGGAAACAATTTGAACTTGAACATTTTGTCGACTTATCGTAGTGTTGTACGTCACCGCGTTCTTGACTGTCGGAATTTGGTGTGACCGTGTGTAGGCCACACAAGCTTGAGTGGAATTCCGTCGGAATTCTGTCGGGAAAACCATCAGAGCTTTTTCCAACCATAATTCCGATTGTGTGTACGCGGCATAAGTCTCCAGCAAGAAGAACAGTAAGCAGCACAGTAGTAGTGAAATCATTAAATCACACTTCATATCATATAAAATGTACATGTTCAGGGTACTACTTAGATACAATTAATATTTCTAGATGTTTCCTATAACAAAGCGCATCTTCTTTTTTTGAGTTCAGGTCTACTTCAGATAACCTACGCTACCTAGCCAATCCTAAATTCACCTGTTTCAGCAGCAGTATTATAATGGAGCACAAGGACTCTATGAAAAATTAAAAAATAATGTTTACTTAATACTTTAATAATAATAAATAATTAAATAAATAATTTACTTACTTAAAAAAATAATATTACATGCTGCTATATGAGATATAAGGGGATGTTCTTCACATGTGTGGGGTGATTTACTAAAACTTGAGAGTACAACATCTGGTGCAGCTGTGCATGATAGCCAATCAACTTCTAGCTTATGCTTGTTCAAAAAAGCTTGGACAAAAAAACTTGGAAGCTGATTGGCTTAGACAAAAAAACTTGGAGGCTGATTGGCTTGGACAAAAAAAAAAAACCCTGGAAGCCGATTGGTTTCTTTGCAGAGCTTCAACAGATTTTGCACTCTTCCATTTTAGTAAATCCGCCCCATTGTGTCCAGTTACTGAGCTTTGTAGTTGCCCCTCTAATATAGCTGTATAAGAATGTGATGATGCAGTGTACAGATCCTTATGTTAAAAGAAAGCAATGTTGTATTTTAATAAGTCTGCTGTAATTGTTTTCAGACAAGTGATATCAATGACACCCCCATCTGTGCAAGTGTAGAGCAACATGTACAAGGAATCATTCCAAAATGATCAGGACTTTACTTCTGTTTAGTGACTGTAATTCTTTAAGCACGGAAATATGAATCAGGATTACTCATGCAAATGCCCTTTTTACCTCTCTTTATGTTACATTCTGGAGATTTGATTGCTTAAAATTTGCATAATATACTGTATGTGTGTAAAGCTCCACTGACTGGAAAACGAACAACATCTGCCCTCTTTAATTGAATCCACATATTAAGAGATATTTCTTGTTCTGGACCATTTTATGAAGAGATATATAAATGCAAGCCTGACTTAAAAAGCGATTTGCTAGGGATGAGCTGCCAGTTTGGTTCAAACCTAGGTTCGGACTACATTTTGCTTGTTCAGAGTGTTTGGAACCTTCAAATCCTTATTTAGAATTACTACTGTTGCTAAATGGGACAGCTTCCACACGATCGCCATAAGAACACAAATCAAATATGGTCATGTCCGTATTTAGTCAATGACGTCACCTGGGAGACCCTGGCCCTTTGATTTTCTTTCAGAGGGTCAGCGGCCATTGTTCATCAAGATTGGCGTGGATCTGAATCAGTGGATGATGTGATTGAAAATGGATTATAATCCTAGGACAATTTTTTATTTTTTTTAATTTTTAATAAAGGACTTCTTCAAAAGGTATCAGTGTGTTTATGTACATTTTACATTTTTTTGTGAATGAGTAGGTGTACTATATACCTCAATCAATAATTTCACCAGGTGACATTTGGGGGCCCCTTTTTTGTTTATCCAAAATCCAATAAGCCCCCTGTCCACAGACCTCTACAAGCAGGGGTGTAGGAAGAGGCTTTTTTCCTCATCAACTTTGCAACAAGGTCTATTGCCAGGCAGGCTTGCCAAGGTAAAGAACAAAGAGAAGCACACCGCTCCAGGCAAAATCAGGTGAAGGATGGATCACAGGTGCAGACTTCAGCTCACCACCGTGAAAGACGAACAAATCAAAGAATTGGTCGCACACTGGAACGCCAACTTATCTTGATGTCATCTTTATTGTCAAAAGGGTTGGACAGATACAGACAATGGTAGACTTTTCACAAGCGATAGCTTGCTTGTTCACAACCAGGCTTGCCAAGGTACCCCCCAATGTTGAGAGTATGTAGTCTGCTATGGTTCAAGAGGTGGAAGAGGGGGCAATTTCATTCCCACCTTTCCTGGCCAGCAAGGTTGCATGCTTCGATAAGAATCTATTATAAATTTTAGGGAGAACACTAGGGGGGTCATTTACTAAGATGAATGCGCTGCGCCGGTTCATACCTTAATTGGTGCGCCGGATAAATCATTAATTGAGCGAGTGAACCGGCGCACTCATATGCGCAACAGTAATAATAATATGCCATTGATAATAGCACATGCCGTATCATTAGGAGTCCATTCACACACGGGCAACACGACTTCCAGTGTGACTTTGGGAGGCAACTTGGACATGACTTGAGTATGAATCACAGCGCGACTTGGGGCGACTTACAACACGACGTTAAGTTCAAATTTTTTTTTTAAAATTGCGTGAGGGTCTCCTTCAAAATCCCTACCAGGCCCTTCAGGTTTGGTATGGATTTTAAGGGGAACCCCACACCAAAATGAAAAAAAAAATGGCGTGGGTCCCCCTCAAAATCCATACCAGATCCTTATCCAAGCAAGCAACCTAACAGGTCACTGGAAAAGAGGGGGGGGGGACGCGAGAGTGCCACCCCCCTCCTGAACCATACCAGGCCACATGCCCTCAACATTGGGAGGGTGCTTTGTGGGTAGCCCTCCAAAGCACCTTGTCCCCATGTTGATGGGGACAAGGGCCTCATCCCCACAACCCTTGCCTGGTGGTTGTGGCGGTCTGCGGGCATGGGGCTTATCGGAATCTGGAAGCCCCCTTTAACAAGGGGACCCACAGATCCCGCCCCCCCTGTGTGAAATAGTAAGGGGATAAAAATGTACCCCTACCATTTCACCAAAAAAGTGTCAAAAATGTTAAAAATGACAAGAGATCATTTTTGACAATTCCTTTATTTAAAATCTTCTTCTTTCCATCTTCTTCCTTCTTCTTTCCTTCATCATTTCGGTTTCTTCCTCCAACTTCTTCTTCCTCTGTTTCTCCCTCCGATCCTCTGCTTCTTGCTCTGGTGTTCTCCTCCGGCATCTTCCTCCACGGCGTCTTCTTCCCCGATTTGTTCTTGGGCTGCTCCGCATCAATGGGAGGGTCCCGCTGTGTGACGTTTCTCTTCTTCTGACACTTCTTATATAACGGAGGGTGGGGACATATAATATTCTGTTATATAAGTGTCAGAAGAAGAGAAGCATCACCAAGTGGGAGCCTCCCATTGATGCAGAGTGGCTCAAGAGCGAAGCAGGGAAGAAGACGCCGTGGAGGAAGATGCCAGACAAGAACACCGGAGCAAGAAGCAGAGGATCGGAGGAAGAAGCAGAGGAAGAAGAAGATGGGGGAAGAAACCAAATGATGAAGGAAGGAAGAAGGAAGAAGACCTGAAGAAGATGGAAAGAAGAAGACTTTAATTAAAGAAATTGTCAAAAACGTTCTCTTGTCATTTTTAAAATTTTTGACACTTTTTTTTGTGAAATGGTAGGGGTACAAGTACCCCCTTACCATTTCACACGGGGGGGCAGGATCTGGGGTCCCCTTGTTAAATAAGGCTTCCAGATTCTGATAAGCCCCCGCCCGCAGACCCTCAATCAATATGGGGACAAGGTGCTTTGGGGAGCTACCCCCAAAGCACCCTCCCAATGTGGAGGGCATGTGGCCTGGTACGGTTCAGGAAGGAGGGCTCTCTCTCCCCCCCTCTTTTCCTGTGGCCTGCCAGGTTGCGTGCTCAGATAAGGGTCTGGTATGGATTTTGAGGGGGGCCCACACGCCATATTTTTTTAATTTTGGTGCGGGGTCCCCCTTAAAATCCATACCAGACAAGAAGGGCCTGGTATGGATTTTGAGGGGACCCCCACGGCATTTTTTTTTTTTAAATTGGCGCGGGGTTCCCCATAAAATCCATACCAGACCTGTTTTTTTTTAAATGCTGTTTTTAACAATGAACTTTTATGTGTATTGCCGGATCATCCCTAATGCTAACATGACATGTGTGCAAATATCCTTAAAAAAAAAAGTTGAGACGAGCGCCCATTCAACCTATGCAAATGCATTTACGTTGCTTGACATTTACTAAGATTTTGCCGGCGCAGTGAACTAAAGCATTTGAACGTGTGCAAATGCTGCTTGCGCATGCACAGTGCATAAATTAAATATAAAACCTCACGCAGTTCTAAGTGTACTTGCAGGCGCAGCAGGCTTGTTCAGAAAAAGTTACTAATATGCAGTATACTCATTATTTATTGACTTCTAAATTCAGAAGTTATTCCAGATTTGTGAAATAAATCCGTGAACTACAAATTTGATCAAAAATCTTTGCAGCTGTGTTTAAGTCAGAGTTCATTCATTTGAGCTCTATATAATCCAGTGTACCCAGACTCCAAGAGGTTCACAAACTAATGGTAAGAGGATATGCCTCCTAAATCTATGCCATGTGACTCTAACTCTGATTCATGTATTATTAGCAGAAAAATTTGAATTTGATTGACATTTATGGGGAAAGGCTTAGTACAGACTCTTTATTACATCAGGATTTCTATTTGTAATGCAGCAAGAAGTCTACAGTGGGTGCTTTTTGGAAAACTTTTTTCTACCTTACAGGTAGATAAGTAAACATGGTTGCCAGGTCACTAGATTACAGACAAAAAGGAAAATGGAAGAATGGCGTGCTGCAGCTATTCCTGAATTTCTGTGCAGGTAGGTTGTATCCCTTGAATACATTTCAAAGATTAATTTTTAGATTTGACTGTAACATACCTTTAAATTGTGGAAAGGCTGTACGTATTCAAGTATGTCATTACATTTCCTTAACAATCAGTATATACATTGTAACACCCTCTTTGACTTTTGACCCTCTGTAGCTGCAGACTTACTGGAGTAATTCATCCTTAAAACTTGCAGCTGACTCGTCTCAGTTTTACTGTCACATTTCTTTGTAATTCAACTTCTCCTTCCCTGTAGGGATGAACTCCAGGTAATGTTCGACCCAAACCTATCCTGTACACAGTTTAGTAAACTACCAAACAAACTGGTCATATTTGGCCAGTTCAGTGGCAAAAATCCCTTGCTTTTGTTTGCAAAAAAAAAAAAAAACAAGCTGGGATCTGTCATTTTACAGCAGTAGCACTATTGCTATTAAATGACAGATCCCCATCAAGCTTCTGTTTGTAAATAAACCAACTGAGGATGCTGAGGGTCCTAGGAGACATCATTGACCAAATATTGGTCAAATATTGTATTTGGTGAATTATGTCATCTAAGATTCTTGACCAGTTTGTTTACAAGTGGAAGGGTATCTGTCATCTTGCGGCAGTAGTGCTGCCGGGTGACATGGTTGGGTGGCGGGTCATTGTGATTGATGCTGGAGTGATTGATGATGGGCTTACATCTTTGTCCATTGTTTACTTTTTTAAATTAGTTTTTATTAAAGGAGAAGTATGGATAAAGCTTTTTTGGCTCAACTTCTCCTATGGATCACAGGAGTGCAGTCAGTTTTGCCAGTACACACGTTTTCACTCAACCGGTCCAGGCACTGGATAAATCCAGATTTTTCAGTCAGGATGCACGCAGAAGCCTGGACCGGTGTTCTGCCGTATAGTGTCCGGCCATCAAATAGTGTCCGGGCCGTACTGCGCATGCGCAGTACGGAGCAGACGAAGCTTCGGAAAATCTCCGAAACTGAACGGCGCTTGTTCCATGAGTGGAGGTGGTAGCCCCACCATCCAAGCGGACATAGGGTTGTGAATATTAGAGGGCCCCTTGCGGGCGAGCTTCGCTCGCCACGCTTCGGGCTCGGCCTCGCTGCGCTCGGCTCTTTTTTATTCCTACTCTATGTCCACTTGGATAGTGGGGATAGAACCTGGACTCACAGCGCAGGCGCCGTTCATCCTCGGCAATTTTCGGAATCTGTGTTGCTGTGTACTGCGCATGTGCAGTACGCAGCGGACACTATCGGATGGAGGACGTTATATGAAAAGACACCGGCAGCTGGCTCAGCCTCTCAGTGAGCCGCTGGGATACTGATGTTCTTACCTCCTCCACAGCTCCAGTGGACGCTGGGGTGACAGAGCAGAGAGCCTGTGACTGACAGTGGAGTGGAGGGGAAAACTGAGTGATTAACAGTGTTTAATCACCCAGTTCTCAGTGTAGAGGTGGCAAAGGACAGATGCAGCATCAGATCAATGCTGCATCCACCTAGGTGAGTATCATTTTTTTCTTTTGTGGAACCCAGACCTCTCTTTTAAAGTGGTTTTAAAGTGGTTGTAGGGCCAAGAAATATATAGACAGAGGTGTGCAGGCGCAGTTAACGACGATTTGCTGCAAGTAGCGGCTCCCATGCGCATGTGCGGGAGTGACGTCATCGTGGCTCCGATGAATGACAAGATGGAATGCGGCGGACTACAGGGGACAGCGGTGACTTTGCTGGCTCCTGTGTCAGGTAAGTGACACATAATGGACTACTATGCGATGCATAGTAGTCCATTATGCTTTACCTTTGCAGGGAATCAAAGAGGAAGTAAACCCATCAGGGTTTACTTCCTCTTTAAAGGACTTGTTCATGAAGTGGAGAGAGCAAAGAGAGACAGTGAGTAGATCAGCACGGTGCAGGGACAGACAAGGGGAAAGACTGCCAGCTGTACCAGTGCTCTCTTGAAGACAGCATTGTGCCAAGTATTCATCTAACCTTGCCCTGGTAAAAGACTGATTTCTCTATCCGAATTAAGGAAGGAAATGGTGTGTGACTGGCTGTGCAGCAGTGGGGAACCCAGACTTCAGCAACCCCTATGGGGGTAGCGCTACGTAATATAATATAATATAATATAGGTACACATACATTAATGCTGGAAATGGCAGATCTTAAGGCTGTCTGGTCTAGTGTCTGTTACTTTTCCTGCCTTACCGTCACATCTGGCTTTGTTTCAACCTCCTATCATTTAACGTTAATTTAAATTTTAAACCTAGTAATATGTTGCTTCTTTCAGAACATTGTTTTTTATTTATAATCTTTAAGATTAGAGGTTCAGCTGAACATAACATGACTTTGAAATTTAGATAACAATATTTTGGTGCAAATGTAATTAACTTATTAATATTCCCTGTTGCTCCTACAAGAGTTTTTTTTTTTTCAACGTTTTTAATTATTTATTCAAGTTACAAGTCTACATCATCCGTCAAGTAGAATTATTTGATATCTTTTATACAAATGGATGGCGGTACCATATAAAACCCCCCACCCCCCCCCCCCCCCCCCAGTTCAAAGGTATTTTAATGTTATTTACATCCCGGAGGTATAGGTAGGCCCGCACAGCTACTTGCATGTATGCATGCCTTTTTTCCTGGCACGTTGAACTGTTATTATGACGTGCACTGTGCACTGATCCTGACTGATTACAATCCCTATGAAATGACAACGCTGTCAAACGCTCTACAGCTTAATTAGATGCTATGTGAAATGATGCAGAGCCAAAATGTTTCATAAGGAAGAAAAAAAACGTAAAACTAAACTAGTCTCAATACATTCAACATTTCATTCTGTCAAACGTGTTTTTAAAATGCAAAAGTGTTTAGTCAGAACATTTTCTACTTACTTTTTCTGCTGCAGATGCAAGTTGCTTTTGATGCAGATACTTCCTCTCTTCTCCTCCAGGCCTGACTTTATGGAAAAGTACCATAGAGTGTGGCCTAGGGTGACAGTGTGTGAGAGGGGCTACAGCAGGCTGACCTCTGTTTCTTTCTCTAAATACACTTAACTTCTATGTAATGTGACAAATGGACTCAAGGCAACCTAGGGGTATGAATGGACAGGGTCTATGTGCAGCTTTGGCTGTATAGCAATGTGAAAAATATTGATGAAGAATCTTAAAGCATATTTAAACTCAAAAACAACAATATAATATAATATATTGCAGCCTTTCAGTCCTTAGATGTGGTGGCTGCATTTGATTTCTTTCTTTATAGTTTCTTCTCTTTATTTTGACCAGGTGACCCTGTGAATAACACACATTCTGTCCCTTTACGTCTACACTCACTTCCCTGGTGTATCTATGGATGGAGCCATGGTTGTCACACCTGCTGGGCTTTGGACATGTCTACCTTAGTTCATCAGCCCAGGTGGGTGAAATGCGTTGGAGGGCAGACTTGTTGTTGAAGGGCACAGTGTTTGATGTCTATTATTAAATCTGTCAGACTTGTTTTGGACATGTGGAACTATCCAGGATTACTGAGATCAATATGTTCAATACATCTATGGAGCTCAGGCTCCCTAATGACCCTCTAATCTGTCTGTTCAGCTATGCAGCACCTACAGATAATGCCCCTGTGGCCACCGAAAAAACCAACACCCCTGACCCCATGGACACATCTATGTCTCCTGATGGCTAGAAGGGTCCTACTCAAGGCCTGGACACCCCCCCACAGTCCTTCTCTTTCCATGATCAAAAAGTAGCTGATCGGTTGATGTCGCATGGTGACCCCGCCCCCTTACGATATCACAGTCCCGGAGGATGCTGGGACTGTCGCCATGTGACATCAACCCATGTGACATCAACCGATGACCCCGCCCCTTGTCCCTAAATAAGTCGCCGCGGAGCACGTCCCTGGCATTGTGGCCGGAGAGAGCGTCAAGTCAACATCTCCAGGAGAAGAAGGAGAAGAAGAAGAAGAAGAAGAACGGAAGGCGGCAGCAGCGGCGGCGACGACAGAAGACCGGGTTTTTCTGCCGGGACACCGCGCCTTCTTATAGCTCTTTTACAGGCGGTGGCCCGGCAGAAAAACCGAAGAGGGGGACAAGACCCCCAAAGTCGGAAGAAAAGGCCGCGGCGAGGAAGAAAGCCGGGCTCCTCCACTAGCAAAAGAGCTAGAAGAAGATAGCGGAGGAGTCCGGCGAGAAGACCCCCGAAGACGGAAGACCCCCGGAGCTGTGCAATAAACTATTTTTACCCTGTGTTTTGTTTTTTTTGTACTTTTTTCACAGGTGAATGGGTAGGGGTACATTGTACCCCATACTCATTCACATAGGGTGGGGGGCCGGTATCCGGGGAACCCTTATTAAAGGGGGCTCCCGGATTCCGATAAGCCCCCCGCCCGCAGACCCCGACAACCAACGGCCAGGGTTGTTGGGAAGAGGCCTTGTCCTCATCAACATGGGGACAAGGTGCTTTTGGGGGGCACGCGGCCCCCCCTTCCCCAAGGCACCCCCATGTTGAGGGCACGCGGCTTGCTATGGCTCGGAGGGGGGGCTCACTCGTCCCCCCCTTTCCTGGCCGGCCGGGTAGCGTGCTCGGACAAGGTTCTGATGTGGACCTGGGGGGGACCCCCACGCCGATTTTTTTCGGCGTTGGCGTTCCCCTTTAAGTCCATACCAGGTGGCGGGGCCTGCGACGTCTCCTTCTCGGGCCCCGCCTACCTGGAGACGCGCTCGAAATGAGCGGACTTTCCTCCGCGCGTGTGAGCGAGTCCATTCATTTCAAAAGTAGGGCGGATAGTACGGCGGACTTAGTACGCCGTATTAGTCCGCTGAAAAAGTGCCGTGTGTGGGCAAGTAGCCCGTTTGGAAAGTCCGCCAGACTAAGTCCGTCGGATAGTCGGCTACATGTGTATGCGGCATTAGGGGCAATGTGTTTCAGGGCGGGTTCACACCGCTGTGATGCGGGAACGCCGCGAATCCGCGGCGTTTTCCCGCATCGCACACCTCCCGCCGGCAGTTCACACTGCCCTATGCGGACGGCTGGGAGTGTCAATGATATGTTAATGACACCCCCAGATCCGTCCGCATATCGCAGTGCGATCTGCCGACTCGCACAGGAATCGGATCGCATGGTGTGAACCCCCATGCGATCCGATTCTGTTGCGGACCAAAAAAAGGGTCCCGTGCGAGTTTGCTGCGGGAGCGATGCGAATTCAGCCATACTATCTGTATGGCTGAACTCGCATCGCTACGGAGATCGGATGTGATTTGCGGTGCGAATCACATCCGGATCTCCCCCCCAGCAGTGTGAACCCAGCCTTAGGTAGGATAAAAAAAAAATGCGCACTATTGTTTCTGGGCTGTACTACAGGTACAAACAACAATTAACATACACATATGTGGTATTGCTGTGATCGTCAGGAGCAGGAGAATTTATTTTGGGTTGTTCTTTGGTGGAAGGCTATGGTAGTAGCAAGAAATATACATCTAAATTAAAAAAAAAAATTATATATATATATATATATATATATATATATATATATATATATATATATATATATATATATATATATATATATTGTATTTTGGCCCAGTATTCCTTTGATAATAAGAAAAAAAAATCATGAGATATCCATTAACATTTACCACCAAATGAAAGCCCAATTTGTCCTGAAAAAAATGCGGTATAATACTGATGGATGCACAAATTAGTTGTGATGATATGTACCGTTTTACTAACACATGTCAAAGTAGTAAAATTTAACTTAGGAATTACCATTTGTTTTACCCCCAGGCACAAAGAGGCTAATAAGGAGGAGGCACCCCTAGGCACAAAGGGGCTAATAAGGTAATAGCCCCTGCTAGAAAAAAAAATTATCCTATTTTCTTTAAGTGTCTGAAAAGTTTCACTTTTTTTTTTTACTAAAATAACAAACATGTTATATTTACCTGCTTTGTGCAATTGGTTTATACAGAGCAGCCCCAATCCTCCACTCCCCACTCCTGGCTCCTCCACTTCCTATGGGGACAATCATACGGGCTCGCTCCACAGCCCCACTGCCAGCATCCATAGACGCCCACTCCCTTGTCACAAGGATTGATAGACAGCAGATTGCTATTGATCTGCTCTGTGAGGAGGGACAGAGCCGGGAGAGCCGCTGCTCTCATGCACAGCTCTGGACCAGGACGGGGCTCAGGTAAGTTTAAGGTGGAAGAGGGCATGGGGGGGGGGGCAGGCATGGGAAGTTTCTTTACCTTAATGCCTAGAATGCATTAAGGTAAAATACCTTAAGGCTTAGAATGCGTCAGGGTAAAAAATCTTAAAGCGGAGTTCCACCCAAAAGCGGAACTTCCACTCATTTGTCTCCTCCCCCCCATCCGGTGCCACATTTGGCACTTTTCGAAGGGGAAGGGAGGAGCAGATACCTGTCACTTCCAGGAGACGAATTACGTCAGCTGGTCAGCTCCCTCCTCCTCCTAGGAGAGCGTAGCAGTGCCTCGCGCATGCGCAGTAGGGACCCAGCGTGAAGCCATAATGCTGCATTGTCAGGTTCCCTTACCTGCAATGGCGGTGGCAGCACCTGACAGCTGATGGAAACATCAGCTGCGTTGCTGACATCGCTGGACTCCAGAACAAGTAAGTGTCCTATTATTAAGTCAGCAGCTGCAGTATGTGTTTGCTTTTATGCTTTTATTTTTTGCAGGGGTGGGCAGACCTCCTCTTAAAGGCCTTACAACCACTTTAATTTCTGCAAATATATATATATATATATATATATATATATATATATATATATATATATATATATCTTAATCCTAACACATCTTAGTCTGTAGTTTCCCCAACCTTTGCATCTATAACAGCTTCAACTCATCTAGGAAGGCTGTCCACAAGGTTTAGGAGTGTGTCTATGGGAATGTTTGACCATTCTTCCAGAAGTGCATTTGTAAGGTCAGACACTGATGTTGGATGAGAAGGCCTGGCTCTCAGTCTCCACTCTAATTCGTCCCAAAGGTTTTCTATTGGGTTGAGGTCACTCATCTATGTCTTTATGGACCTTGCTTTGTGCACTGGTGCACAGTCATGGAACAGAAAGGAAATTAATAATTGGGCCCAATTTGGACATTTTCACTTAGGGGTGTACTCCCCTTTGTTGCCAGCGGCTTACACATTAATGGCTGCTTGTTGAGTTATTTTGAGGGGACAGCAAATTTACACTTTATACAAGCTGTTCACTCACTACTTTACATTGTAGCAAAGTGTAATTTCTTCAGTGTTGTCACATGAAAAGATATAATAAAATATTTACAAAAATGTGAAGGGTGTACTCACTTTTGTGAGATACTGTATACTGTATATATCTATAATTCGGGGGAAAGAGGCAATTCAGAACTTCATGCTGAACCTGGAGTGGAGCTTTAGCCCTCACATGTTAACAATAAATCAGGATTTCTGGTACCTGAAAACTTTATAGCTTCAGTCAAAAAATAGAGGCTTGTTCACACCCCCAGCCTTGCTGAACACGCGGCTGCTGGCGTGTACTGGGAAAAATAATGTTGACGCACCACAATGTTTACTTTTTGGGTAGAACTTTATTTAAAGGCCACAAGTGACATTTCATTAAGTTCTATTGACTGGAGCACAGTGCAGTGTGGTGGACTGCATCACACCATGCTTTGTTAAAAAATGACTGCATGCCATACGTTTCCCCAAGCATGCCATACTTATTTTTGTGCATGCCATACTTATTTCCATGCATGCCACCACAGCCTGATTTTGTGAACTGGGCTGATAGAGAATAATGGCGCGTACACACGAGCGGAATGTCCGACAGAAAAAGTCTGACGGAAGCTTTTCATCATATATTCTGATCGTGTGTGCGCCTCATTGGACTTCTTTTTTCGAGAATTTTGATGGACCTAGAAATAGAACATGTTTTAAATATTTCTGACAGAACCAATTCCTATCGGGAAAACCGCTCGTCTGAATGCTGTTCCGATGGACCAAAAATGACGCATGCTCTGAAGCAAGTACGAGACAGATGCTATTGGCTACTGGCTTGAATTTTCTTCTTCTAGTCCCGTCATATGTGTTGTATGTCACCACGTTCTTGACGATCAGACTTTGGTGTGATTGTGTGTACGCAAGACAGTTTCAGCGGAACTCCGTCGGAAAAACCTTCAGAGTTTATTCCGACGGGAAAACCGGTCGTGTGTACGCGGCATACGTGTTTTTGCCTTGTCTTGTACTGGGATTGCACTATGCAAAGCTGCCCGGAGCAATACCAATACATTTGGTGTGAATTGACTCTTATGCCGCGTACACACAATCGAATTGTCCGGTGGACTTGGTCGGGCAAACAATCCGGCAAACAATCCGCCAGACTATAACGAACGGACTTGGCCACACACGGACACTCCAAAAGTCTGGCGATTTCTAACGCGATGACGTACAGCACGTACGACGGGACTTGAAAAAGGAAGATCAAAAGCCAGTAGCCAATAGCTTCCTTCTTGTACTTGCTTCAGAGCATGCGTCATTCTTAGTCCGCCGGACTAGCACACTGACGAACGGATTGTCCGCTGAAAGCCAAGTCCGGCATAAGAGTCAATTCACACCAAATTTTGAGTCAAAACTACTTTCTAAGTTCTCCGGACTTTACGATGCAAAAATTCAGTTGGAGCCCATCGTACTGTGGTTCGGCGGACAATTTGATCGTGTGTATGCGGCATAAGGCTGCTGATAGCAATATTTACAAATCTGTGTAATTCACTTTATGTATCCTTACAGCTTTATTTGCCCAACAGGATGTACATTAAAAACAGTATGGTTTTATAACATCAAAGAAGAAGATGAAATTCCACCATAATGCATAAGAAGTGAAATATGGGAGAAAAAAAGAAATAAATCTGTTTGACACCCTTAATATGGACTTATTGGATGATGATTATTGATGCTCAACAGCAAAAAGTGCTTTCACCATAAAATGTTTGTAGTAAAATGGGCAGCAAGTTGGATTTTCTTTCTTTCTGCCAAATTCATAAAAAATAAAATTTCAAGCCAAAGCATATGTGTCTGGAAGACTTCCTTCCTAACAGTAATGTCATACATATGTGTAAATAGCCTTCGTTTCCATTACCGCCCCATAACTGTGTATTTCAGTAAGTCTCAGCATGCATATCTAAGAGTGAATTATGTACGTGATTTTCTGAAGCAGACTTTTACTTTGAAATGTAATTGATGTATTGAAAAATAAAATGAACGCCCGCTCTCTTTGTAAACCAACACTAATGGCGGCTGCACTCAATCTGGTCTTGAAGGGGAATGAAAGAAAATGCGAATAACCATCAATCTTTCTAAGCTGCATATAATTTGAAAATGGAAAAACTGACAATAGTCATTACTAATGCAGCATGTATACCGCTGTGGCTGTAACTTCCTTCAAAAGGAGACTCTTTTTTTTTTTTTTTCCCCTAGCACAATGAGACTCTGGAAGGAGTTATTTTTTAAAAATGTCCACTAGAGGGAGATGTTGTGGATTAAGTTCGCAGAGATTTGCTAGATAGTGTCACATGCAGGACAACAGTTTAAGCACATATGCTTTTTTTTTCTTTGACTGGTTTTATTTTATTATATTTTTTTAATAAAACGCACAGAGGAGCATACCATTTACAGCATAGGACTGTAAAAGAAAACTCATTCAAGACATGAAAAAAGGAACAAAATATACAAGTTGGGGTTAGCTGAAATCAAGGAAAACAGCTACACATATAAGGTATTATATATATTTAGGCATACTTTTTTTTTTTTTTTTTGCTCAAAGGATATGAGGGGTCATGTGGTCATATCCTGCGATTTCAAGTGTTACTAAACCCAGGAGCCTGCATTCACTATATCTGGTCTCCCACAGTACGCATAACATGGAAATGCAATTATTTTAGTAAATATAAACTGCTAAATACCTTTTCTCATCAGCAGTATATAGCAGTCTTATGACTTCTATCAGTGTCCAGCCAAGCACTGGTTAAAGCTTGTAGGAGGTGTTTTCATTCTCCTCTGAATGTCCTGTGAGGCTGCAGGACCCCCGACCCTCTGTCTGGACAGTGCTGATCACATGGACCCTCCCCCCCCCCCAAAAAAAAAAATGAGCACAAGTGGCTGCATTTGATGGGCACAAGTGTCTGCATATGATGGGCACAGTGGCTGCATATGATGGCACAGTGGCTGCATTTGTTGGGCACAAGTGGCTGCATATGATGGGCACAGTGGCTGCATATGATGGCACAGTGGCTGCATTTGTTTGGGTACAAGTGGCTGCATATGATGGACACAGTGGCTGCATATGATGGGCACAAGTGGCTGCATATGATGGGCAGTGGCACACATGGCTTCATATGATGAGCACAAGTGGCTGCATTTGATGGGCACAAGTGGCTGCATATGATGGGCACAGTAGCTGCATATAATTGGCACAGTAGTTGCATGTGATGGGCACAGCGGCTGCACATGATGGGCACAGTGGCTGCATTTGATGGGCACAATGGCTGCCATTGATGGGACAGTGGCTGTATTTGATCGGTACAATGGCTGCATTTGATGGGTACAGTGAGGCTGTAATTAATGTTTTTTTTTTTAAAGTATTGTTCAGTTTGTTTGCACAACCCCCTAAAAAATCTTTTTAGCAATAGCCGCCACTGGTTTGAAGTTGAGCTTTAACCGCTTCCTGACCGCCTCACGCTGATATACATTGGCAGACGGGCACGTACAGGCAAAATCACATACCTGTACGTTGCCCTTTAAGAGGCGGTGGGAAGCTCCCGCCGCAGGGATACCCACGATCGCCTCACGGGGAGGAAGAACGGGGAGATGCCGATGTAAACAGCATCTCCCTGTTCTGCCTAGCAACAAGTGACACTGATCTCTGCTCCCTGTGATTGGAGCAGAGATCAGTGGTCTGTAAAACACAGCCACACCCCCAAAAGTTAGCAACTTGCTCCTAGGACACACTTAACCCCTACACTGCCACCTAGTGGTTAACCCCTTCACTGGCAGTGTCATTTACACAGGAATCAGTGCATTTGTATAGCACTAATTGCTGTATAAATGACAATGGTCCCAAAACTGTGTCAAAAAAGTCCAATGTGTCCGCCATAATGTCGCAGTCAAGATAAAAATTGCTGATCACCGCCATTTAAAAAAAAAAAATGTATATATATATATATATATATATATATATATATATATATATATATATATATATATATATATATATATATATATATATATATATATATATATATTAATAAAAATGCCATCAAACTATCCCCTATTTTGTAAACGCTATAACTTTTGCCCAAACCAATCAATAATCGCTTATTGCGATTTTTTTTTACCAAAAATATGTAGAAGAATATGTATTGGCCTAAACTGAGGAAAAAAATGTTTTTTTATATATTTTTGGGGGATTTTTTTTATAGCAAAAAGTTAAAAATAATGTGTTTTTTTCAAAATTGATGCTCTTTTTTTGTTTATAGCGCAAAAAATAAAAACGGCAGAGGTGATCAAATACCACCAAAAGAAAGCTCTATTTGTGGGAAATAAAGGACGTAAATTTTGTTTGGGAGCCACATCGCACGACCACGCAATTGTCAGTTAAAGTGATGCAGTGCCGATCCGCAAAAAGTACTCTGATCAGGAAGGGGGTAAATTCTTAAATTCTTCTGGGGCTGAAGTTGTTAAAGTGGAGTTCCAGGCTTATTAAAGGTGAGCAGCTACAAAAAGTGTAGTTGTTGACTTTTAATAAACAGACACTTACCTGTTCCAGAGTCCAGTGATGCGGCCGAATGGGGTGTCGCTCCTCTCCCCCTCCTCTCCGCCGGCACCTCCATTGCCACTCTGAGCACCCGGCCATGACAGCTTTCGGCTTCGAGTCCCGCTGTGCTCCCAGAATCAATAGGCAATCTCCTGGGACCTGTCATATGTCCCAGGAGATCACCTAGAGAAAGGGGCCGCCTAAGGTGAAAGGAGGAGTCGCCTTGGCGGTCCCTGGGCGGAAGGAGGAAGCTGGACAGGAAGTCGCCCTCCTAACGAAGCCCCCACTCTCCCCCAACAAAAATGACATGACAAATGTGGCATGTAAGGGGGCGAGGAATGCTTAAAGCGGAAGTTCCATTTTTGGGTGGGACTCCGCTTTAAGCACCCAATCAAGTCAAGTGAATGTTATTTTTTAAATTGTGTTTACAATTAGATCAATATCATATTAAATCAAAGAGGTGAGTTGACAGCTGCTGTAATAGTGTGTTGTAAAAAAACAAACAAGCAAAAAGAAACAAACATAAAGGCTGGAAAGGTTGGGCATCTGAATACATACATAGCATAAAAAATATACTGTACAGTGGTTTCAGCTTACTTTCATTTTTTTATTATGCTTACCCTTACTAAATATACAATTAAAATCATTTTAGAAAATATAGAGCAGTAAAATCATTATCATAAATGGAGGTGTTACATTTCCAGGAACCCCAAATGTTAGTCCATCATGAATTTTTTGCTAACATGTAATTAAAGAAGTCTGAAACAACAGGCTCATTATCATATGTTGATAATTAAACATTTTTTTGGGAGATATAGATTTTTGCACGCTCATTGATGTCATGGGGTAATTTATCATAGTCTCTCATCTGCAAAATCAGGGAATTTTAATGCAAAAACAGTTCACTGGTATTATTGATCCTTAATTTTTCTTAATTAATGACGGCTGGGTGAGCATTATTTTATTGCTAGTACAGTTATGCTTTCTCTTGAAAAGTAGTTACATTTGAATAGTAAAGACAAGGGAATACTGACTCTCTACACCTATTAATAAGACCAGATACATATATGGGTGTAGGTAACAAAAATGAATAAATGACCAGATGGCTAAACATAACATGTTTAACATGTTGATAATTTTTTTTAAACTGTTAACCCCCCCCCTCCCCAAAAAAAAAAAATACAATTTACTATTTACTTTTCATGAAATCCTGTGCCAATTTTAATTTTTGTTGAGATAATCCAAAAGTGTTAATTACTTCTACAGGGACACAGACACTGCAAATTTCCTCATTAGAAAACTGCAAGTGTATCAACTGCTTAATAAAGAAAAAAAAGATTCACTTTGAAAACAACAATCAGCTACGGTATTTCTTCAGAACCGGGGCACACACAAAACATGTTTCTATTTAGACTTCAGGTTCATCCCTAATTTATGAATTTCAGACCTCAGATCAGTCTCAATGCATGAGCCTTACACCTCAGATCAGTGTCAATGCATGAGCCTTACACCTCAGATCAGTGTCAATGCATGAGCCTTACACCTCAGATCAGTGTCAATGCATGAGCCTTACACCTCAGATCAGTCTCAATGCATGAGCCTTACACCTCAGATCAGTGTCAATGCATGAGCCTCAGACCTCAGATCAGTCTCAATGCATGAGCCTCAGACCTCAGATCAGTCTCAATGCATGACCCTCAGACCTCAGATCAGTCTCAATGCATGACCCTCAGATCAGTCTCAATGCATGAGCCTCAGACCTCAGATCAGTCTCAATGCATGAGCCTCAGGTCAGTCTCAATGCATGACCCTCAGATCAGTCTTAATGCATGAGCCTCAGACCTCAGATCAGTCTCAATGCATGAGCCTCAGACCTCAGATCAGTCTCAATGCATGAGCCTCATATCAGTCTCAATGCATGAGCCTCAGACCTCAGATCAGTCTCAATGCATGAGCCTCAGATCAGTCTCAATGCATGACCCTCAGATCATTCTCAATGCATGACCCTCAGATCAGTCTCAATGCATGAGCCTCAGATCAGTCTCAATGCATGACCCTCAGATCAGTCTCAATGCATGAGCCTCAGACCTCAGATCAGGCTTAGTGCATGAGCCTCAGACCTCAGATCAGTCTTAGTGCATGAGCCTCAGACCTCAGATCAGTCTCAATGCATGAGCCTCAGATCAGTCTCAATGCATGAGCCTCAGACCTCAGATCAGTCTCAATGCATGAGCCTCAGATTAGTCTCAATGCATCAGCCTCAGACCTCAGATCAGTCTCAATGCATGAGCCTCTGACCTCAGATCAGTCTCAATACATGAGCCTCAGACCTCAGATCAGTCCCAATGCATGGCCCTCAGACCTCAGATAAGTCTCAATGCATGACCCTCAGACCTCAGATAAGTCTCAATGCATGACCCTCAGACCTCAGATCAGTCCCAATGCATGAGCTTTACACCTCAGATCAGCCTCAATGCCTGCATCTTCGGACCTCAGATCAGTCTCAATGTATGAACTTTAGACCTCAGATCAGCCGTAATGCACGCACCTTTAGACCTCAGATCAGCTTCAATGCATGAACATCAGGCCTCAGACCAGTCCTAATACATGAATTTCAGACCTCAAAGCAGCCCTAATTCATGAACTGCAGACCTCAGTTCAGTCTCAGTGACCTTATATCAGCTCCAATGCATGCACCTTCAGATTTCAAATCAGATCCAATTCATACACCTTCAGACCTCAGATTTGCTCCAGTCCCTTCACATTTAGATATCACATCAGCCCCAATCCCTGCACCTTCAGGCCTCAGACCAGCTCCAATTTTGTCACCTTAAGACCTTAGATCAGCTCCAATTACTGTCAGTAGTTCAACCAGTGGCGGCCCGTCCATAGGGGGTGCCCAGGTGCTGCCCCCCTCCTGTAGTCTCAGAAAAAAAAAAGTAAAAAAAAAATAAAAAAAGTAAAAAAATAAAATAAAACGGGCCCTTTAAGATATAAAAAAAAAGGAATTTAACATAGTACACTGTGGCACCGGTTGCAGTGCACTATGAGAAGTGCCACATCGACACAATCACAAGATAGCATCCATGGCGCTTCATTTGCGGGTATTTAACCCGCCTCGAGGCGCAATGCAGAACGCAGACTAGCTTCCGCCTGTAAAATCACTGTGATTCTATGGGTGGGAGCATTGTTGCTCAAACCCAGGCAGGTCACTTCCGGGTTTCGTGAAGCAGCTGAAAGCTGGAAGTGACGTCAGCCCGAGCGGAGCTGCAGTAAGGTGAGGTGGTCCTGTAAAATGTTCTCTGTAAGGAAAAAAAAAGATTTTTATGCCAAATCTATTTAAATGCACCTTTACAAAGAAAAAGTCTGTGGTCAAACTGTGCAGGAATGTGAGCCATTTTTAAAAGAATATAAAATTGACCAGAAAAATAACATAATGCTTGCAGTTGCAGGAGGAGATAATGTTTATTCCATGCCGTATTCTTATTCAGTAAAGTGCAAACAAAGTAAATGGTCTGCTCTGCTGCTTGTCACTCACAGTAATTTGCTGGCAAAGACATTTTTACAAACCTTTTTTGCATTTTAGTGTAAATATGAGATCTGAGGAATTTTTGACCCCAGATCTCATATTTTAGAGGACCTGCCATGCTTTTTTTCTATTACAAGGGATGTTTACATTCCTTGTAATAGGAATAAAAGTGACACCATTTTTTTTAAAAAACTGTGAAAAAATATAATATATAATAAATACGATTTATTTTTTTAAAGCACCCAGTCCCGACGAGCTTGCGTGCAGAAGCGAACGCATACATGAGCACTGCGCCGTCTCCTGACACTATGGGTGGAAGGAAGTGGAATACAGGGGACGGATTGGGTGGATTATATAAGGGGCGTGGTTTATGAGAAGTGGGATGGGCCAAAAATGATGGGCGGAATCTGGGCTCCCCCCATCCAAAAACTTCAGTTCAACCCTTCTTCCCTATTCTATAAAAACAACTGCGAAAAAATGTTACTTGGTTCTAAAGCCTTAAAGTGGAATTCCACCCAAAAAGTGGAACTTCCACTTATCTGATTCCTCCCCCCTCCAGTGAACCCTCCTCCTTCCTTCTCCCTTCCCTTCAGTCGGCCAGTGAGGGATCGCAGCACGCTTTGGGCATGCACAGTAGGGACCTGGTTGTGAAGCCAACAGGCTACACTGCCGGGTTCCCTTACCCGCAATGTTGGCGGCAGCACCCAACCAGCCGATGGAAACATCAGCTGCGGTGCAGACAACGCTGGACTCCAGGACAGGTAATTGTCCTAATGTTAAAAGTTAGCAGCTACAATATGTGTAGCTGCTGACTTTTAATTTTTAAAGGGGTGGGCGGAACTCCGCTTTAATGATTTTTACCTTAAAGGGGTTGTAAATAAAGGGGTTGTAAATAAAGGGGTTGCATTAAAGGGGTTGTAAAGTCAGAAGATTTTTTTATCCCCCTCAGCCCCCCTTACACTTACCTGAGGTCCCTCTCTGTCCAGCAATGTCGACAAGTGTCTCAGCCATTTGAGATTCTCCTTCCTGCAGCAGCATCATTGACTCCCACTGCAGTCAATCAAAGTCAGTTAGCCAATCAGGGGAGAGAGGGGGCTGGGCCAGGTCAGGGCTCCTTGTCTGAATGGACACAGGAAGCTGTAACTCAGCTTGGGTGCCCCCATAGCAAGCTGTGTGGGCACTCAACAGGAGGAAGGGGCCATGATCACAGAAGAGGGACCCGAGAAGAGGAGGATCTGGGCTGTTCTGTGTAAATTCACTGCAAAAGAGCAGGTAAGTATATCATGTTTGTTATTTTTATAGGGAAAAAAAATAACACTTTACAATCACTTTAAGGTAAAAAAAAAATTCTGTGTCCAGGATCCCCACCCCAGCGCCCATCCCTTGTACTTACCCAAGCCCGCTCTTGATCCATCTATGTGCCTGAGGGCAGCGGCTCTCTTGGATCTCTCCCTCCTCACAGGGGAGATTGAAGCATTGGGAGCCATTGGAGCAAAGGCTCTCTTGGCTCTCTCCCTGCTTACAATGGAGATTGATAGCATTGGGAGCCATTGAAGGAATGGAGTGGGGGGTGTAGTGGGGTGTGTAGCAAAGCTGTCTGCATCTATGGGTGCTTGCTAGGGGGATACTTGCAGGGCCAGTGCTACCACTAACTAAACTAGGCAGCTGCCTAGGGCACACTGCTGCCTAGGGGTGCCCGGATGCTGGTTTCCCTCTGTGTCTGCATGCTCTGCAGGCTGTAGCATGTAACTAACTCAGTCCGATCGGTAGTGTAATTAGAGATGCAGCGCAGCTCTGGAGCCAGCACTAGAGGAAACAGAGCCGATGTTTCCTGTATAGCGGCACCTTCTGTCAAATGGGCAATGCAAAAGGGGGTGGAGTCAGGAGTGGAACCAATGGGGGGGCAGCAAAATGAGGTTTCACCTAGGGTGTCAATAATCCTTGCACAAGCCCTGGATACTTGACAGGGGGGAGGAGCCAGGAGCTCTGGCAGGGGACTCAAGAAAAGCAGGTTTGGGGCTGCTCTGTGCAAAACTATTGCACAGAGCGGTAAGAATACAATTTTTATTGTTTAAAAAAATTCAAAAGTTTAAAATCAGTTTAATAAATTGGACATACACTTTAAAGACTACGGGCCTACAACATGAGATGTCAATACCTTAAGTAAAAGGTGAGCTGCTGAAGTTACACCTTTGGTAGTCAGCACTTATTGGAATTATAAATGTAGCACTGACCCCCCAAGAAGCGGCTGATTTAATTGGGCTTACCGTTACCTTCTTCACCTCGTGTGTGTCTAGGGGTTTCCTGAGGTAGATGGCCCAAGAACTGCAGAGACTGATGCCAGATCCACTTAATGTGATTTTTATTTGCAGAAAGTAATTAACGAACACAGTCTCTCAACATGGGGTTAGAGGGTATAGGTAGGAAATTCCAGGTACTTTTTGTGCTAATTCAAATAGGAAAAGTCTCTCACCAGTAGGAAATCCAGAGAATAGCCATTCACAGCTGGATTCTCACCCTTATTGGATAGTCCTTCTCTCACCAGGCCTAGCAGCCAACAGGGTGCCTCAATCAGATACAGTCTCTGCAACAGACTTGCTATAGAACACTTGAATAAAACTGAAAGTTTGTAGAACACTTGGAGAACCCTTGTATGGCAACAGTATCTTGCAGCCGGTCCAGCGATATCACCCGAGACCAGATTCACTTGGGGCCTTTCAACTTGTCCAGGCTCTTATTGAGAAGCCAACCTTTGCGTGGCACAGTTGCTGGGCCTCTCCACAAACCAAGATGGCACCGTACCACCTTTGAATCCTTCTTTCAGTTTCTTTGCCTCGGGCTAGCCAGCCCTGAGACCTGTAGTCGGATGGATCCACACCCCAGGCCATGAGAGTCCTGGGGGCTGGTCAGGAGGACCAGGACCATCAGCCAGAAAGCACTTCTGGACCGGAAACCCGAAAAACGTGATGTCAGCACCTTAAGTACCCTCTCCCAGAATGCATAGCAAGAGTGACACTCCCACTGGGCTGGTTTCGAGAGAGAATAAACCCTTAATGCACCCAACTAGACTACGTTCTGGACCCTGCCAGGGATGACAGCGCCACCCATGGTCAGGCAGAACATCATGCAGTCCAGCCAGATTGGTACTGAGAACATTTAGAATAATTAAACCCAAAACCAAACTGTGGTTCCAGGAAAAGTTAAATGACAAAACACAGGAGTCGGCGCTACATAAAGTACATTTGTCCAACCAATATATGTACCAAGGTAGTTCTGGGGCAAGGTGCAGACTATGTGCAGACTGCACGCTAAGACACTGATTACAGCAAAGAAGCTGTTTACACCAGTTTTGCACATTACAACCTTTGCTACTGTATATTACTAGTCATATCTGCCACTGATTACTTGTAATACTGAACCAGTATCAAATATATTATACTGTACAATACTGTGTCTTCTCATCACTAACGCCCAAATAATAGGAATTTATACAGATCATTATGGGTATATTAATGTACAACATGCATGATGTTATTTACACAAGATGAACTGAACAGAATGCATTAAGCTTGAATTCATAATTGCTTTTGGTTGTACAGAAAACGCACATAATTTGCAAGAGCGTATTACTTCTCTGTGGGAGTTATTTTCACTTAAAGTGTTTATTAAAGGAAATGTTCAGCTACATTCACAACAACATTATTCCGCTGCAGGTTACCCCTACATTACACTGAAAATCTATTAAGTAATGCATATTAAAGGGGCTAATGCCACATTTTTCACCCCATGCAATTAATGTAAATATTATAACAAAAATGATTACAAAAGACCTTCTGCATCTGGTTCTTGTGAAATTATTTGGGAAGTTGCTTTTGCAAAACAGATGTGATACATTTTAATGTAAACCCAACATTTCATATTCCTGATATGTGCCTGCTGTACCATGTAACTGTATGAAAAATATCCTGTTCGCCTTGTATGACTTCCTCCGTGTGCAATCCCTGGTGTTCCTGCCAGTCCCTCTACTTTTCTATTAAGAACTGACCACACTAGGCAGAAGAGCACATTGTGGTCAGTTTTCTGGCTGTTCTTCTCCCCTTCCCCATCCCATAGCCATACACTGGGAAGATCGCCGTACTGCCGTTTCTCCTCCACTGTCTCTCTGTGCTCCTTATGCAGTTGAGAACAGAGGGTGGGTGATCACTAATAAAAAGGGGAAAAGGGTATTTATAATGATTTTTATATAATACACAAATGTTTTGACTTTTAATTCTATTTTAAACTGAATGGGATGTTTTATAAGGCAAGGGTTTACATATACTTTAAATGAATGATAGACAAAGACTGCAATGGACATGGCCCTACCTAATACCTTTCCTTCTTCTGTGTTTAGTAAATGCAAAGGTGGACTCTTGTCAATGGTGCCTGTAGGCTAATGATGGGAACATATGTGGTTGAAAACTGTATAAAAAAAGGCTCCCACCTCGTTCCAAGCCTATTGTGCCCAACAGTAAAACTGCCACTTGGCAAGCGACATCACAATTTGTTGAGTAAGCAATACAGAAGTGTAGTGCTGGCAGCATTGTGGTGGTGGGGTGGAGGATCAGCATTGCTTACCAGGGGTTTCAAAACTATGGCCCTCTAGTTGTTCAGGAAGTACAATTCCCATCATGCCTAGTCATGTCTGTGAATGTCAGAGTTTACAATGCCTCATGTAACATGTAGTTCCACAACAGCTGGAGGGCCATAGTTTGGAGATCCCTAGTCTAGAACAATCGTTCTCAAACTTTTTTATTCTAGAAAAATATATATATATTTTTAGGTCTCAGGGAACCCTTACTAAAATCAATTCATCTGGGTCAATGGCAAAAATACCCCTTGGTCAGAATGCCACCCTTACAGACAGTTAGAAAGATAACTGGTGTCTTGCTGGCAACTTTGCCAAGTGGGGTTGGAAATTTCCCATCATATGGGTGGTCAATCAACCACAGCTCAAGGAACCCCTAGTAACTTCTACAGGAACCTTAGAGCATGCATGGAACCTGTATTGAGAATGGCTGGCCTTGACTTGAAACGGGCAGCAACTTTTGGGTGTACTTTTTAGCATGCAACATAAGGTTGAAGGTCTTGCTGCTGCAATTGAAGATCGTTGAATGTATTTCCAGGTTGTCAGACCAGAGTTACCAAACAAATTTCTTCCTATGGATCCCCCAATTGCTTTATATGACTTAAACCTACTTTTCTGTGTAGAATAAAGACTAGCAGCAAGTTGGTGACAGCTTCCCACAGTCCAAAGATGTGGGCTTGATGACTGGCTATCTATTGACGTTGCCTGTGACTAACCACACTCTTCTGCTACGGTATCTGTTTCTACTTCTGACTGAAGACTATAATCATTGGCACTTACAATCTATCTCATTGCAACACAGTGAACATGTGGTCTAAATGGAGCAAAGTAATTACCCTAAATGCCCACACAAATAACAAAAAAAACAAACACACTATAAAAAAAAAGACATAAAAAAGCTTTTATGGATATTTTATTTTACATTTTTAGTTACATTTTTTTTTTGTTTTTTTATGAAATATTACATAAACTAGGTTTCTGCTTTGGAGACATTTTGATAATATGGCAATATTGGTAATGTTCAAAATAATTTCAATTAAATCACTACTTTCATCTCTAATGACAGCCATATTTACTAATGTACAGCTAAAATGAATACTTTTGACTTTTATTTGTAGCTCTTTCACATTAAGAAAAAGATCATGCAAAATGTTCTTGTCTTTAAGCCTCTTGCACATGACACTTCCTGTTTGAGCATCTACTTATCTGCGCGTACGTACGAGCATTTTCATGCATATATGCGTTTGCACAATTTTGTGTGCAAAAGTGTGGTATCTTATTATCGTGTTAACATTCTGCATGGCCATTTGCGCACTTTTGTGCACATTCGTGCTTATTTGCGTGCATTTGTGTGCATGAGGCATACATTACTGACCAAAAAAGCAGATTTTTCTATTATTTTTTTTACTGAAGAATGCATGCCGCTTGTTTACGCACATTACAATTAATGGGCTGTATTTTAGCTCAGTAAAGAAAAAACAAGCTGTACTGAGCTTTGTCAAGCTGCAGTGTGCAAGAGGCCCTAAATTGTGAGCTGGTAAAGTTTTTTTCTTCTTTCCATTTCAAGTTACAGTCTCCCTTTCCATATGTTAGAATAAATGTGGCCTACTATATCTGTATGTGTACTTGTCATTTAAGGGGGATCTAAAAACAAACTGTCTATCTTGCCTGGAGACACCAATGTATTGATGAAATAAGACATTTGTAATCTGTTTATAGATTAACAGTGATGCAGGCACCCATCAATAACCGCTGTCAGCTGCCCGATGTAATAAGCCTGTGGATTTGTGGCATTCTGTTTCCTTATGTCTGAACGTTTAGGAGATGCATTTTTCTCAGTTTCCAGTAAAGAGAAATGGTCACACAGTGATCAATGTAGTGGTTATTGCAGTTGTCCAACATCAATACTGAATAAGATTAGAATTTAGATGTCATGGAAGTGAAATGTGACAACTGTGCCTTTTTTTTTTTAACTGTCTATGGAATGGCAAATTGCATTGTTTTATTTGTTAGTCTTTGTGTGTGCATAGACTGCATAAATATAGCTTATGGTCCATATGTAATGTGTTATTATATTATTATTATACAGGATTTATATAGCACCAACAGTTTGCTCAGCGCTTTACATATTTCATATTTCATATTTACCGTGCTAAAAATATAAATACTTAAACAATTTATTTATTTCTAGCCATAATAAACAAATCAAAAAACAATACCCCTATATATATATATATATATATATATATATATATGTATATGTATATGTATACATATATATATATATATATATATATATATATATATATATATACATATATATATATATATATATATATATATATATATATATATATATATATATATATATATATATATATATATATATATATATATATATGTATGTATATGTATATATATGTATATGTATATATATATATATATATATATATATATATATATACATATACATATACATATATATATATATATATATATATATATATATATATATATATATATATATGTATATATATATATATATATATATATATATATATTATATATATATATATATATATATATATATATATATATATATATATATATATATATGTATATATATATATATATATATATATATATATATATATATGTATATATATATATATATAGGGGTATTGTTTTTTGATTTGTTTATTATGGCTAGAAATAAATAAATTGTTTAAGTATTTATATTTTTAGCACGGTAAATATGAAATCTTACATATGAATATTTAGCATTTTAGTATATAGCTAGAAAGTTCCTGCCTCTTGACATTTAGTTTATTCTGGCAACATCGTCAATTGCTTCTTTGCTTCTCTGTACACGAGGGTGCTGGGATATGTGTTCCAGCAATTACAAGGACTGTATTTATAGCCACACTACAGTTTAAAATGTTCTGGAAAAACGAGTGATGGTCCATTACAGAGGTTCACAGAGAGCAAAGATCCTCTGTATTGGCATTTTAGATGATGCACACAGAAATATCTTAGTTGGCAGTGCAGTTTACCATGAAAACCATATACAGAGTATAGTAGAGAGTGGAGAAGATGATCATCTGACAAGTAAGGTGGCAGAACGGCTGATACAGCTTTTGGAGCTTTAGAAGAATAGAGTGTTATCCAACGGGGACACAACTGAGTGTTCTGAACAAGAAAGCTAAATGAATGTCTTTGAAGAACTGGCATGAGTTGTGCAGCAAATGCTGAGGTTGTAAAACACAAACAAAAAACTATTTCATAGTTTAGCTGTAGGAAGAACTTTGTAACAACAGACTGTTGCCATTTGCTCAGAAAATACTCTCAAAGTGGAAGTATATGCTAACTTGAATAACTAGAACTGTTGTTAAAAAAATTGCCCCCCCCCCCCCCCCCCCCACCTATGCTGCATAGACTTTATTAAAGAGATCAGTGGAAATACCTTTTTTAATGCGATCCAGTGTGGTCAGGTAATGGAGAACCAGCAGTTCCATTGTGTCAGGGAGTGCCCCACAACACCTCTGAATTCAAGGAGCCGTGACATCTCCTGCAATCTGCCATTGCCAATCCATTGTTTGTCTCTACTCTCCCCTGCAGCAGCAGCTGATACAGGGGAGCCAAAGCTTCTGTATAATGTGGCTGAATCAGAGTGGATTCAAAAGATTTCCTCTGGATTGTGTGTAGGTTATTATAAAGTTATTGCCATGGTACTGTTAAAGTGTATTTCTACTTTTGAAGCCAACCTGGGATAATCAATTCAAACAAGGTGTGCATGCCCACACACCAAAAAACCTAGGGATGGCGCCTAAAGAATGTTAGGACTTTATGAGCTAGATTTGCTGGATATGTGTGTTTTCACTTATTTCTATGTTTTTGATCAGACCGTTTTAATTCCTATACTCACTAGATCAGGGATAGGTGTAGTACGCTGCAGCATTGGACAGTCCTTTAGGTCCAGAAAATGTAGGAGCAATAGGGATAGTTTTTCATGAGTACCTTTGAAAAGGGAGAGTTTTTTCAGCGATAGGACAATTCTGATATATCCTCATATACTCCCCCCCTATAAGCGAAAACACACTTATCCAACAAGTCAACCTAACAGAGTCCTAACATTCTTTAGGAGTCATCCAGAAGGTTATTTGGTGCGCGGACCTGCACACCTTTGAATTGATTATTATTACCAATAGGAGGGACAAATAATTCAGATATAAGAGACCATTGTTTAATTGACAAACTGGGATAATGCCTACTTTATATTTGTTACATGTTCCCATATAAATAGCATAATTGTACTGTGCATGAAACCCATTATCAGTTGTACTACTGCACAAAGGGTTAAAGATTTAGAAGCTGGGCATCTCTCTCGTTGTATTTTAGACCCCTTTCACACTGAGCCGCCTAGGGCGTCAGCGGTAAAGCGGCACTATTTATCATAGTTTACCGTAATTTTAGCGGTGCTATTCAGCCACTAGTGGGACGTTTTTAACCCCCTGCTAGCGGCTGAAAAGGGGTTAAATCCGCCAGCAAAATGCCGCCGGAGTGGAGTTTTGCAAGCAGTTTTGCCGGCGGTATTGCATCGTTGCCCCATTGAAAAAAGTTCATGCTTGACCCATCAGATAATATTGGATGAACTGTCGTGATCAGCTCTTGAAATTAACGATAAACAATCAGGCTATCGCATGATTGCTTTGACAGTGGTATTTTTCGTACGATTTTCTGATCATGTGTACGGTCCATTAGCCTTTCTATTGGGACCCACTCACACTGAACTTGGTAAGGAATACTTGCAATCAGCCATGACAGCTTTTCCCCAGAGACATCTATGCTGTAAAGGTAAGAAATAATAATTTGCTATAATTTTGCTAAATTTTGGGACTCCCCGCTTTATAAACACGGGCCCTCACCATCCAATGTGGAATGCTGTCAGCCTTGCACTGTCAGCCTCATATTCAACCATGATTCCATATGACAGTTCTGCTGCTTTCCGTTGTTCTCAATCTGTTGACAATGTCAATGTTCCGCTGTATATTGGCCCTGTACTCTAGGATTTTGTGATACCATTTCTCTGTATGCTGAGGACTGTGTCTTATACTAATCCAATAAAAAACTGAAGAAGATAAAAAAAAAAAAAAAAAAAAAATGATGAATTATGGTGTGTGAATGGGAATACATACAAAAGAAATAAAAGTCATTTTTGCAGAGACTGCTTGAGATTAGAGTATTCTTAATGGTCACCACATACCTTCATGGTAAGTTTCCACTGCACACAATGAAGATATAGCTATAGAGCACCTTGGTAGGCACAATTAAAGGATGTGCATCCCTGTTTCTACTGGGATTCACTCAGAGACGGTGGAAGGATTTTTGTCTATTCAGGCGAAAGTGCATTTTGCCCCCCTATCAGGGAGGGCTCTTAAAATGTTTTACTTTTTTTTAAAACATTTTTTTTATGTCTCCTAATATAAATTAAACCAAAAATGGTCCCCCTATGTGACAGCATATAGGTGACAGGTTCTTTTTATGGAGACACCCAGGGTTTATTAGACCCTGAATGTCTCCTCTCTGATCCTGCTGCCCTTCCCAGTGACACCTTCCATGATAGCACCGGGCCTGCAGGTTGGACAGCGGAGCCCGGTGAAGGTGGCGGTGGGGAGTTCGCACAGGGGGGATGGCACATCGTGGCGGTGGTGGAAATAGTAGGAGGCTTCACAGACGCTTGTATCACTTCCACATGAAAACCAATTGTTGGTTTTACTAAAAGTACAAACCCAGTGTATATCTGCAGCACTGTACAAAATCTGAAGCTCCAGCAAGTGGCTGGGGATTCTGATTTAAGTGGTTATAAAGACAGAAGGTTTTTTTTTTTTATCTTGCTGTAGTCTGTGCATTAAAGTGATTGTGAAGTCTACTTTTTTTTTTCAATAAAAATAACAAACATGTTATTCTTACCTGCTCTGTGCAGTTGGTTTTGCACAGAGCAGCCCAGATCCTCCTCTTCTCGGGTCCCTCTGCTGTGCTGCTGGCCCCTCCTTCCTGTTAAATGTCCTCACAGCAAGTAGCTTGCTATGGGGGCACCTGAATCGAATCACAGCTCCCTGTGTCCATTCAGACACAGAGCTGCGTCCCAACCCCGCCCCCTCTCTCTCCTGATTGGCTGATTCACTTTGGTTGATTCACCGCTTTTGTGTCTCAGCCAATCAGGAGGGAGAGTCTTGGATGGCTGGAACACTTGTGGACATCGCTGGAGAGAGATGGGGCTCTGGTAAGGATTAGGTGGGCTGAGGGGGGCTGCGGTACACAGAAGGCTTTTAATCCTAATGCACAGAATGCATTGAGATAAAAAACCTTCTGACTTTACAACTCCTTTAAGATAAAAAGCCTTCTGTGTGCAGTAGCCCCCCTTTGCCCCCCTAATACTTACCTGTGGTCCATCTAGATCCAGCGATGCTGCATGAGAGACTCGTCTGTTCTGGACTCCCCTTCTCATTGGCTGAGACAACACAGAGCAGCGCTATTGCCTCCCACTGCTATCAATGAGCCAATGAGCAAAGAAAGGGGTTGGGGCCGGGCCGTGGCTCCGTATCTGAATGGACACAGGGAGTTAAGGCTTGGCTCAGGTGCCCCCCATAGCAAGCTGCTTGGTGTGGGGGCACACAACAGAAAAGGAGGAACCAGCAGCACCGAAGAGGGACCAGAGAAGAGGAGGATCCGGGCTGCTCTTTGCAAATCCACTACACAGAGTGGGTAAGTATAACATGTTTATTATTTTTAACGAAAAAAGCGAGACTTTAGTATTACTTTAAACTGCCTTATGGTAGTGCCAGCCCTGGGTTTACTACTATCCCATGTGTTGTACATATGCCAAACAGGTATTAAAGAGCTATTATAGCATACAAATAATAATCATAACATTGCAGATCCAAGGGTTTCAATATACCTGACTAACCGACTGAAAAACTATGTAGGTTAGGAGCTTTGACTTCACTCTGACGTTCAAGATAAGTACTAAAATCTTTAGATCTGAAGGACAGCCAGAGACCCAGCATTTTTAGAAGATCGGGACTGGTAGCCTACATATTGCACCCAGTCCAATCTTCCTTTAGTGCAGTCAGTGCTGCATACTACTAAATTATCTTAATAGACTCATCACTTAGTCCTGATTTAGTTCACATAATGCTGCTTACAACTAGGAAGACAAGGGAGCATATTGGTGGCGGACATATTTCATAATTGGGAGGGGGCCACTTTCCAGCCCAGGCAGCTGTTTTTTCTGTTTTTCAGCACTCCAGGCCTTTTTAATCAGTTAATTCATTCTAATTATTTTAATTGACAAAATGAATCAATTCACATTATTTTTTTAAGCACGGTGTGTTTTCACATAATGCAAGCTTTAATTAGCATATCCTGGAATGATGGAGAAATGATCTATCTATAAGAGGAGATTAGAAAAAGAAAAAAATGTTTTGTTCCATAACTCAGTTACACAAAAAAAAAAAG
Organism: Lithobates pipiens; assembly: GCF_037356315.1. Classification (NCBI taxonomy): domain Eukaryota; kingdom Metazoa; phylum Chordata; class Amphibia; order Anura; family Ranidae; genus Lithobates; species Lithobates pipiens. Next base: position 87,776,765 of record NW_027507748.1, read on the forward strand.
CAGAGGACACGTCCAGGACTCTCCAGCACCGAAGAGGTTAACCCGCCATTTGCCAGAGACAAGATCAAAAAGCATGCAGGTCCCTATTGTCAGCCTGCAGTGTGAGCAGAATGGCAGCAATCTAAATATTGTCAATCATGCTGGGTTTTGCTCTTGGTGACCTGACCTGTACAGCCAGCATTATAAATTGCCAAATAACAAAAGCTTTCATCTGCCAGGAAACTGTTTCTAGGGAAGAATGGGAACTCGCTGTGCTGTTATAAACGATGACTTTGTGACAGATTAACAGAAGTGTGCTGAAACAATGATAAAATAAAGTCCCCCCCCCCCCCCCCCCCATACTAAATAACTTGCTACTGTTTGCAAGTTCACCATTTTTTATTTTTTTTCCTTTCCCTTGAAGCCTGACATCTTGGATATGTAGGCGCAGAGGAATCACTAGCGGGTATATGCCAGCATTAGATGTGGCACAATAAAGCTAATAAATGAGGAGGCTCAGCCCTGTGGTGCGGAGATGTATTCAAAGCACAAGAACCCTGGAAGCTGGGGATCTGATCTTTGTTATACATAATAAATGGATGCAAACAAGGGCTATAATGCTGTACAATAAACACTAAACACATTAAGTAGATTAAAGGACGCTCTAATCCACTTAATGATTACGCATGCACAAGCAGAGAATAATTACTTTACTCCTGGGAAATGTATTATTTTTATATAACACAATAGTATGAGTAGAAGAGACACATAAACAGGGATTGGACCTTTTTTCATGGCTCCTTTTCCAGCCACAGTTCTTTTACCTGCGGCTTTATCACTGACTTTTTTGGGAAACAAAATCGATAATAAATCCACAAACAAAATGTAATATATTGAAGCTTACCAATGCGTATCTGTGGTGGCTGCCTTCGTTTTTTTCTTTTTATATTTGTCCTTTATTTTCACCTGGTAACACACTTCCTGTTTAAGGGTGTCTCCACTCTGGAAGCAGTAGCAATGGAGATACCTTTGCACAGTACGTCTATTGATGCCCTCCCTGCAAAACAGATCCGCGCTGTAGCCGTCATTTGGCTATAGCGCGGATCTGAAGTAGTTAAAAAATAAAAATAATTGGACCAATTCCCCCATCCACACATGAGATGTGGATGGAAGAATCCTCCCTGCTGTGCCATCATATTCTAACAGTAAGATTCCGCTATCAGAAAACACTGTTCAGCTGATTGATATAAAATATTCGACAATCCATAGATTTGGCCTTCTCTGCTGAACCGGCTGAATTTTGACCCATATATGGGAAGGTTTAGGTGGACTAGCAGATTAAAGCCTGGTACACATACTATTCGTTTTCTACTGCTGGGTTGAACGAAAAAAAAAAAAACACCACAGCTCAGGAGGAGCTGCTGCACTAACGATTTTAGTACGGTGATCTTCCTGCTGAGCTATTGTGTTCTGACATGACCCCCCCTCCATAACACGCTGTTCTGCATTCTCAGCCATTGGCTGAGAGCGCTGATCAGGAGCCGATCAGCAGACCTTTTTCAGACAGGCCCGAAGGACCCCCCCCCCCCCCATGTTGAGGGCATGTGGCCCGGTACGGTGCGGGGGGCGCTCGCTCAGAATTTTTCATTACCGGTGTTCTGCCAAAAACTGTCCGGCCATCGGAAAGTGTCAGCCCCGTACTGTGCAGGCGCAGCGCTTGCGCAGTACCGAGGAGAAGGAGCCTCCAAAAGTCTCAGAAGAAGAACGGCGCCTGCGCACTGAGTCCAGGTGCAAGCACCACCATCCAAGTGGACAAACGGTATGCACATGGTAACAGGGCCCCTCGCGGGGTCGCTTCACTTGCCACGCTTCGGGCGCGGCCTCGCTATGCTCGGCTAATTTTTATTCTAACTCCATGTTCACTTGAACCTGGACTCACAGCGCAGGCGCCATTCATCTTCGGAGACCCCTTGGCATCTCCTTGTCATTCGTACTGCGCAAGCACAGTACAGGGCAGACACTATCTGACAGGGGACAGTATTCAACACATCACCGGAATTCTTTTGTTTACATTTAAGCTCTCAGTGGGGAAGTCACAGGTTGTTAAGGAGGTGGCTGCCGGTTTCCTGGCTTCTCCTTAACAACCAGCTATTCTTTGCACAGAATTTGAATCAGTCGAGAATTTTTGGACCAAATGGAATTCGAATCATTCTGAAAATGAATAAGCAAAATTTAATTAAACAAAATGTAACTCTTAGCTATTGTTATATTATCCTATTTCAATCCAAATCATTTATTTGTTTTTTGCTTCAAACATTTTCTTTTTATTTTCTTTTTAGTTTATTTTAATATTAATTTTTATATTATGATGGGTCTGAGTTCCCTTTAAAAGCCTTGGTTAAAGTGGTTGTTAAGCCACTTGTATAAAAAGCTCCCACCCCCTCTGTGTTAGAACAATAAGTACCCCTGTGTATGTGTTATATCATAACTATGCTGATCTGTACTGACAACACACTATCTTTCTGCAATAAGTTGCCTCCTCTCTCGAGTTCCAGCAGGCGGGGCCAAGCACTGCCGCTGACGTCAGCCGGGGAGAAGAGGAGAAAGGAGAGACAGAGCCGAGGAGTCACATGATTGCAGGAAGATGCTGTGTTATCTGTACAGATAAGAATATTTATGATACAACACAGACACAGGGGAACTCATTGTTCTAATACAGAGGGGATGGGAGCTTTTAATTTTAAGTATGAAAGCAGAAAAAGCAGGGGGGGAGCTCTGACATGAGCAGACAGTCGGGGGGGGGGCGATGATGGAGGAGAGGACACAGGAAACAGAGAGCAGGGCTGCGATTGACAGAGGTATGTACGCTGGCACTGGTGTCAAGGCTCAGCAATCCTGATATATCAGGGTCAGCGTACAGGGGAAGGGCATTGCCAGGCAGGATCAGACAGCTACAGGTGATACATGGGGCCAAATAACACAGTACACGCCCTGGGCTTTATAACATGCTTTAAGGGAACAGGATTTGTTTTTTTGGAGTTAACAAACGCTTTAAGCGTTACATAGAGGAGTACCTAACAACTGGCCCTGCCTACATTTAGTTGTTTTTATTTAAGCCCAGCTCTTTTCCTTTCTCTTCCCTTTGTAGTATCATGACAGCCCCCCCTTTTGTCCCTTGCACTCAATAAAGAGCAATGTATATCACCCTCTGCCTTTTTCCTGGTTTGACAAAGGAGTGGGTTTGCTCTGAAGCATGTTACCACTCACTATTATGTGACATCACTAATCCATGACGTCCTTCTGGTTCCGGCCCCAGCACTGGCTTGCGTTCCAGTGTGGTTATGGCTCCAGACTTGGGATCTTATGGTCTGCCCCTGCCGGTCCCACAAAGCCCCTGCAGTAACCACACTCTATCAACTTCAAAGCGGGGTATTCAAAGGCTCATACTGGCTGTTTCTTGACCCTCTGCTTCCTGAGGCTGGCCAGCGAAAAAGCACTGATGACATGCCTGTTACTTCATACCTCGATTAGTGCAGTTTAACCCTTTGTTTAACTTATTGTTTTTAATAAATTGATACACTTAGATGGTGGTGCCTTCTGTTTGTTTGTTGCATTATAAGCTGATCTCATGTGGTTAATGAAAACTTGCACTTTAGAAGCCGTGCCCCAGAAGGGCAGGCAGAAGTCAAATGACTAGTCACCAGTATTGACTGTGGTCTTCCAGCTGCTGATATTTTCCCAATTACTGACTTACAATACTGTACTCTGCACCAGGACCGTTTTTAAAGCAGGGCAAAATGGGCAGCTGCCCTGGGCCCTGTCATTGTTGTGGGGCCCAAAGCAGCTGCCTCATACTTGCCAACTATCCCAGTTTAAATTCCCTCGCCCCTTGAGGTTTTAGTCCTGTGCTGTGTCCCGATATCTCAGTGTGAAGTGTTGTTACTAATGCTATCAAGCTCTGTCCTATTTTTGTGTACAGATGACTCACCTGCAGACCCTGTGTTTACATGTAAATTACCGGCATTCTTATGTAATTAGTGGCGTCCGGCAGCATTGATATGTACATCATGCCCCCCTGAGGTCATATCCACAGTAATCTCTTGCAACCAATCAACAAGCAGAACTCATGTGCTGTGACCTCTAGAAACTAACTAATGAGCTGTACTGTGTTCTGTAACCTCTAGAAACCAGTCAGTGAGCTGTAATGATACCTCTGGCAACCAATTCACAATAGCTGCCTGGTCTGATTCAGTAAACTGATTTTGAGTCTAGCTGCTATTTATTGTATGTCTCGGAGTAGGTGGAGAGCGAAACTGCATGGGGGGGGGGGGGCAAGATAAGTTTTGCCCAGGGTCCACTCAATATTAAAGACGGCCCTGTTCAGCACTATGGCTCTATGTGGAGGTGGCCATCTTGGAAGAGGCAGAGTTTTGCTTCCTCACGTCAGAGCCTCCAGCAAGGAGAACAGTGAGCATCACAGTAAGGACATCACCAAATCTCACTTCCCATCTCCTGAGCCCTCCATACCCTAGCAAATTTTCATTCTTTGAATTCAAGTCCACTGTAACTGTAAATTTTGTCATCCACCTGACTGTACTGTGTGGATGGATGGACAGAGCTAGAAATCCTTTGTCAGGTTGACAGGTCCCATATATGTATATTATCTTTATGTGTAACTACTTCTAGATTGTAAGCTCTAATGAGCAGGGCCCTCTGATCCCTCCTGTATTGATTTGTATTGTAAGTGTACTGTCTGCCCTCATATTGTAAAGCGCTGCGCAAACTGTTGGCGCTATATAAATCCTGAATAATAATAATAATAATTTGCTTGGAGCGCAGCTTTAAAAATCAAATTTCCATTTGTTTCCTCATCAGATTACATACTAGAATTCTTAACCACTTCAATACCAGGCACTTAAACACCTTCCTGCCCAGACCAATTTTGAGCTTTCAGCGCTGTCGCACTTTGAATGACAATTGCGCGGTCATGCTACACTGTACCCAAATGTAATTTTTATAATTTTTTTCCCACAAATAGAGCTTTCTTTTGGTGGTATTTGATCACCTCTATGGTTTTTATTTTTTGCGCTACAAATAAAAAAATACCGAAAATTTTGAAAAAAATTATGTTTTTTTTTGTTTCAGTTTCAAAACTTTGTAAATAAGCATGTTTTCTCCTTCACTGATAGGCACTGATGGGGCTACACTGATGGGCACTGATAAGGCGGCACTGATGGGCACCAATGAAGTGGCACTGATAGGCGGCACTGATGGGCAACACGGATGGGCGACACGGATGGGCGACACGGATGGACACTGATAGGTGGCACAAATTGGCACTGAAAGCTGGCACGGATGGGCGGCACGGATGGGCGGCACAGATGGGCAGCACAGATGGGCATGGATAGGCGGCACAGATGGGCATGGATAGGCGGCACAGATGGGCATGGATGGGCATGGATAGGCGGCACAGGTGGGCACTGATAGGCGGCACAGGTGGGCACTGATAGGCGGCACAGGTGGGCACTCATAGGCGGCACAGGTGGGCACTCATAGGCGGCACAGGTGGGCACTCATAGGCAGCACAGGTGGGCACTCATAGGCGGCATTGGTGTTATACTATAGTAATGGATGCCAATCAGTGCCAAACAATAACGCATGCCAATCAGTGATGCCCATTGTGGGCACTGATTGGCATCCATTATGGGCACTGATCGGCACCCATTGTGCTGACTGGCATCCCTGGTGGTCTAGGGAGGATTACCTTTTCCCTGGTGGTCTGGTGGCGTCCCTGGTGGTCCAGTGTGGGCATCCTCGGGGGGGCTGTGCTGATAATCGATCAGCACAGACCCCCCCTGTCAGAGGAGCAGCGGATCGGCTCTCCTCTACTCGCGTCTGACAGACGCGAGTGAGGGAAAGCCGATCACCGGCTCTTCCCATTTACACTGTGATCAGCCGTGATTGGACACGGCTGATCACGTGGTAAAGAGTCTCCGTCGGAGACTCTTTACCGAGATCGTAGTTGCCGGGTGTCAGACTGACACCCCGCAGCAACGATCGCCGTGATGCGCGCCCCTGGGGGCGCGCAGCGGCTCATAATCCTGATCACGTCATATGACGTCCGGTCAGGATTATGAAATCACTTTGCCGCCGTCAATTGCATATAGGGCGCGCGGCAAGTGGTTAAAGTGTTTTTAAACTTCCGAAACAAAAAATGAACAGACCATATCCTTCATAGTGTGCACTAACCTAAGTCCAAAGCACAGTGTGTCTCTCTTCCTTCTGCTGTCTGTGTTGGTCCATTCTGATTTATCAAGACTTCACAGAATCTCGATAGACAGCCCCCACCCCCCCTCCAGCAGACAGGACGTGATTAACAAACTAATCCGTGCATGTTTCCCTATGAGAATGTGTAGAGGAGTGCGTGTCCTTTGCCTCAACTCAGATCCCAGATTAGACTCAGCTTCATGTACTCAGAATTGAGAATAAAACTGTTGATCTATGTGTTTTAGATGGCTGTAGAGAAGTGAGAGCTGCAGATAAATGCATACGTGCATGTAGAATGTTTTGTTTAATCTCCGTGTATCACCTGAGGTCATTTACGCCATACGTTTATTTCACCTTAATAAGAAATATACAGTGTTAGATGTGCTAAAGCATGCATCATTTTTTTTTCTTGCAAATTCCAGATCAGTAGTTAAACACTGATTGCTCCACATGCTTTCTACAAGAGCTAATCGGTGTACAGTCTAATGGAAAGGGCAGGCTTTTGTCACCAATGCTATGTATTATTGTATTATATTGTATTGTATTGTACTGTATTGTATGTAATAATCAGATAATGCACATGATGGAAACTGTAGGCAGGTTAGCATAGAACTATATTGGTTGCAAATCTATTTCAGAAACTGAAGAGGTAATTAAAAGCTCAGTGTATAATTTTACACCAATTCACCAAAAAAAGTTTAAAAAAATCTGCATTATGTTATAAAACACTCAATAGAACAGTATCATTATAATGATAAAATATACTTCCCTGTGTGATTTCATTATTCTAATGAGTATGTCTTGCATAAAATTCCTTGCATTGATCAATACTCTTGACAGCTGATGATGGATAGCATGTTATTTTCCAAATTAACAAGTTTCCTCAGCAAAGACTGTAAGACTTAGTGGAGTAATGCCCTGCTTAATAAAACACCCTAATAAGAGTGATCACTTAACAAAGCTCAATAGGTCAACTGTATTTAGGTTGTAAAGTATAAGTATTGCTTGAAATGGAGACAGAATGATAAATTAATCAAATCTGTCAGATTTACTGGAATATGCTCACCAGGTATGAGGCACATAGTGATTTTCCTGCTATGGAATAGATGGACTGACCATGAATGAAACAATGTAAATTTGTTACAAGTGGCCACATAAAAAATTTAATAAAAAACAAAACAAAAAACTTAATGTTACCTATAGTATCTATTAGATCATTGTGTTAATTCAACTCTTCATCCCTTTAGATCAGTGATTCTCAACCAGGGTTCCGTGGAACTCTAGGGTTCCTCCAAAGGTTGCTAGGGGTTCCTTCAGCATTGGGCAATTTCTGCCTCTCAGATAAGTTCCCACTGACACCATTGATCTTTTTAGCTATCTGTAAGGAGGCAATTCTCCCCAATGACCACAAGTATAAGGACCATTCTTCCCACTGACCATCACACTAATGTATCATGAGTTGTAGATTTCACATTTTTATCAGAGGTTCCCTGAGACTGGAGAACTATTTCAAGGGTTCCTCTGTGTTGAAAAGGTTGAGAAAGGCTGCTTTAGATGAATCAGATATAGTGGGTAAGTAGACTCCACCAAGTTTAGTAGGTTTCTTTGTATTCATCATAAACTTTTTATGTTTTTAATTTCTGGGCCCATTCTCTGTGATTCGGTATGGAAATGCACAGTAAACTATGTATTTTACAATGCACATTCTGGGACATGGTGCATTATGGTGTCATTCATTTAGAAAGGCACACCAATGCAAAGTACATGCAATGTCGATGGACTTGCATTGTAGATTGCCAGTTGTGGAACAATGCATTAAAAAGGTACAGGTCCATTTTTCATTTTGTTGCCGTGCTTTGGCAGCCCAGGATGAATGAATGGGCTGTTTCAACACAACGTATAGCAACATGCAAAATGTCATGTTAACATGCATTCAGTAATGCACTGCAGCAGGATGTATAGGTGTTAAAAAGGCCTAATGTTGCGTACACACGACCGTATTTTCCTTCATAATAAACTCTGACGGTCTTTCCGATGGAGTTCCGCTGAAACGGACTTGCGTACACATGATCACACCAAAGTCTGTTCGTTTAGAACGCAATGACATACGACGGGACTAGAAAAAAGAAGTTCAATAGCCAGTAGCCAATAGCTGCCCTTGCATCGTTTTTGGTGCGTCGCAATAGCATACAGACGAACGGTTTTCCCAATAGGAATTGATTCTGTCGGAAAGATTTAAAACATGTTCTATTTCTAGGTCCGTCAGAATTTTTGAAAAAAAAAGTCAGATGAAGCCCACACACGATTGGAATATCCGATGAAATGATTCTGTCTGACCTTTTCTGCCAGAAAGTCTGACCGTATGTACACGGCATTAGAGAAAAAGTAAGAGAAAAGGAGAAAATGCACCAAATAGCAAAGGATCTGCAATTTAAAGATCAGTCCAATACTTATAGATCAGTTATAGGAGAAATCTCATGCCAACTTACTATCTGGCTTCCTATATTACTGTGAGAATCCAATGGTAAGACTTCTTAGCTGGTCTGATTGAAAAAACAACATACATCCAGGGAGCTCTCCTTGTTAAAGTATCTAAGACATACGAGAAGCCATGGATCCATTAATGACTATAATATACCTATAATATGAAATTATATAAAAATGTTTTTTTCCCGCACAGTGTGGGTGCTGTTTATTTTATTCTAAAAAAGAGGATCTCAGAGATATACTTACCTGATCTGCTGATCCTCCCTACACAAGACCAGTCCAGCACTCCCGCGCTCCAGCAGTCCTGGACTGTTCCTGACATCAGCACACTCAGAGCACGGTTCGTAGACAGCAACTGTCCGCCGCTGGGGAGTGCAGATTTTCAGAGGATCGGTGGATCAGGTGAGTATAAACTTTGTGCTCACCCCTAGAAAAAACAAGCAGTTGACCCATGCAGAGCAGCCACAGACCGACTGCATGGGAATTTTTTTTTGCCCAGAGCTGGGCTTTAATAAAAACACATAGGTGTTAATTTACTAAAGGCAAACAGACTATGCACTTTGCAAGTGAAGGTGCACTCTGCAAGGGCATTTGCTCCAGGCCTTAGCAAAGGAGGTGAAGCTTCACTGTGCAAAGTATATCCAATCACAAATGTGATGAGAAAAAAAAAACAGCATTTTTGCTTGCACATGATTGGATAATGGAAGCTTGCAGAGCTTTCCCTCATTTACTATGCTCTGGAGCAAATGCCTGTTCAGAGTGCAACTGCACTTGCAAAGTGCACAGTCTATAAGTCTTTGGTAAATGCACCCCATTGGATTGTAGTTCAAAAGTAATGGAGGAAGAGATGGCTTCTGACAATGGCAATTGTACTCAACAGACCAAGACTGTTGACAAGAGTAGACTTGACAAGCCAACAATTTAAGAAAACTTACAATCAGAAACACATGAAGGCTGAGCTCTCATTCTGAAAATGTTAGTTGCCTGGCTGTTATGCTGACCCACTTGTTTGAATGCATTGGGGTTGATTTACTAATACTAGAAAGAGCAAACTCTGGTACAGCTGTGCATGGTAGCCAATCAGCTTCTAGCTTCAGCTTGTTTGATTAAGCTTTGATGAAAAAAACTTGGAAGCTGATTGGTTTCTATGCAGAGCTGCACCAGATTTTGCACTCCAGTTTTAGTAAATCAACCTCTTTGTGTCTCTGACATGGCACAAGTACTAAGATGAGTACTTATGACCTTTCTCTGACTTTCTTGACCTGCATACTTGCTCTGGGTCACTGGCCAAGCTTATTCAAGCCAAAAGGTCAGCATAACAGTCAGGCAACTAGCATTTTTAGAGGGAGGTTAGCAATGACAGCCTCCATAATTCTTTCATGATAGGTTTACTTTACATAAATAAGGTGATAAGTTGATTCATCCTTTCAGTATCCAACCAAAAATAAATGTCAGGATTGGATGGGTGAACCCTTTAAAAAACTGTTCCTCTATTTTTTCAACATTGAACTATCACCTGCAAACAATAACAACTTTAAAAAAAATAGATTTGAATTTTCATACAGTGAAAAAGGTTTAGGCATTTAAATGATCACAAAATTACTTAAATAACAATCAGAAAATAAAGCCAAGGGGTTGATTTACTAAAGCTGGAGGGTGCAAAGTCTGGTGCAGTTGTGCATGGTGGCCAATCAGCTTCTGACTTCAGCTTGTTCAATTAAGCTTTGATAAAAATCCTGGAAGCTGATTGGTTTCTATGCACAGCTGTCCCAGATTCTACACTCTCCAGTTTTAGTAAATGGACCCCATGTCTTCATCATTGTACACATCTGCCTGGATCAGATAAATGACAGGTCAAGGAATGGGTTCCCTCAAGATACCAAAGCTCTATAGCCAGTCTTGGTTGCAGATGAGGACCTATTGTGTTCCTCTATTGCTCCCACAGAATTTGAACCCACATGCTTTGTTGGAGTGTATGTCTATGATAGCAACAAGCAACTACACCTCATGAGAACAGTGGTCAGCTAAACAAATCCTAAACAGTAATTTTTTACAACTGATCTCTGTGAAGTGTATCTGCTGAGGTCATCCCAAGATATGCTGGTTATAGAAAATAAGCCCAGGCTGGACAAGTTAAGTTGGAACGATTTATACAGCAATTGTCCTTTTGTGGAAATAGATGTGCCTGTTCATTGCCAATTTATATAATGTGTACAAAACCTGCTGCTTCTGTGAAGTCATATAAGTAAGTTCAACAAAGCAAATAGCTCATTTACTTTATCAGGTATCCCGGTAGTGTCTTCACAATGCCATCCACAAAGCAGCAATGAGGAAAGCAGTGTGACAGCAGAGAGATAAGACAGTAATAAACTATTCATTTGTCTAACCTTTTCTTTTAAACTCAATTGTGCTCTGTAGGATGATTGGCTTTGCTGGGAAATGCCATGCTCCTGACAGGTCAGATACTCAAAGTCCACGGAATATGGAAGTTTATTCCGTAAGCCAATGCACACAGCAAAGGTGAAGAGCAGAATACAGCAACTAGTGGGGAACAAACTTTTCAACATTTGCTTTCTCTGAACCTTTACATCACTTTAATCTCTTAATCCCACATTTTTCAAACTATGATGCTCATGACACGTTGGAATTGAACTCCTTACCCCTCAACAAAGGAAGGTCAAAATTAGACATTGGCTAGGCTAGACACCTACCAGTAACAGTAATCCAAAGCAACCCAAAAACACATAAAGAGCCATAACTGCAAAAGAGAATTGTCTGTTCTGAATTATTACTATAGTCTACATGTAGCATGCTGCCAGATTAAAGAATTAGTCCACTCAAAACCATTATCCGTGGCTTCTCCTGGGTACTCAGCCAGACAGATCATTGCCACTCCACTCAACCATTACAACAGGATCTCACTTTCTTGGATCTTTGAATGACTTAATATTATAGATAATGCAGCAGGTTAAGTTAAACTTCGTAGAAAGGAGGCAGAGCCAAGAACTTTAGTCTGAAGATCTCACCTGCCTTCCATAATAAGTACATACTAAATTATGTTAACCCCCCAGCTGTGTCTGTGTGTTGACCATTTCAGATAAACATGCCATTGGTAAAAGGTACATTGATTTACTTAAGCTGGCCATACTCTCATTGAATTGTGTCTGATTCCTGCTGAATCTGATGAAGTTTGTTCCATGGGTGGCCCAGGGGGGCACCACCTGGTCAACACAAGTTCATTTTTCGATTGACTTTTGTTAAAAGAGTCAGGCGGCAAATTCCCATCGGAGTCCAATCAGCTATAGGTACTGTTTGAAGCATTCTAACAGTGGAGGGTGCTATGCAATAGCCAGCACCGCAGATTCGTCTATCCAGTCTGTTAAATGTGTAATTTCTCTTGTTCAACCTGTGGGCCTGAATAGGAGAAATTTTACTGTGTAAGGCCAGCTTAAGACCCAATATATTTTCTGAAGATTTTTGTCTTCAGATTTACCAAAATCATATAATATAAGGTCAAACCTTAAGAGTTTCAATTTGTATGCAATTTGTATCAGGCAGGCCCTTCCACTACGTGGTTTTGGTAAATCTAAAGACAAAAATCTACAAAGAATCGAATAGTGTGTATGGGGCTTAAGGTCACAGAGGCAGTTCAATGAGCAAAGTGAATGTTTGCTGAGTTCATTAAGTAATATAAATCTTTGCTGAAATCAACAAATCAAGTGCTAGCAAAAGTTCTAGTTTTTTTTATATATTTTTTTAATTTAACACATTATTAGATTTTAAAAAGAGAACATACATTCAACATTTTTCTTTGCAAAGTAAACAGCCTTTACTTTAATAAATCAGAACCAGGGCATCAAAACAGCATCCTACAAAACTGATACAACTGAATACCGAAAAAAAGTTAAAGTGGTTGACTCTACCTGTGTAGATCACAGAGTTGTCATCATTTTCGGATGTGGGCGGTGAAGTTCCTCCATTGCTCCCCCTTTTTAGATCGTCCGTGTCTGTTAAGAATAACATCACAGCTGCAGATGAGGGGTTCATAGTAGTTACAGAAGTTGCAGTTTTGCTCAGCACATATCCAGACACCATTAAATCCAAGCATAGCAGGAGGACACACACAGACAGCAGACAAGACACTTCCCTTTGAAACATCTTAATCAGGCTCCCAAAAAAAAAAAACAGGCTTTCATGTAGATCTGAAAATGCCGGCAATATAATCTTTCATTTGCTGTATATGGAGTCTTAATTGTAACCTCTCCAGTGCACCTTGTCTGCTGTCTCCCAGCATGTAGACTACCCAGAGTGGGGCAATCAGTACAGGCTGCACTGAGCATATGGAGAGGGGAAGGCAGGATGGCTGAATGCTAGCATTGCTAATTTTCTACCTTATTGTTAATCAAAGCTATTGACTGTGATCACTAGCCATCATCTCTCCATCTCGTGACAATTGAAGCCTCTTGGGAGTAACCCTTTGTTGGGAGAACGGGAGAAAAATAGGGTCTTGTGAAGCAAGAAGGAGCGGAAAATGGGCATCCTTTTTATTTTAGACAACGTAAAAAAAAAAGACAAAAAAGGGAGGGCAGCAGGCCACAACATCTGTGGAATGAAGTGTTTTATTATAACTAGAAGACCAGACAGAAGTGCAAGTGCATTCAGCAGACACAAGGATCACACGCTCACATTGGCTGCACAAAATACACAGGACACTGTTTATGGGATAATGCATCTGTTTGTATAAATTACAAGGGTTATAGAAGCTATCATATGGTTTAGGAACTATTTTTTTTTTATTCTGGAAGTTTATAATCTAAAAAAAACCTCAGTAAAGTAAATGTTGCATTATCAAACAAGTTTATTAAACCACTTGCTTACTGGGCACTTAAAACCCCCTTCCTGCCCAGACCAATTTCAGCTTTCAGCGCTGTCACTCTTTGAATGACAATTGTGTGGCCATGCTACAGTTTACCCAAATTAAATTTTTATCATTGTTTTCACACAGATAGAGCTTTCTTTTGGTGATATTTAATTGATGCTGTTTTGTTTTTTTTGCTAAATAAAACAAAAGGGACTGGAATTTTGAAAAAAAAAAACCAAAAAAACTGTTTCATAGTTTGTTATAAAATTTTGAAAATAGGTAACTTTTCTCCTTCACTGATAAGCAGTGATGAGGCAGCACTGATAGGTGGCACTGAGAGTTGACATTGATGGGCGGCACTGAAGGACACCGATAGGTGGCACTGAAGGGCACTGATAGATGGCACTGATAAGTGGCACTAATGGGCACTGGTAGGTGACACTGATAGGCAGCACTGATCTGTGGCACTGATTGATAGACACTTATTGGTAGCACAGTGGGCACTGGTAGGTGACATTGTGGGCACTGGTAGGTGGCACTAAAGGGTACTGATAGGTGGCACTGGTAGGTGGCACAGTGGGCACAGCCATGGCTTTCTGAGTGAGGGACCAATGTCCCTCTAAAAGAAGCCAGTGATCACTGTTTTTTTCTCCTCACGCTGACAGTGTGAGGAAAAAAAATACTGATTACCAAGCTTCTGTTTAGATGACATGATCAGCCGTCATTGGCTGACAGCTCATCACGTTGTAAGGGGCTGGGATCAACCCCTTACTTGGATCTGTGACCAGCCGAGTCTCATAGACTCGGTGATCAAAGAGCGCACCGCGAGTGACCCGCAGGGTCGCGCAGATTGCGGTTGCTTGGGAGGACATCTATGGACCACTTGACCACTGGGTACTTAAACCCCCATCCTAACCAGACCAATTTTCAGCTTTCTCACAAAAAATGTATTCTTTATTTCTGTTAAAATTTATTGCAGAGTATTGGAGAGTATTGGCAGAATATTGCAGAGTATTGCAGAGTATGGGCACTGAGCAGCGCTGTGGGCACTACAGATCCAGCCCACAGCGCTGCTGCAAACAATCTCTCCCCTCTCCCCCTCTCCCCTCGCACTATACAGATCGGTACAGAGAGAGGAGGGAGGAACCGGTATCATGACATGGCGCCGGTTTGTTTACAAGTATCGATGGAGCGATCATGTGGTAAGTGGCTGCTACCAGTGATCGATGATGCGGAAGACCCGTGGTCACGGATTTTTCCGTGAGCGCGTCCCAGGGGGCGCGTGGGACCAAGATTAGAAGTAGTTAAAGGGTATCTAAACTCAAGAACAAAATGTAATATATAACTTCTATGTAATGTGACAAATAAACTTATTATTAGTATTGGATGGAGTCTATATGCTTCCCTAGCTGTAGAGAAGTGTGCAGAGTATTAACGGAGAATCTTAAATCATATATAGACCTAACTTACTAGCTCACTGAATTTACGGCAAGATCACCAGCTATTTTTGTACAGGCATACCCCACTTTTAAGTACACAATGGGGTTTATTTACTAAAGCTGGAAAGTGCAAAATCAGGCTCACTTCTGCATAGAAACTAATGAGCTTCTAACCTCGGCTTGTTCAATTAAGCTTTGTTAATAAAACCTGGAAGCTGATTGGTTTCTATGCAAAAGTGAGCCTGATTTCGCCATTTCCAGCTTTAATAAATAAACCCCATTGTGTACTTAAAAGTGGTGTATGCCTGTACACATTAAACAGATATAACAAAACACTTTCATTGATATATTTTAATATAATAAATGGGTTTTCTTATTTAGGGTTTACATACATTTTAATTAAGCTAATGATAAAATGCAGATGCAATCACCCCCCATTAACCAAATCATATTTTAAATGAGCTAACTATAACAAACTCAAAGTGGGTTGGTTGCCTTTGGCTGTTCACTTATTTATTTTAATGACTTAAAGCAGTATTAAACTCAAAAGAAAATATTTATTATATTACAGATTACCAATTATCTGTGATGACTGCATTATTTGCCCTTTTTAGTTATTTTTTCTACTTCCATGTGGTGATCCAACCAGCAAATCTGTTGTTTTACAAAAGCACAAACTCTCCAGCAGAATGTATCAGTTTACATGGATGAGATGAACCACTTACCATTGGCAGGGGTGGTTAAAATTATTAGCTTTTATTTATTCATACAAAACCTTTATTCCAAGAGGGCAACAAAACTGTTTGGTGTAACCGTTTAGAAAGTGTGAGCTGGATTTTGGCTTCAACTTGTTAGTGTATCTAAATCTAATAATACATTTAATGCACCTGCTGTCCCGCCTGTGGTCATTCATCCAGAATTGTGTCACACTAATACAGGAGGTGTGTTACTGGCAGTGACCAGATCACCAGGAGAAAACAAAAGGAAAAAACGCCAAAGAAAAGAAAACTGATGCAGCCACCACATTGATGATAGGTGATCTGCAATACATTTTTGGTATTGGGTTTAATACCACTTTAATCCATAATGAAGAGATTAACGAGATTACAGTGCGGGTAGTGCTGGCTAAACTCTGGCCAATGGCGGCTTAGCATGTACATTGGTACACAGATCACTGCTGAAGTCAGACCCTGCAAAATGCCCTTGCAGAGCTGCTCCCTATGCGCCTCCTGCACTCACCACTAGTAGATATCCATTACACTTCTCTATCAAAATCATTTCTAGTCCCCGCCTCTGACATGATGTCATTCAGTGGCTGGGACAGGAAGAGAGAGAGGCACCGTAAGGGAGCATGCATGTTGCTTGGATTAGGTAAGTGAGCAATGACAGACAGAGGAGAATATATGTTGTATCTGTAATGTTGCAGTGACTCAGCCATAAGGCTTTCTACTTTTTGCACTGGACTGGTTAATGCCTTGGGAACTATGGTGGGTTTTGTGATTGGGGGTTAAGTGGTTAAATAACTAACACTGCCATTAGACAGTAATATGTAGCATGAAGGGGTTAATGTACTGATGCTGACCACTAATTCAGCACAAGGCATTAATTAACACTACCATTGATCTCTAATGCATTAATGACCTGTAGCAGTTAACTACCCCCTTTGTGCTGTATTAGTGGCCAGTGTTAATGTTAATTAACCCATTCATGCTGTAATACAAAGCGGTTAATTAACGCTGACCACTAATACAGCACAAAGGGGTTAATTAACACTGACACTGGCGGCCACTGCATTAATGATCAATGGCAGTGTTAATTAACTCCTTGTGCTAAATTAGTGGCCAGTGTTAATTAGCTCCTTCATGCTGCAGGATTTCTTTTTAATAATCAATTTTTATTCATTTATAATATAGTTATTACACAAACAGTAAAAGAAGATCTACAAAAATAGAGCTTTACAATACATAGTGTAATACTTAACAGTGCATAGTGACATTATTTACCCTACCCACCTGCTTCCACCCACCCAATCGTCTACCACCCACACCTCTCCCTCACACCACCCAAACTCTTAGGTATATTTGCCTGCTGTTGTTTACACATCCATCAAGGGGCACGGAGAGGTGGGGGGAGCCCCTTCCAGGGGTCAGGAAGAACTACAGAGGCAATGGGTTTTAGAGATCCTCCAAAGTCACGGGTTGGTAGCAATAGGGGGAAGAAGAAGAAAGAAACAAGTCCCCCCCCCCTCTACATTCCACACACTCCCCCCCATGGAGGGTGCCCAACTCGTCCAACCAAAGTCGCCACATTCTTTCAAACTTCCTATAATTGCGCTGCCTGATGTATGTCACTCTCTCATTCCCAATTGTTGAATTGATGGTCTCAACCCAATTCTCCACAGACAGGGGGCCATTTTTGTGCGATTAGTTTCTTGCCTGAAATAAGCATCTAAGGACTATTTCCATGGTATCTTTTGAGACTCCACCCCCCTCCATACCAATACAATAGCATGTCTAATTTGAAAGTATTTGTAGAATGTATTGTTTGGTATATTAAATTCCTGTTTTAGGTCTAGGAATGTTTTCATGACATTGCCCTCATATACTTGGCTTAGTCGATTGATGCCCCGCCTCTCCCAGTCCACAGATCTCTCTATGTCCCTTATTTCCACTAGTTTTCTATTATTCCACAAAGGGGAAGAATCTTTTATCCCTCTGTATCCCAGCAATGCCTTAGTTACTTGCCATACTTTGGCGATTCATTTTATCGTAGGACATCTGTATGTAAATGAATCTGCTTCTAAGACCTCCATTAGTGTGTTGTGCGGGGCCCCCATTATCATCATCTTGGCACTGGAGTTCCCTCCACCAAAAGCTCCACATCCCCCCAGATGTTGGAGTTGGGACGCAAGAAAATATGACCTCGGGTGTGGGATCGCCATGCCCCCTTCTTTGGTAGGTAGCTGCATAGTTTGTAAACTAATTCTAGATTGGCCCATTTTCCAAAATCCGATCCCTGAACAGGGATTCTATTCTTTTAAACCACTTTTGGCCTATCCAGGTGGGGGAATTATGAAAGAGATATAGTATTTGGGGTAACCATATCATCTTTATTAAGTTGCAGCGTCCTGCTACCGATAGTGGAAGTCGACACCAAATGTCTCCTTTCTGTTTTTGTTTAAGTAATAGTGGGGCTAAGTTATCATTAAGATATGATTTTATGTCACTTGTAATCCAGACGCCCAGATATTTCAGTTTTTCCACTATTTTTAGGTTGGGGTTTCCAGACAGTAGCTAGTTACCAAGTGAGTCAACCGGCAACAAGGCGGATTTGTCCCAGTTGAAAACCAGACCTGAAAATTGTCCGAACTCCCCAACCATTTCTATCACAGCCTTTAATGTCGCTTGAGTATCCACAAGAAAAAACAGGACATCATCTGCGAACAGTGCAATCCTCTCCTCTTGCGTCTGTCTCCAAAATCCCTGTATACCTAGGTTCCATCTGGTCATTATTGCCAGTGGCTCCATTGCAAGGGCGAATAGTAAGGGGGACAGGGGGCAACCCTGTCTCATCCCTCTCTCCAACTGAAAAAGGTTGGAATATTCATTATTGATCTTTATTTTTGCACACGATTCAGTATAAAATATTTTCACCCATCTAAAAAGGAGGGACCAAAGCCAAATCTCCCAGGCACTCTCCATAGATAATCCCATTACAGGCTATCAAAAGCCTTGGCTGCATCCAGGGCTAATATGGCCCTGGAGCCCCCATTATCTGTTGATATCTGCATGTTTAGGAGAACTCTTCTAATATTGATGCTGGTTGACCTGTTGAGGATGAACCCTGACTGGTCCGTGTGTATAAGATTTTGAATATATTTATTTAGACGGTTTGCTAGTATTCAGGCCTGGGGAATTTTGGTTGGGCATCCTCGCTACTGCTTGCCGCGCTTCCTCCAAGGTCACTGGAGCATCCATCTCCATTTTCTCCTTTTTTGTTAAAGTCGGGGTTGATATACCCTGAAAGAAATCGTCTATTTCTCCCTTCCCATCTCCCCTATTGGAGGTATAGAGGGAGCTGTGAAATTCACTAAATATATGTAATATCTCTGTGGTGTCGGTGGAGATCGCCCCATTTTGAGTTCTGACCGCCGAGGCAGCAGGGGGGGATGTATTGGAGCTGATCAGTAAGGACAGCGAGCATCACCTCCTTTCTAATTGCCCTTTCCCAATCTCTAGATTTCCCCTTAACTCTTGCCACCTGTTGGATCAGAAGGCCTCTAAGATAGGCCTTCAGGGAGTCCCAGACCACTCCAACGGATGCCTTGCCTGCATTTATTTGAATAAATTAATTTAGTTTGTCCACCACTTCTCCAGAAGTGCCAATCAGTCCAACCAGCACGGATTAGTTTTCCATTCTCTTAATTGGGCTTTACCCCCCGTATTTATGACCAGCGCTAGTGGAGAGTGCTTGGAGACCCCCCTTTTCTATGTTCCTTACCAATGCTGATGCTTCACTAAGGCCATATCAATTCTAGAAAAGGTGAGATGAGAGCTTGAAAAACAAGAGTACTGTCGTTCCTGCAGATGCTGAGCTCGCCATATATCACTCAGCCCAATTTTTATATAAGAATTGAGATAAACGTCCCTCACCCATTCCATTGGGTCTATTCCCTAGTGGAAATATATCTAAGCCCTTATCTAGAACTTTGTTTTAAGTCCCCAACCACAATGATTGGGGTTCCATGTTTGTCCAATGTGAATTTCACCATGCTGCAGGATTTAAAATAGTATAATGCCACTGACAATCTATGCTGGGGACTATTATTGCAGCTACTGCACCAATGCCGGGGATCATTGCAGAAACTGCAGAAACTAGCACCCATGCTAGGGATCATTGCAGAAACTGGCACCAATGCTGGCAGTTATTTTTGCAGAAACTGACACCAATGATGGGGGTCGTTGCACAAACGGGTACCAGTTCTGGCAGTTATTATTGCAGACACTGACATCAATGCTGGGGATAATTGCAGAAACTGGCACCAATGCTCGGGATCATAGCAGAAACTGTCACCAATGCTGGGGATCATTGCATAAACTGTCACCAATGCTGGGGGTTATTGCAGAAACTGACACCAATGCTGGGGGTTATTGCAGAAATTGTCATCAATGCTGGGAATTGTTGCAGAAACTGGCACCAATGCTAGGGGTTATTTCAGAAACTGTCACCAAAGCTGGGGGTTATTGCAAAAACTGGCACCAATGCTGGGGGTTATTGCAGAAACTGGCACCAATGCTGGGGGTTACTACAGAAACCGGCACCAATGCTGGGAATCATTGCAGAAACTGGCACCAATGTTGGGGATCATTGCAGAAACTGGCACCAATGCTGGCAGTTATTTTTGCAGAAACTGACACCAATGATGGAGATTGTTGCACAAATGGCTACCAATGCTGGCGGGTTATTATTGCAGACACTTAACACAATAGAATACCTTTGGGATGAATTAGAGTGGAGATTCTTTTGGACTATTTGTAATACAGACTTGGCTGCGTACCAGGACCATTTTCTCTCTGATATGTGTGCACTGGCAACCACTGGATTTTATATATATATATATATATATATATATATATATATATATATATATATATATATATATATATATATATATATATATATATATATATATATATTATGACATCATTATTTTTTTTAAATAGTTATGTAGCAATTTGTATAAAAAAAATAATATATACACATCTGTGATAGGGAGAAATGATTCAAGAATAAATCCAGTATGCATAATATGTATCTACATTCATTGTGAATGACAGGTGTCAAAATGCATTGTCAATTCCTCTACCAACTTGGTTTTATTTATTATTTTTTTATATTTTATTTTTTTTGTTTTTTTGTTTTTTTATGTATTTATTTACTTTAATTTATATACAATTCAGTTTTTTTATTTTTTTATTTTATTAAAGTAGAATTTTATTTAGTTTTTTTGTTAGAGTGTGCCATTATTATTATTATTATTTTTTTTTGGGGGGGGGGGGGTTTCCCTGCCCTTCCTGTTTAAGAGACATTATACGAAATGAATGAAAATCTCTACAAAGTGAAAATAAATCTTAACTTATACTGTATTCTCATGGAACAATTACTAACCTCCCCTACTTTTTTTCTGGTGCAAACTGTAACATTTTGGATTCCTGCATACTTTCTGCTGTGATGATAATTGTTACCAGAACAAAAAATGAAGGGGGCATCCACCCAGACTGAATACAGCAACAAAAACATGACAAAGAATCAAACATCTCTACATTTTATCCAGAACTGTCTGGAGTTCCACTTTAAGATTTAATTGTTACAACAACCATATTTATAGACTGGTTTTCTAACTTTCACATAGCATATAACCATGAACGTGACTTATAAAATGGTTTTAGATAACATTATTCATATTCTTCCTATGTCTTCCAAAAATCACATCTATGGTTTCTGACTCCCGACCCGGTCCAGGACCATCTCAAGATCTTTAGAGTCGTTGGCAAAGATGAAAAGGAAAGTCTGTAACTTTGGCCGATTTCCAGTTCACATTGACAATTGCACATTCCATTGCCTATAGCGAACAGTGTGATTAGAATCTACTTTCAAACAAAATAGGTAAATGAACCGTTGAAACACACATTCCGCTGTCACATGGCTTCTGCTGTGATGTTGCAGCAGAAGTCGATCAGAGGGTGCTGGCCAATGGATGTTCGCCGGCACCTGCTGGTCACCGGGGAGAGACTCAGGACAGAGCTTTGCCTATGTAAACAAGGCAGAGCCCCGTCCTGATGGGGGGGGGGGATCCATCACTTCCCTTAGTAAAAGCACCATATATAGGAGTTGATTTACTAAAGGCAAATCAAGTAATTGTAATACTAAAGGCAAAATGTAGTAAACAGAGCTTAGTATATGAGCAGAAGCTCTGCTGACTTCTATCATCCAATCATGTGCTAGCAAAAATGCATTTTTTTTTTTTCTGCACGTGATTGGGTATTCTTTGCAAACTGAAGCTTTACCTTATTCACTAAGCTTTGGATTAAAGTGGTTGTAAACCCTTACAAACCACTTTGACCTACAGGTAAGCCTAGATTAAGGCTTACCTGTAGGTCCAAGAAATATCTCCTAAACCTATACGGTTTAGGAGATATTTGCCCGAAGACAGGCACCGCTGTCTACGGCGCATGCGCCCTAGACAGCAGCACGCAGGCGCACTGAGCGCGGCATTTCCAACAACGGAGCTGCCGCGCGTGTCGGCTCCCATGCGCATGCGCGGGAGTGGCGTCATCGCGGCTTCGCCGAATGACAGCGGCGGAGCTGCGAGACCCCAATGAGAAGATGGATGCGCAGGACTACAGGGGACAGTGGTGACTTCGCTGGCTCCTGTGTCAGGTAAGTGACACATAATGGGCTACTATGCGATGCATAGTAGTCCATTAGGCTTTGCCTTTGCAGGGAATGAAAGAGGAAGTAAACTCATCTGGGTTTACTTCCTCTTTAACTGCACTTGCAGAGTACAACTCCACTTTGCAAAATGCACAGTCTATTTGCCTTTAGTAAAGCAACCCCATTGTGTACACAAACACTACCTAGGCACACATTTAACTCTTTAATCACCCTAGCTGTTTAACTCCTTCCCAGCCAGTGTCCTTAGTACAGTAACAGTGCATATTTTGAGCACTGATCACTGTATTAGTGTTACTGGTTCCTACAAAGTGTCAGTTAATGTCAGATTGTTTGCCGCAATATCGCAGTCCCGCTATAAGCCGCTGATCACTGCCATTACTAGTAAAAAAAAAAAAAAAACAACAGTATACAGTATATTCCATAGTTTGTAGATGCTATAACTTTTGCACAAACCAATCAATATAAGCTTATTGGATTTTTTTAACAAAAATATGAAGAGATTTGATTTTTTTATTTATATTGTTTTTGTTTACAAAAGTGTTGGTCTTTTTTTATTTATAGCGAAAAAAAAATGCAGTGGTGATCAAATACCACCAAAAGAAAGCTCTTTTGTGGGGAAAAGAATGACATACGTTATATTTGGGTACAGCATTGCATGACCACGCAATTGTCAGTTAAAATAACGCAGTGCTGTATATCAAAAATTGGCCTGGTCATGAAGGGGAGTAATTCTTCCGAAGGTCAAGTGGTTAATTGCAAATAAAAAAAAAAGTCATAAAACAATAGCCAACATATTTCGGGGACATTTCAGGGACAACACCCTTTCCCCATTCATCAGTTCTCAAACACAGGATAAGACTTGGATGGAAAAATCATTGGCTTCACAGATCTGTATTAGAACTAGTATTGAACGCTCTATAGGAGGGACAACCTGACAGCTGTGAGAACTGTGCTGTGCAGCTTTCTCTGTCATGCAATCCAATTCAAACTACCAAGACTGTGAGACACTTCCTAGTGCTGATACTTTACTACTTTAGGTGTGTATGTAGTAGAAAGCTAAGAGACTATATTGGGTGCTTTAGGGAATTCAACTTCTGCATTTCAAACAGGTAAACAGAATAAGGTTCCCAAATCCTCAGATTACTGATAGAAGTGGGGAAGAAGGAAAAGTAAAGCCCTGATTGGTGGGTTATATTCTCTATGTGAAACTCATAGCTAAAAGCAGAGTTCAAGTTAAAAAAGAAAAATCTGCTAGCAGGTCGGGTCTATCGGTAGTAAAGAATTTATACATCTCTTCTGCCAAAATGTTCTTACCTGCTAGCAAACTTTTTAAATCTGTACACTGACCTCAGCTCATGCACAGTACAGTGTACAGACTCTGGAATGGAGCTGGTGCCATGATAATGTAACTTCTGTGGGCATGCACAGGAGCAGGGTCAGCGCCAGTAAAAGGCAGTTTAGCCAGCCACCTTAGGGTGCCAGCATGGGACCGGGGGGTAAATTTTCAGATCCACTTACTGGGAATTTGGATTTCAAAATATCTGTCCCTCAAGCAGGCAAACTGAATCTGTCCTCTCCCATTGGAGAGATGGTGCAGTGTGGACGTTTTAGTTTGCCTGCTGTTTTGTAGGCTGTTGTCAGTGTTAGAGCTGGAGAGAGCACAAGGCAGGTGGGGTGATAAGTATGTACCACTGTCAGAGCAGATCCAATGATAAAGACGAGGGCAGAGCGGTGGGCGAATCCCAGTGTGTGCAGGGAAGGGGTGGGGCCCTCATTGTCAGGTGGGATGGCAGTGTGTGCCTGAGTCAGGCCGGGTGGTGTCGGTGGAGGAGGTTGAAGAAACTCTTTGTTGCAGCTACCACCACCACCAGAGATCCTGGTGGAGATCTTCTCATGTCTGCTCCAGACATAGCTAACTTTCCTGTCCCTGGTGTACTGCAAATTCCTCCACTGACATCATCTGGAGGAGGTGATGCAGGATTAGTGAGGTGTAGGTGACTGGTAAAACCAAGGTGTGTATGATGGGGAGGAGGGTATCTGGGGGGGTGATCAGAGTGGAGGGATCTGGGGAGGTGGGATCAGACTGGGGGATGATCAAACTGGCGGTATGTGGGAGGGGAGTATCTGGGGGCTATGATCAGAGTGGGGGTATCTGGGGGTGTGATTAGACTGGGGGAATCTGGGAGGTGGTATAATCAGAATGGGGGTATTCGGGGTGTGTGATCAAAGTGGGGAGTATCGGGGTGTGATCGGGGGAGGTATCTGGGGGTGTGTGATCAAGATGGAGGTATCTGGGGAGGTGTGATCAAAGTGGGGAGTATTTGGGGGTATTATCAGGGTGGGGAGGTATCTGGGGATGTAATCAGTGAATCAGGATGAGGGTATCTGGGATATGTGTGATCAAAGTGCGGAGCATCTGGGGGAGTTTTCAAGGTGAGGAGGTATCTGGGGGTGTAATCATTGAATTAGGGTGGGGGTATTTTGGACAGTGTGATCAGAGTGGGGGGGATCTGGGGGGTGTGATCAGGGTGAGGGTATCTGGGGAGGAGTGATCAAAGTGGGAAGTATCTGGGGGTGTGTGATCAGGATGGAAGCTGCGATCAGGGTAGAGGGCAATGGGGGGGGGGTGATCAGGGTGGGGGAGGGGGGCGATCTGGGGGGTGGATCAGGGTGAGGGTATTTGGGACAGTGTGATCAGAGTGAGGGGGGATCTTGGGGGTGTGATCAGGGTGAGGGTATCTGGGGAGGTGTGATCAAAGTGGGAAGTATCTGGGGGTGTGTGATCAGGGTGGAGGTATTTGGGAAGCTGTGATCAGGTTAGGGGGCAATCGGAGGGGGTGGGATGTGATCAGGGTGGGGAGGTATCTGGGGATGTAATCAGCAGGAAATCAGGGTGGGGATATTTCGGGAGGTGTGATCAGGGTGGAGGAGCGGGTGATCTTGGGGGTGTGATCAGGGTGGGGGTACCTGGGGAGGTGTGATCAGGGTGGGGGTACCTGGGGAGGTGTGATTAGGGTGGGGTGGACGATCTGGGGGTGTGTTATCAGGGTAGGGGTACCTGTGGAGGTGTGATCAAAGTGGGGAGCATGTGGGGGTGGGATCTGTGAGTTTTTTTATGGTGGGGGGAACCCAACCATTGGAAGTTTTAGTTTGCCTCACCTGCCAGATGCCTGTGGCCATTGAGGAGAAGCAAGGAATGTATAACCCCACCCCCCTCATTCCACACTGTAATTTAATGGGAGTTCAGCACGGCTCAATTTTCAATGCTGACTTCCTTTGCACCCCATCGCTTTACGGGTGCAATGTGAAGGAGGTACCAGCATGGCTGTAGACAGTGACGAGAATTCGGTTGAGGGGAAGTGGTGGCAGGAGGACGGGGTGGTGGCGTCACAATGTATCTTCACTTGTGTAGACAAAAATCCTTGCACCCGCCCTACACATGAGTTATGTCATCAATGACTGTCAAATGGGCAAAGCAAATATATAGCAGACCTGGAAGAAGAGAAGAAGTAGATGGCCTTGGTGGGGTGGAGTAACTTCAGGGGGTCAGCTTTGTAGGAGAAAATAGGAGAAGACACCAAGAAGTAGTTTTCCCAATAATTGTAGGTTTGCAGTGAATATTGAATGTGATGGCAAATGATGGCTGCCACCCACGGACAACACTTAACTTCTGTTAACTTTAAATTCTCCATTGAACGTGGCATTAAGGATTTATTCCTTTATTATATGTATCTATATAATATGTATGTATACATTATATATTCTGCACAGTCATGAACAATGAAGATGTTGTTAATGTAGCCATAATAGTCACAGTGTTTGTAGTTCGGGAAGTTGTACATTTCTATATATATATAGAAAGTACAACCCAAGTTTCAGCAGCTCATTTATCTTTGTCAAGGCATCATTGCAGATATTCTCCTGGGAAAGGTTCTGGTTTGTGAGTCTGAGCTAATTTCCCATTTGATAAAGACAAATTATCAGTGAGCACTCCAGACAAGGTCATTCCTGCTGAGCATAAAGTTTTCAAATAAAGAGTTAAACAGAACACCAAGAATTCTCCACTGTTGTCCATATGTGTAACTATTACAGTAGGAAGGTTCATTTAGCTTTTACTCCCAGGCTCTAGCTTCAATCGGTGTTGTGTCTCCAGACTCTGCATGTGGAATCCAGGCCTGTGACCGGCCGAGGGGGAGAGTAAAAAAAACAAACTCCCTGAATGAATCCATGTATTCACTTTCATCACCTCTATTCGCAGTAGTCTACAGATTATACTTACCCATATCGACCCCTATGTTCAACACACCTGATGAGATTTGTATATAATGCTTTACAGATATTATTATTATTATCATTATTATACAGAATTTACATACAGTCCTTTACAAAATAAAGGGAGGCAATACAATTATAATAGGGTTAGGAGAGTTGTTGTCTAAAGGCAAGCAGAGTAGGGGACAATTATACAGGTTGGGGCAGAGAGTCTTAGCCCTTGTACACACGGTTGGACATTCCGGCGGAAAATGTCCGATCAGACCGTGTTGTCAGATAATCCGACCGTGTGGCTTGATCTGACTTCTTCTGTTGGAATGTCCGACCAATAAAGTTTGAGAGCCGGATATATAAAATTTTCCGACAACATGATCCGATCTGACTTTGTCCGATCTTTTGTAGAGAATTCCGATTGGACAAAGTGCCACGCATGCTCAGATCAAATTCCTAGATCAAAGCTATTGGTTACTAGCCTGAACGTAGTCCCATCGTAACAAAATAACCCCACCACGTTCCGAACAATCAGATTTTCTGACAACTTTGTCCGACTGTGTGTATGCAACACCAGTTTTCAGAAAAAATCCATCTGAAAAAATCCAAAGGATTTTGTTGTCGGAATGTCCGACCGTGTGTACGGGGGCTTAGAGGATGGGAAAAACTCTAGAGAAGCCCTGGACACTTTTGGTTGTTATTATATCCATCTTTGATTATTTGTGGCCCCTACATGGGTGATTCAGTTCTTAATTCTCCTTAACGATAAATAGAGTCGACAACTCGGAAATCATAATGAATGTCTTCTGGGCTGGACTTACCATTGGGCTTGACTGGGCTCAAGCCCATGGGTCCCGTCCAATAGGGGGCCCTGCTGAGACACATAGCCGAGGGAACTCGGTTCAGCTCCGCTCACATTCACACCCAGTCCCGCCCTATAAAGGACATAACACAGGGACTGGGAGTGACTGTGAGCCGAGCCAAGTACACTCGGCTACTCTCGGCTCCACTTGGGACTGCGAGAGGATCCGAGAGCCGCGGAGATACACAGGACTCTGTATCATGGCGGCACCATTTTTAAACTTCAAGGCTGCAAATGACACTGGGGCAAGGTTGCAAATGATAAGGCTACACTGACAAGGCTGTAAATTACACCGACAAGGCTTCAGATGGATGGACAAGGCTGCAGATGGTCATTGATAAAGCTGCATTGATGGGCATTTAAATGGAAGTTTTTGCCTTAAACTTCCCTCCTAAAAGTTTTTTTCCTTAAAATTCCCTCCTAAACTTGGGTTGTGTGTTATACGCCGGTCCGTTTTTTCTTATCCGCCGATAAATACGGTAATGTATAGAAGGTAGGGCCCGAAAGTGACTCAAGCTCAGGGGCCCCCACCACCCTAAGTCCTGCCCTGAATGTCTTTATTGCTTACAAAATGTTGGGTATAAAAAAGATGAACGCGTTTCGTCAAGTAGCATTGATCACAGCGCAATACAATAAAAAGCAGGACAATGGGGAAGCCACTTATGAATCAGAGATGGAATCCAAGAATGGGTGCTCTGGCTCAAATGTCCTCCAGCCATCAATAGTAGTCAAAAACTAAAAGTAGAGCCAGCAACTCCAAAATCCATATCAATGTATTTATTGCTTACATAATGTTAAGTATAAAAAGGCTAATGAGTCTCAGAAAGTAGCCTTGATCACAGCAAATTCAAAAAATAAAAAACAGGAATACTGTATATATTACAAAACTCCACCCCTGAGTTAATCAATTAGACAATTATACAATTAATTACAGGTGTGACACTGGGAAGGCAGCATGGGGACAATAGTAGAAAGGAAAAAAATGTTTAGCCACTTGCCGACCACCCTATAGCACTTTCACTGGTATGGTGCAGCCACGCTGCATAGGATCACATATACATATGTGATTCTGTACTTCTGGGTATCGGGCGTGTGTGCGTGTGTGCGTGCCGCTGGTGGCTCAAGCCTGCTGTGATTCTACACAGTAGGTGCTATCAGCGAGTCCCGTGGACCCGATGTCCACCAACATCCACAGATCTTTCATTATACAGGCAGAATGGCTGTCTGCCTATGCAAAAAGACAGATTGCCGTTCTGTTAGTACAGAAGGCATGGATTCTGTGTTCCTGTAAAGCAGGGACATGGGTCAATGCCTTCCACTAGTAAAATCACCCCCCCGCCCCCACTACACTGAAACATTAGCTAGGCACACAGTTAACCCTTTGATCACCCCTGATGTTAACCCAGTGTCATTAATACAGTGACAGTGCATATTTTTAGTGTCGCTGGTTCCCAAGAAAGTTCCCAAGAAAGTTTTTGAAAAATGTCAGTTAGGTATCTAATTTGTCCACCGCAATATCACAATCCCGCTATAAGTCGCTGATCACTGACATTACTAGTAAAAAAATAAAATAAAAATCCTATAAATATATCCCATAGTTTGTAAACTTTTGCACAAACCTATCAATATACGCTTATTGGGATTTTTTTTTTACCAAAAATATGTAGCAGAATACATATTGGCCTAAATTGATGAAGAAATTCGATTTTTCGATTTTTTTTTTTTGGGATGTGTTTTATAGCAGAAAGTAAAAAAAATATATATTTTTTTTTTCAAAATTGTTGATCGTTTTTGTTTATAGCACGGAAAATACAAAAGGCAGAGGTGATCAAATACCAACAAAAGAAAACACTATCTGTGGAGAAAAAGGACATACATTTTATTTGGGTACGGTGTCGCATGACTGAGCAATTGTCGTAGTGCTGTATCACAAAAAATAGCCGAATCATGGGGGGGGGGGGGATCTTCCAGAGGTCAAGTGGTTAGTAAACAACAAAAAACTGATACATATGTAGAAAAAATGGGAATTCATTTGTACCATTCTAAAATGTATTGTAACATAAAAAGAAAAAAAATGTGATGAATATACACATACTTCTGCACATGCAAATGGCATAAAAAGTTTACTATACAATAATGTTGTTTCATTGATTAACACAGGGGTGGAATGTGGTACTATATACACTGTATTACCAAAATTATTGGTATGCCTGCCTTTACACGTACATGAACTTTAATGGCATCCCAGTCTTATTCAGTAGGTTTCAATATTGAGTTGGCCCACCTTTTGCAGCTATAACAGCTTCAACTCTTCTGGGAATGCTGTTCTCAAGGTTTAGGAGTGTGTCTATGGGAATGTTTGACCATTCTTCCAGAAGCGCATTTGTGAGGTCAGGCACTGATGTGGACGAGAAGACCTGGCTCACAGTCTCCACTCTAATTCATCTCAAAGATGTGCTATTGGGTTGAAGTCAGGACCCTCTGTAGGCCTGATAAGTTCCTCCACCTCGCTCATCCATGTCTTTATGGACCTCGCAAATGCGCTTCTGGAAGAATGGTCAAACATTCCCATAGACACACTCCTAAACCTTGTGGACAGGCTTTACAGAAGAGTTGAAGCTGTTATAGCTGCAAAGGGTGGGCCAACTCAATATTGATCCCTACAGACTAAGACCGGGATGCCATTAAAGTTCAAGTGCGTGTAAAGACAGGCGTCCCAATACTTTTAGTAATATAGTGTATGTCCTGTGTTTTATATTTGTAATGTGCTGTGATCACGGCTACTTGCTGAAAATGCGTTAGCCGTTTTGATACCCAACATTATGTAAGCAATTAAGACATTCATATGGATTTCGGAGTTGCTGACCCTACTTTTAGTTTTTGACTACTATTGATGGCTGGAGGACATTTGACCCAGAGCACCCGTGGATTCCATCTCTGATTCATAAGTGGTTTCCCCGTTGTGAGTGCAGCACCTGGTCCTGATTTTCATAGTTAATTCTCCTTCTTTAACCACTTCCCGACCGCCGCACGACGATGTACGTCGACAGAATGGCACGGGCAGGCATAAGGGCTTACATGTACGTCCTTGCCTTCCCGCGGGTCAGGGGCCCGATCGGGCCCCCGCCCGGTGCCTGCGGCGGTCGGTATTCGTTCGGGAGCGATCCAGGATGAGGGGGCGGCCATTCATTCATGGCCACCCCCTCGCGATCGCTCCCGACGAATAGAAATCCTTCGTCACATCACTTCCTCTCCTGTAATGTAAACACAGGAGAGGAAGTGATGTAATCTCTCCTCCGTGTCGGTATTTTTCGTTCCGACACCGAGGAGAGAGGATCGGTGAGTTGCACCAACACGACACTACACAGTAGAACATGCCAGACACACTCACACCCCCCCGATCACCCCCCCCAATTACCCCTGCCCCCCAGTCACAGTGACACCAATGTCATTTTTTTTTTTGCATTGGTGTCATTTGTGACTGTAATAACTGTTAGGGCAGTTAGGGTTAGCCCCCTTTAGTTCTAATGTACCCCCCTAACCCCCCCAATAAAGGTTTAACCCCGTGATCACCCCCCGTCGCCAGTGTCACTAAGGCTGGGTTCACATTGCAGCGGTTTATGAGAACGAATGTGATTCGCACCGCACTGCAGTGCAAATCACATCCGATCTCTGTGCGATTCGAGTTCAGCCATACAGATAGTATGGCTGAATTCGCATCGCACCCGCCGCAAATTCGCACGGGACCCTTTTTTTGGCCCGCAGCAGAATCGGATCGCATGGGTGTTCACACAATGCGATCCGAGTTTGCAGATCACACTGCGATATGCGAACTGATCTGGGGGTGTCATTAACATTTCACTGACACTCCCAGCAGTTCGCATAGGGCAGTGTGAACTGCCGCCGGGAGGCATGCGATGCGGGAACCCGCCGCGGATTCATGGCGTTCCCGCATCACTCCAGTGTGAACCCAGCCTAATAAGCGATCGTTTTTCTGATCACTGTATTAGTGTCACAGGTGACGCTAGTTAGGCAGGTAGGTATTTAGGATTCGCCGCAGCTTTTTATAGCGGCAGGGACCCCCATATACTACCGCATAAAGCCCCCTGATTGCCCCCTAGTTAACCCTTTCACCAGTGATCACCATATAACTGTTACAGGTGACGCTGGTTGGTTAGTTATTTTTTATAGTTTCAGGGCACCCGCCATTTATTACCTAGTCTCACTAGTGTACCCGTAAATTTAGGGGTGTCTACTTTCCAAAATGGGGTCATTTGGGGGGGTTTGTGCCATCTTGGCATTTTATGGCCTTCAAAACTGTAACGCCCTTAGAAAGCCTGAAGGCGGTGCTTGGTTTTCGGGGCCCCGTACGCGGCTAGGCTCCCAAAAAGTCCCACATATGTGGTATCCCCGTACTCAGGAGAAGCAGCAGAATTTATTTTGGGGTGTCATTTCACATATGCCCATGGCATGCGTGAGCAATATATCATTTAGTGACAACTTTGTGAAAAAAAAAAAAAAGTTTGTAATTTTCCCGTAACTTGTGGCAAAATATAAAATATTTCATGGACTCAACATGCCTCTCAGCAAATAGCTTGGGGT
The DNA here is from genome assembly GCF_037356315.1 of Lithobates pipiens. Lineage (NCBI taxonomy): Eukaryota > Metazoa > Chordata > Amphibia > Anura > Ranidae > Lithobates > Lithobates pipiens. The sequence continues at coordinate 87,808,980 of NW_027507748.1, forward strand.
GTCTACTTTCTAAAATGGGGTCATTTGTGGGGGTTTTGTGCCATCTTGGCATTTTATGGCCTTCAAAACTGTAATAGGTAGTGAGGAGTGAAGTCAAATATTTACGCCCTTAGAAAACCTGAAGGCGATTCTTGGTTTTCGGGGCCCCGTACGCGGCTAGGCTCCCAAAAAGTCCCACATATGTGGTATTCCCGTACTCAGGAGAAGCAGCAGAATTTATTTTGGGGTGTCATTTCACATATGCCCATAGCATGTGTGAGCAATATATCATTTAGTGACAACTTTGTGTAAAAAAAAAAAAAAAAAATTTTTTTTTTGTCATTATTCAATCGCTTGAGGCAAAAAAATTAAATATTCAATGGGCTCAACATGCCACTTATCAATTTCCTTAGGGTGTCTACTTTCCAAAATGGGGTCATTTGGGGGGGTTTTGTACTGCCCTGCCATTTTAGCACCTCAAGAAATGAGATAGGCAGTCGTAAACGAAAAGCTGCGTAAATTCCAGAAAACGTACCTTAGTTTGTAGATGTGACAACTTTTGCGCAAACCAATAAATATACAATTATTGACTTTTTTTTTACCAAAAACATGTGGCTGAATACATTTTGGCCTAAATGTATGACTAAAATTGAGTTTATTGGATTTTTCTAATAACAAAAAGTAGAAAATATCATTTTTTTTTCAAAATTTGCGGTCTTTTTACGTTTATATCGCAAAAAATAAAAATCGCAGAGGCAATCAAATACCATCAAAAGAAAGCTCTATTTGTGGGAAGAAAAGGACGCAAATTTTGTTTGGCTACAACATTGCATGACCGCGCAATTACCAGTTAAAGCAGCGCAGTGCCAAATTGTAAAAAGACCTCTGGTCATTTACCAGCAAAATGGTCCGGTCTGAAAGTGGTTAAAAATATTAAAAAAGAAGTGACCTTAACAAAGGGAAGACTCCAACAATTACATGAAGGGACAGGTAAGTGTAATCCATCTTTTATTGCAGGGAATTTTAATTTCACCTTTTTAAGAAAAAAAAAAGTGACAGTCACTTACAATCTTTGGAATACGAGGAAACTATAAGCACTCCTGGAATTATAGGCACCGCTGGCAATTTGATGATTTGCCCCATCCCTGGTCACTATTGTTTAACAGTTTTTCGAATGTTTAAAAAAAGAGCTAAATATATGTGAATTACAATTTTTACACTGAATAATACATGTAATAATCACAATTATCAGAATACAAACTTCTTCCCAATAGTGGTCCTTTAAGGGCCACTTTAACTAGTATTGGTTGGATCTTGTGGAAGGCTTTATGATAGCCCACATAGAATGGTATAGTATGTTCAGAAACACAAACCAGAAGACTTTCATTTAAAGTGAAAACAAAACCCACAGAAAAGAAAAAATTTTGGGACTTTTTAAACGCATACATATACAAAAGGAGAAATATATATAGAAAAATATAATTTTATTCAATTAAAAAATCCATAAACAATGATAAATTGATCAGTAACAGATACCACTATGTGTAAATTGTTATCTCTACATGTTTTGCTGTTAAGGCTTCCTCAGGAGATTCTTTTGCAATGAACACTGTAGGTGTGGACTGATCACTACAATAAAAAAGCTGTATATCAAAACAATCTCAAACATGCTATCCCTCTCTATGATGCTGTCAAATGGTCCAGCCTTGCTTTTCCACAGTTTTGAATGATCATTGATCTTTTTAAGGTTGGTACCAGATTAGAGCATGCATTTTGTTTGTTAGCACACAGTCCTATATTAAACTATGTATTCAATTTGTTTTAGTTTTTTTGTTTTTTACATGTATTTTTTTTTGATATACATCTTTTTTTATTGTAGTGATCAGTCCACACCTACAGTGTTCATTGCAAAAGAATCTCCTAAGGAAGCCTTAACAGGCGAAACATGTAGAGATAACAATTTACACATATAGTGGTATCTGTTACTGATCAATTTATCCTTTTGTATGGATTTTTTAATTTAATACAATTTATGTTTTCTGTATATATTTCTCCTTTTGTATATGTATGCGCTTAAAAAATCCCAAAACATTTTCTTTTCTTTGTTTTTTTTACTTTAAGAGGGATGTGGCACTTTCAAATTGAGTTTTTCCTTTAGACTTGCTCTATAACTACATTTCTCCATTATGTTTCATTTAAAGTGGCTTGTCACAGAGATGTTTTAGCCTCCGATTTCAATGTACACTCAACAAATGGAATGTAAAACATGTCTGGAGTGATCCACATGGTGAGTATCACTTAAAGTGGACCTTCAGTCATTTTTCAACTTTCCATCTATTAAATCTTCTGCCCTTGTTGCTTTAACTTTGGATAGTAATTTTTTTTTTCTGCCAGTACATTTCTCATACAGCCCACTTCCTGTTTCTTGTCTGGTCATTAGCCTAGGCTTATGACATCATGTACAGCCCGCTCTTTCACTCTCGTCAGAGTTTGCCAAAAAGGGAGGAGGGGGGTGAGTCATACAAGGGCCAATGAAAGTTACAGGGCTGCGGAGCTGGAGGTGTGCCTATGTGTGTCTGTATAAATCCAGGAAGTGAGCAGGCAGAAGCTTCAGCTGCCCACAGTTAAAATGGCTGCAGCCAGACTCAGAGGAGGGAGATTTCTGCAGCATATTTGGCAAGTACAGAATCACAGTATATATCAAATAATATGCAAAGTGGTTGGAGGGAAGCTTCAGAATGGAAAAAAAATATATTTTCATTGCAAATTATGTGAGCAGACTGGCATTCTACTTTAATATGATTTTTATGATGGTCGCATTATGGACCTGGTGTATGTGTTTCGTCTCTTTTTGCCAGCCTATTGTCTGTAAGTTTGTTCAATGCTTAGAACTGCAAAACACACAAATTATGAATATCCAATTGCAATAGTAAGGAGATTAAGGTCTAGTGTGACCCCTCTGACACCTCCATCTCTAATAATGCACAAAAAACAAGTAAAATAGCCCTGGGACTTTAAATGAAATGCTTATAACTGCAAAACACACAAATTATGAATATCCAATTGCAATAAGTAGCGATTTCCTTCTGTCATTTCTTTATCCTTCAATTATTATGTGTTCTACCAATCACAAACTATAACTTTAATTAGAACTACTTTGAAATGTTTTCATACCAAGCATATTTACAGATTAGCTACTTTTATGGAAAAAAAATGTACATTGGTATACTGTGTGCTCACAGTAAACTAATCAATTAAAAGCACCGCTGAAATGTATCACTCATAAATCTTTGAGTGTCTGTGCAATCTAATTGGATTTCTTCAATCTACTCTGACAATCTAATGTTTGAGAAATCAATTATCAACACCACCATGTTCATTGCACAGGGGTGCTTTGACTGGAACGTAGGAATAACACAAAATTATCTTAGCATTCCAATTAGATGTTCTTGTTTTAATTTAACTTTAC